>NC_132972.1:7707500-8307500 GCF_047496725.1 Anoplolepis gracilipes | reverse complement strand
AAAAATCTCTAAATTTTGTGTGTGTGTATGTATTGTGAAGCTTTAGGTAGGTATAAATACGTTTTTGAACATAATATCAATTAAAGTAAGCATAGTTGTTAGCTATTGACTTCATTTTTTTTGTCGGTTATCGCAGTCCAATCATCAATTTACAAAACCGATTTAATTTTCTATAAACTTATATTGATCAACCGCCTATTTTTATGTATTTTTATTTTATTAAAAATATGCAATATTATGTAAATTTTTATAAAATAGTGTGTATTTAGTTGGAGAATTCAATATTTTTTTATTTATTTATGAAATAATTTTGATCTTTAGTTATTTCTTCACGATTATGGTTTTATATTTGTTTACATTGTATGTTTTTATTATATGTGTCAGAAAAGACACATAATAAAAACAAACAAAGCAGACATATATAAAGCAATAATAGCCTTTTTGTCAAAATATTTCATATTGACTCGATTTAAGAAGTATATTTATTCGCTAACAAAATATAAGCTAGCTACGATTATACATCGGTTCGCATATTTGTGTAATATTGTAAGATTACTTTATAATATTATTTTTTTAGTTATATATATTGGTAAGTAAAATATTATATATTTAGACACGTTATTTTCTATCATTTTCAGATACTTTTTTGTTGCTATTAATGTAATTGTTAAAATGGTTTTAGCATTAATAACTACACTGTATGTTCTAATGCAATACAGCTGCTAATATTTCAAAATAAAATTTTTATTAATCACTATAAGTTTATAAAAAAATAAATCTGGAAACATGAAAAAGAAAAAAATTACATAAAAAGAACACTCTTCTTTGCGAAATATTTACATATAAGAAGTCTTTCTTTTATCAAAGTAGATTTAGCAATTTTAGAAATGCGATCTGACGTCAAGTCAATGTATTAACTGATATTGATGAATTAATTATGAATTAATGCATTACAGGCTGGAGTTAGGCAATTACATAGAGGCCATAGTCGAATGCATGGATTTATGTGAGAGCTTTTCAATCTTACCGCATCAGGTAAATTTATTAGATTTTTTAAGGAGTATATAGTAGTACAGCCATGGTTAAAAGTATTAGGTATCCTTAAATTTTCTTACTTTGTTAATAGTATATAAATACTAAAAAGATTAAAAAATTTTAAAAACCTATCCATAGCACTTTAAAACTGAAATTTCAATTTAAAATATTTTTTTTACATTTTCGTCTGCGATAATTTTTTGTCGTAATTTTTCGAGTATCGACAACATGTCTGAAAAACACAGATTTAATTTCAAAATTATGTATTTTAACCAAAAAAATTATAGGAAAGTTTAAAAAAAGCATTTTGTAGACAAAATATTGTAGTTTATGGAACTTGATTTAAATTTTTCGAGAAGAATTTTTTTACCAAGCTGCAGAATGTCAAAAATACAATAAAATTATAAGAAACAAAACAATAATACTTCGAATATAAGGCTTTTAATATTTACAAACAAGCAAATATAGACAAATTGTTTGGTAATAAATTTATTTACAATAATAGATTTATTTGGAACATTTTGTTTTGTTTATTAATTCAGATTTATGTGTTGCGCTGAAGAGGATCCGAATAAGGATTGAAACGTTCGCGTATCTTATGTTTTCATAATTTTATGTATCGGTCAATTAATTCATTAGTGTATCAATTATTAATATACTTTTCTGACACATTAATGTTTTTGAGAGTTTAACCTATATCACTAATCAAAGCTACTCGCTCCTATTGCCTTTTATTTATCTCGTTATTTATTATTAAGGAGCTCATATTCAATTTTATTAATTCAGATTTGTTCAAAATTTCCTGGTATCTAGAAAACGGAAATATTGAAAAATATTAAATTGTATTTTATTAACATAAAAAGTTAACAAATTATTACAATTGTCTTTTAACTACAAATATTGATAACAAACACATATTATCGAATAATCTTGCAATGCACAAGAATGACATCTCGGCTTTTAGAAACTGTAGGTTTTCACACTCTTCTGCGATCTGAAGATTTTATACTAATTTTCATTGATTTAGGAGCTAAGATAATCCAAATCTGAAGAACCGTTTTACTATCTATAAAGTTATTATATCAAATATTTAAAGACATATGACAATCATCTTTTAATAGATAAATATTAATAGCTGAGCAAAAAAATGGTGTAAATATTTATTTAAATTCACAAATTCAGATTGCACGAGAATCTCATTGAGTTGATTTCTTGTTGAGAAATTTTTTTCTAAACGCTTGCAAATTTTTTCAAAGTGCAAGTACTATTTATAGTATATAAAATTAATTTATCTTTGCATTCCGGATATTTTCTATCAAAATCTCTTTCGATCTAAATAATATGCAAAAAATATGCAAAAAAATTCATCAGCTACACATTTCACATATAAATGCAATTTAATATGTAATATAAATTCGGAATTTATACACTTTTATGATTATTATTTTAAGGATATTATTACAAATACGGATCCAAAATTAGAAATCAATATCGACCACCTTTTTATTATATCATTAATGTTTTTATATAATTTATTTGTGTCATCATCACAATCATTTAAATGTAACTCATATGACTCGTCGCAGCTTTTAATTACTTCATCCTTTGGATGTCGATTGTGAATTAACCAAATCCTGTTCCGTAATTTCTAACTCCGTATATAAATTTTACAAAGGTTAAAAGAATTTCAAAACAAACTGCAATTCAATGTTTTGTAGATGTTTTTAAATAATTTAATTATATATGAAAATAAATCTAGCTAAATTGTATAAAGATAAGATTATATCGTGCTAAATTTTAAATATTCGTTACATTTAGATATTAGTGACAGCTAAAGAAAAATAGAGGATACTTAATTGACGATAAATCATCTTCCCGATCATGGAGCGGCCCTTATCGGACGAGTCTCAATCTTCGTACAGCTCGTGGGACGAAAAAACGGACTTAAACTATTACGATAACGGTGTGGAAGAACTGTTAGAGGGCAAAAAATATGGAAATCCTTGTCTTAAATTCTGTGAAATAAGCAGTAAAAGAAAACGCAAACCAGTGGCGTTTGAAGAATTAGGGAATTATGCTCCGGATGTTCTCGCTTTCTCGGCATCAGAATGGGTGAAGGAGCTTGATGATATGTTCAACAAGTTGAAAGGAATTGGGGAAATTGAGAAGAAAAAAATGAGATCGAGGAGTTACGCCCTTTTACATGTAGTCGAGACTCTTTGCAAGATGACTTACCGAGATAGTGATGAAGAGGAAGACAAATGTAAAGAAGTAAAGAAGGTTGTGAATCCTGAGACGAAAATTGAGAAAATTCGGAAACATTTGAAAATGGAATTGGAGGATCTAAGGAAGGATATGAAGGAACTCTCCTTAATCAAGAAAGATGTTTCTGAGATAAGAAACACAATGTTAGAAAAGAAGGATAGATTTAATCTGGTCAGCAGGAAGACGTCCTCTCCGGGGGAAGTTTCTTCGGTAAACGATGATTGAGCTTCGGATCGTCATCGGAGCAGTTGCAGTTGATAAAGAAGAAAAAAGACGAAAAAAAATTAGATATGAATAATCCTAATAAGAAGGAGGAAATGGCAGATTAAGTTAAGGTTAGCGAATGGATTTCATTAAAACAGAAGTCGAAGAAGATTCAGAAGCCTAATGAAGGATCATCAAGCGGATTGGAAAACAGGAGTGTGTCTGCTTCACGGGATGGCATTAAAAACGATGATCAATTGTCTGATCAAGATGCTAGCAAATCTAGATCCAGTTTTATTCGTTTGAATAGGAAGTCACGCTTAGATAATATACAGCGGCCGTTTCAACCCTTACGTTTTGAAATATAAATAGTTTATTTTTTTCAAGTTTTTTTAAATGTTTATAGATTTTTTTAAGTTCTTTTTAATAAAATTTTTTAATAAATTTTTAATTTTTCCTAAAAGTTTAAGAATTGTTTTTTTTAGGTTTATAAAAAATTTTTCGAAGAATTATCGCTTTTTATAAAAATGTATACATTTTATAATAAAAAGAAAAATTTTGATTATCTGAAATTATTGTTCATTTATTTGCTTGAAAACATACGCAAATCGCAATTTGCAAGAAAAAAAGTAATAAAAATATGTCACTTTGAGCTTTCTGAATTCAACTTTTTGCAATACACAAAGTTATATAATAATTTTTTTCATGTATGGAACTTCTATTTTAAGATTATATCCAATTTTTTCCTGTTACAATACCCTATATAGAATATAAAATTTTTTATAGATTGAGTCAAAGGTAGAGCATTTCAAAATATATACACATTATCTATCAATATATACGCGTTATAGTCTAGTTGTACCTTTATTTTTATGAATTTTTACGAAATTTGTTTAAGAATGTTTTTGAGATTAAACATTAAAAAAATGCAAGAAAAGTTGAGTTTCATATTTTTAAACAAAAAAATCCCTTAAATTTTGCATTAAAATTGTATGTATGTATAGTTATAGGATTATGTGGTAATACTTTTGGACATCTGCATGTCGTATCTATCCAAACCCGCGAATGCAAATCAGATACAATTTAAAAGAAATCTTAAAAAATATTTATAATAACTATATTAGTACCTTTGTCATCGGAGCAAGTATTGATGTACGATAGTCAAATAGATAGTTAAACAAAGTATATATATTATTAAAACTTTTATACAAAAAAAAGTATTAACCATTGAGTTTCACACATTGCTATTTCCGATTTGTTTTGGATTTTATTTATTTATCATTAGTTTTACCATTAATTTTTCATTAATTTTAATTATATGTTATAAAACTGTAATTTCAAGCTGTTAAATTTTAATTGTTTTATATTTATTTTATATGCTATTTTTCTATAACTTATTATGAACGCATCAATCTCACAAGTAACCAAAGATTTTAAGGAATTCAGAAATCAAAGCTGCCTGGCATTTTTGGATCCAGCAACAAGAAAATGCACGTAATTGATTCCAATCTTACTTGCTATTTACATTTTTTCATCAGCGAAGGGAAATCGGAACAGGTTCTTAAAGTGCAGACTAAGAAATGCAATGATCTCCACTTTTTATCAGCATTGCATCAAATACTTGATCAAAAGTTTTTCTTCTATTCTTTTGGTTCTGATCCAAAATTGGTTGGTAAGAAATAATATCGAATGTATTGGCATACATAGAAATATCGAAACATAAGAAAATTCCGTCGTATAGTATACGTCTAGTATACGTTATGATTATACATATTGTACTAAAAGTAAAAAAAATACATCTTATCCTTTCCATTTATATTTTAGAAATATTTCTTTGCTTTTTTAATAATTGAAAAACCTATCAAATCTAATAAACGACACATATCATTTTGAGCAAGAGCCAAGGTATTTGTAAAGTACAGTGTGGCTTTGAGACTGTTAAGACTAAATAGATTGTTATTTTGTAATGAGAATAAGATTGAATAATTTAAATTCTATTCTTCAGCAGCAAACTTTTAATTTTTTTACTTGGTGCAATAAGAATATATAAGAATATTATTTTAACTTGTGAAAAAATAAATGTTATTAGAAAAGATTCTGAAAAATCTTGGCTAGTTGAATAGCGAAATATCAATGTTTTGTATGGAATTTATTTAACTTGAAACGATGCTACATCTCTAATAAAGTGTTTATACTGCTTAAATATATATTAAATAAATTTTATAACAAAATCAATTTGAAAAATATATTTAATGTTATTATGCATCTGTGTCAAATTCTGTGCAAAGCTTATTAAATGTTTTAATATTTAAAAAAAAAATGTTTATACTTCTTAGCAATAGCGTGATTTATGATAATACTTGTTTAGGCTCTGAGAGCCTAGAATCTTTAGAATTTCATTGTCTAAGAATTTAAAAGCATATTACTTCAATAAAATAAAATATTCATAATTCGTAAATATTCAATGTTCGTAAAATATTCATAAATTTTGTTTTATAGTATTTGGGATCAGCCGTTTTTCTCATAACAAGAACAGGACAAATGGATATTTTTACATGGATCTCGATGCACAGTAGAATATTTGAGATATTTTTATCCTACCAGTATATTTTATCATATGAATTCATCTACATAGACACTGAATTGCAAGAGTTTACTGATATAATACATTACTGGCAATAACTTTACAGTTTGCACTCGATTTTAATCGAGGCAGGATTGCTGCATTGTTGTTTGTTATATAAATTCAAGTTGTTATAGATTCTAGTGTTAAGCTTTCTCTATTTTTGTTTTTTTTTCATGTATTTTCCTTTTGTACTTTTTTAATAATTTATTATTTCTATTTTTTTAATGTATTTAGCAACTTCATGTTTTCGAATTAGTCTCTTTACATCTATACTTTATTACAATAAAGTGCACTAATAGTCTTGGTTCATAAAATTAATCAAGTAAATAATAAGTGTGAAAAAAATAGTTTTATTAAATAACGGGTAAATAAAAATATAAAAATATAAAAACAGCCTTTGTTAGAAAAGCGTTGTTATTTAATATTATTTTAATGATGCATTTACACTGCCATATTTGTAAGGAACGGTTTTCACATTTTAATTATCACAAAAAATAAAAATTTTTAATAAGCCTTGCAATATATTCTGTCAAGTTCAAAATTGTTAATATGAGCCATAGAATTCGACAGATTAGAAATTGTTTAAATTGCAGTTCTCTTATAATTACTCCATTAAATAATTATTGCATATAATTACTCCATATATAACTTGAATTTTTTTCACATATACATATTATAATAAAATGGTTATTAAATTAGAAATAATGAATAATTTGTAGTACGCTTCTCTTTATAATTTTGTTAGTATTCATGTTACTTGAATTTTTTTTGATAAAAATATGTTATAGATAGTATATTTTTGTGAGTTTGTGATGGGAGAAGAGAGATTATTTTCAAACGGCGATTATTGCGATCACATTCAATTCGTCAAAAAGAGATAGAATTTTGGATAGTGATACTCAAAATTGTAATCTAACAATAAGCTAAATACTTTCTTTAAGTAGTTGTTATTAGACTACTCTTTTTTATAAGGTCAAAACTGCTTTTCACATCCTAATTATGAAAGGAAAACAATTAAAAAAAATAAATGTATTCAATTGTTGCCTATAATATATGTATAATTTTCGCATTGAATCCAGATATATCATCCTTGTAATTCAAGAATTTAATATAGACAATATGATATACATATACATATGTATATGGACATACATAATAACATTAAATAAACATTATTTATTATAAAGTAAAATCACAGATAGGGTAATGTGTAATTTTCATTGTATTGCTTAATAGTTTATTATATATGTACACACATACGTATATATATATATATATAATCTCAAATTAAAAAATATTATTTTACATGAATTAATTAAGATATTAATGTTGCAACTAATTTTTCAAAATGTATATATACATGTATATATATAATTAATTTTTTTAAATTTAACTGTCTCATAAAAATTAATTTACATATATACATGAATATGTTTGTAAATTATCTTGTCTTTAGCTTAGCAAAATTATTAAGTACATTACCTATTATTCAAAGCTATAATTCAAACAATAAATTTATTATTTTTAATTTATCGAAAAATACAGACAGATGACATATTTATTTTACGATAAACTGTTTTTCAAGCAGTTTATAATTTTCTAGAAATAGGCAATCTCTTTTTTTGTATTGTTAATTAATAAAATACGTAAAAAGATGCTTATGTGATACAATATAATACTGAAAACTATTTTAATGTGTTAGATTAAAAAAATATTAAACGTCATATTTATATCACTACTAATACTATATTTCTTTTAAATAAATTGAATATAAGTATTTTTATATAATCTCTTTAAGTCGGCAGTTTGTATATATTATTTAAGTTGCCAATTGCATATTATAATATTTATTTTCATGGACAAAAAAATCGATAAAATTTAAAAAATTATAAAAATATAAGAATATCAAAAATTTGTAACATCAATTCTTTTTTATACTATATAGGTATTTTTATTTATTGATAAAATTATAAATCACCGGTGACGAATTAATTAAGTGTTGTTATTGATCGACCAAACTGGTTTAATTAAGTTTTATATTTTATTCGATGTTTGATAGGCTTAACAATAGACGACGTTTTAACCTTTGGTTTAGGTCCTTATCAAGTCTTTCGCGACATAATAAATCAAGAAGTTTAAAAATTTTTCATGCTACATCACACCTACACGTCAGCACGAAGACGCCTATCAAACATCGAATAAAATATAAAGCTTAATTAAACCAGTTTGGTCGATCAATAACAAATTATTTTTATTTATATAATTTTTATTTATATTGCTTTTTCAAATTGATCAATTAATGAAGAAAATAATATATTAAAAAAATATATGTAAAATAATTATTATTTTCCATTAAATAAATGAGAGTTTTAAGCTTTAATCTTTGTCGATAAAACTACATAAAAGTATAATATTTATCGAAATGTTTAAATTCTTCGTGTTGTGTATGTATATATGTGTGCATATAGTGTGAAAACCACCAAAGCGTGCGCCTTTTTTTTGATAACGTTTTTCATAACATAATATCAATAAAAACAGGGACGCCTATTAATTTGTTTTTTATCTTAAATTTGACATTATTATATATTCTATGTTTGATTATTAATTTATAAACTAGTTTCTAGATCAATTTATTTTAAATGTATTTTTGTTTTATTAAATATACATTACGCGAATATAAACTTTTACAAAATATTTATAAAATATTTTTCAAAATAATGTATTTTTGGTCAGAAAATTCAAGTAATTTTTAGATTTTTATAAAATAATTTTGATCTTTAATCACACTACACGACTGCTACGATCCTATATTTATTTACATTGTCTGTTCTTATTATATTTCAGGTAAGACACACACAACACGAATTCTGTTGCCAAAATACTTAGTATTGATACACAGGCTCTAAGAGGAATCATCTCTCTGTTCAACAAAGTTATTAAAATTTAAGCAGGATACGATTGTACGTCAATCACGTCTAATTGCAATAAAATAGACTACGTTATATCGGTAAGTAAAGTGTTATAAATTATTATTTATTATTGTTGTTATTTATTATTTAGAGACGTTTGACTTGTTTTATTCATCTTAAAATATATATATGTTGGCTACATACTTTCATAAATGATTACAATAATTGTTAAAATGTTCTTGGCATTAATAATCACATTTGTTTGTTAATGCAATACAATTGCATAAATATTTTAATAATAAAAGCATTGTAAATAATTAGATATTTGCAAGAAAAGACAAAGTTAGAAATATGAAAAGGCGACACAAAGAAAAAGCGTTATTCTATTCAAAATATTTATAATAATTTTTTTATCAATTTGGAATTATCAGTTTCTTTTAGAAATGCTATATTTAATATGAAATACTTTGATGACAAATATGTAAATGAATGCTATAATTATTATTCTCCAAATAGTGACTTTTACATATGTTATTTTTTTATATCAAGATCTACATAAATCTTTTACATAAAAATTTAAAATTATTTAATACACGTAAGCTCATAGATTTATTAATTTTTAAAGTTGTTAAATTTTTTATGCAAATTGTCTATTTTTATATGTTAATTTTTTATTAATTAAGTTTATTATTACATTTAAAAAAATGTTATAATTTGCTGATTCCTGAATTATTACATTTCTGTTACGTACTTATTTAATTATTTTGTATTTTAAACACAGCCCCACACACACACACGCACACACCTATACACGGCGCGTGCATTTTACAGACATATACGACGATAATGTCTATTTCCATGGTTGATATGTCAGAGATAGATTTATTCATACCTGAAAGAAGAACACTTGCTAACAGTAAATATATAATCTTAGTCATATTTACTTGGTACTATTTTTATATCTACATATATATATATATATATAAAATATGTATTTATGTATGTATTAAGGTTTACAAGCTGGACTTAGAGAAAATTTTGCAGAGGCCACAGTTGAATGGGTGGATTGTCCAGATTTGACTCAAGCACCTTTCAATCTTGCCGCACCAGGTAAAAAAAGTTTATTACATTTTTTAGCGAGTATACACAAATATGTAAGCCAAGAGCTTCAATTATTCATACAAAAGCAGAATTATTCTAATATTCTGCACAAATTAATAATATTTAAAATTTTTTTCTGAATTACGTACCATAAAATAAATAATTTTCTTTTATAATTTTGATTAAAACCACTTAAACAACACGTCACTAATTTATATGACTTTAACAGTTTATCTGAAGCAAATAATAAAGATTCTTATCAATATTATAAATAAAATTATGGCCCAAATTAAAATAAAAGCAATATTAAAAAATTTCTTAAATAGCACAGTTTTTATATATTGCTTTCTTATTAAAAATTTTAATTGTAATAGCTATAATAATTTTAAAAAATTATTTCAAATTTACAAATTCCAGTTTGTAATATATGATAATAAACAGACATGTAATTTATATGTAGAAAAAGTTTGAAATTAGTCAATATTTTTTGGGAAAACATTGATCAGCATAAGAATATTTTAGTTTTCAGAATAGTTTTCAGCAAAACACGTTTATATATTGTCTTGAGTATAAATATAGTATAAAAAATAAGAATTTAATATTTTTTACTTCTAATTAAAGATATCAAGCCATCACAAATTGTTCTCAAATGTAAAATATTCGCAAGATTTGCAGTTTAAGTATGGGTTCGCTTCGACACACGTTAGATTCTCTCTTGTTTAATCTAGATTAAATATTATGGTTTAAGTACCATAGACAATTACTTTTTTTACCTATTAATAAGTTTAGTTGTCAATTTTGTTTGTTTCATTTCTATCCACTTTTGAAATAATGATCTTTATAAATGTTTATTTGATAGTCTCGAGTCAAGAGCAGAGATGATTCAAAATAAATATAATTATCTGATGATACGCATATATCATGTTAGGCAACAGTTTATATTTTCGTTATTTTCATAAATTTAAACAAAATATTTTAGAAATATTTAAGATACTTTTAAAACTGTTTTTAAGATACTAAATATTTAAAAAATGCATAAAAAGATTACTTTAACATTTCAAACTAGAATATCTCCTAAATTTTGTACTAACAATAAGATAAAATGTTTATTTTGTAGGCTTATGTGGTGATGCAGTACTTTTGGAAATGGGTGGTATGTCGCAATTATTTCCACGCCCGCAGGTGATGTGCCAGTACTATTTCAAAGATGTCTTAAAAGAAATTTATAATAACCACAATAATGTCTTTGTAATCGGAGCAGGTATTGGTTTACACTCAAATCAACAATTAGGCGAAGTATGTATATATATATATTTGTTAATTTTTGGTCTGCGGTAATTTTTCGAGTATCGTCAACATGTCTGAAAAACACAGATTTTGTTTCAAAATTATGTATCTCCAAAACAAAAAAAACAATTGTAGAAAAGTTGGAAGAAAGCATTTTGTAGTTTATGGAACTTGACTTAAATTTTTCGAGAGAAATTTTTTTACCAAGCTGTTGAGTGTCAAAAATATAATAAAATTTTAAGGAACAAAACAATGTTCTTTTTCAAAGCACAGAACATTTTGTATAGGAAAATACAAAAATTTTTTAAATTACCGATAGCAATTTTAATGCCTTATCAGTACATTAAAAAAATTTTGTGTTTTCCTTGTTTTGTGCTTTAAAAAAGAAGATTTTGTTTTTTTAAAATTTTATTGTATTTTTAACACTCTGCTGCTCAGTAAAAAAATTTCTCTCAAAAAATTTAAGTCAAGTTCTATAAACTACAAAATGCTTTCTTTCAACTTTTCTACAATTTTTTTTTGGTTTTGGAGATACATAATTTTGAAACAAAATCTGTGTTTTTCAGACATGCTGTCAATACTCGAAAAATTATCGCAAACAAAAAATTAAAAAAAACATTTTAAAGCTTGAAATTTCAGCCTTAAAGTGCTATCAATAGTTTTCTAAAATTTTTTAATCTTTTTAGTATTTATATACTATTAACAAAATAAGAAATACGGAAAGTTTAAGGGTGCCTAATACTTTTGACCAAGGCTATATATATATTTATCATGCAAAATAAACTATTAAGCATTAATGCTACATCTGTTCTTTATTTTGACTTTTATTTATTTATCATTAACCAATTAATTAATTCATTTTAATTTTATGCTACAAAACTGCTATTTTTTTAAGATATTAAAACTTTTTCGTTTTATATTTACATAAATGTTATTTTTCTCATAGTTTCTTGTAAATACTTCATTCTCATACTCACAAGAAACTGCAAATTTTATGGAACTCAAAAACCAAAGCCGTCTGCTATGTTGGGATCCAACAACTGGAGGTGTAATGAATTCAATAGCTAATAACTCCAATCTTACTTGCTATCCATTTGGTAACTTTTTTATCAGCGAAGGGAAGCCGGGAAAGGTTCTTAAAGTGTATGTTAAGAACTGCATAGGTGTTCACTTTTTAACAGCAATGCAGCATGTACTTTCTAAGTACTCCTTTAAAATTAATCCTAAACTGGTCGGTAAGTAATATATAGTGTAAACGTATTTACATACAAGAAAACTTAAAAAGATTCCTTTGCTGATTCACTTTCATGATGTATAAATGTCGCAAAATAGTTAAAAAACATCTTATTTCATCTATTCTTTTAATTTAGGCATTTTTTGTTTTTTTAATGATTAGAAAAACTTACATCGATTGTGTAGTGTCTATTAGATTTTGAACGAGAATCAAGGCATTTGTAAAATAGACCATTAACAAATTGTTAACACTAAATAGTTTGCTATTTTGTAACGAGAAGGCAGAATGTAATATTTTAAATTCTATCTCTAGAAACAGAAACTTTTTTTTGTTGGTGTAATACACAATTTATTGGTGTAATACAAACATAATTTGGGAATAACTATTTTTTATTTGGTGCAATATAAATATGTAAAAAATATGTATATTATATGTATATGCCTTAAATCTAGAGATTATTGTTTCTAATGATATTACATGTACACATATTAAAAATATACATATCTTTTAAAGTCTCTTTAGACAATCTATAATTTGCGATAAAATTTAAAACTTTATTCTATTTATATGTTTTATATATTTTAATATATACATGTATCTCTTGATATTTTAATTTATACATATGTTATATGTTCAAAAAAAGTTTTTTCTTTTATATAATATACAACATTTATAAATATAATTGTTTTGAATTTTTTCGCTGATCATTTAAAGAGACCTTTATTTTTATCTGTATACATATGTACTATAACATCTAAATCTCATCAAATTTAATGTAAAATATTTTATTTTAAAGTTTGTCATTAAGAAAAATTAAGGTGAAGTAATAATTAGTAGTTTTTTTTATTTTTTCTGTGTAACAAGATATATAAATATAAATTTTTTCACAATGTTTGTTCTCACAGGCTTAGGTGGCACATTTGTGATGAAAAAGGGAAGAGCCAGACACCACCTCATGCCATATTGGAATAACCATCAATTAAAAACGGCAAAAAATATTCATAATTGGCTTCGTTATTTTGACATAGACGCACCTTTGATGGCAGTTGGCACATTTATTAGTAATAGCTCATTTTATGAACAATGTTGTCAACGTGCTGGTAGAAATGTAATGCCGAAATGCTTAAAAATTAAAAGCAATGTATTTCAATAGATATTTATTGAGCTTTGTTTTCAGGGATATGGACTTACTGAAAGCCATTTTCACGCCATTTCCTCTAATGGAGTAGGTGGACACTTTTACACAGAACTGGAACCGATAGATGCAGTAGAATATTTGGGATATTTTCATCCTGCGAAAGTGTTTCATCATATGGATCCACAATTTAGATTCGATGGACTGCAAGACTTTAACGATATAATGACGTGTTGGCCTGACACTGCTTGAACTTTATTTTAATTAGGACATTAATAATAATGCGATTTTCGTATTATTGTTTATATTTATAATTATAATTATGTATATGAATTTATTTCTTTTTTCATGATCTTATCTCATATGTTATTTTCCTTTCTTATACGTTTTATTAAGTATATTTTTTGTTTTATTTCTTTTAATCTAGCGAAAAAATAAATATTGTCTAATTAGTTATAGCTTAATAAAATGCTTGTTTTAACATTGAATTTACAACGATGTGGTTAAATATGATAATTTATGTATCTATTTAAATAAAATCATTATATCACTTTTCTCTCAAGGTAATAAATATATAATTGGCTACTGAGTAACTTAAATGTACTTTGCTAGTGATTGACACAATTATTATTAATAATACAATTAATGAAAATTATATGAATGGATTTACTTACAATCTACATCTTCATCTACAAATCTGTTGCTTCAAAATATAAGTTTGTCACTCACCGATACTGATACAACAGCGAAGTTGTCGATATTGAAGCTTTCGTTATTTACAACATATTTATGCCAATATAAAATCCAAATTATAGTAGAACTTAAAATAATTAATATTCAAGAAATTATTTATATATATTGCACTCACCGAATTCTGTGTTCGATACAATAATAAGTAGATATATAAATATAAAATAATTTTAGAATTTTAAAAGCTACTTTTTAAATGGAGAATTTTATAAGATTTAAATAAAACTTTCTGAGTTTTTCTTATCCAAATTATTTAAATTAAAAAAATAAACCAAATTAATTTGTGTACACGATTTATATATAATAATTTATATAAATAAAAAATAATGTTACCCTAAGATTGCTCCGATGCAGGATGTTTCTTCTTCTCTTCTCAGGTTGTTAAGATTGTTACATTGATTTATAATATATATATATATATATATATATATATATATATATATATATATATATATATAGAAGATCTAAATTGTAGCAACGCCAAAACTAATTAATATTTTAAGAAATTATTATTGTATGTATTGAATTTTATATTCTATGCACATAATAATAAGTAGATTAATAAAATAATTTTATAAATTAAAAAAAAAAACTGCTAATAACGCTGTATAAAATGTGTAATCTTCTAAAAATAGAAACGTATATTTATATATAAATGGATTATTGATAGCTGCAATTAGAATTATGTAAGCTTATACATACTTATACACAATGCTGCAATATTTTATGTATAATTATATACAATTATATATATAATTATATACAAAATGGACAAATTTTGTATATAAATTTGTATAATTAGATTGTATAATTTTGTCTGATTATATATAAAAATTTTTTACCGGGTACCTTCACCTGTGTGAATTGCCCGCACAGACTTTGTTTAATTGTTCCATATTGAGTGCGAACAAGATACGATATTATCTCTGAACTTTTGATGAGAATACTGACAGGGGTACGTCTCTTTACCTTGATTTTATAATGTTGTCCGAGAAAAAATGAATTTATTATGATTATATACGATTATATATAATTAAATCCGAAATTTAGCGCGATCTGACCATATGTAATATAATTTGTTTATATATAATTAAATCTAAAATTTGACGCGATTCGGTTAGATCTAGTTTCATATATGTATAATCAGATTTAAACAAATATGATTAGATAAAGATATAGTCATATAAGACCATAAATTTCGTGCGAAATTTCGGATATTATTATATATAATCATATAAAATTACATGTTTTATCAGATCTTTTCATATCTAATTATGTATATGACCATATTATACCCATTTTTCCTCGGGTATACAACTAAAGCGTCTCTTCCCACACAGATCATTGCAATTATATTGCAGCAACATTGCAATATTGCAAATTGTAATGAAACATTATAAAAACATTGCAGAGATCTAAATCCACAAACTATCAGCACAGTTGTTGCAACATAATATAAATATTTCGGAAAAATTTCAAAATCAAAATTTTATAATTATATTTTTTTAGGGTAAAACGTATAGAATACCCGGTAAAAAATTTGTTATGTATAATCATATATGATATATGACCATATAAAATTTTATATAAGTTATGTATAATCATATATAATAATATATGACTTATTGTATAATTATATATATTTTATATTAATGTTGGCTAGATGTCAGTTAAGAATAATACAAAATTATGCATATTATGCATAACTTATACAGAATTTTATATATTTCTATATACTTTTATATTGTTATATCTAATTATATATGAGAAATTTTTTACCGGGTATGAAAAAGTTGAACTTAAAATAAATGTTTGCAATAATATTTATCTAAGAAAAATTAAATTATAAATTTACATATAATAAATTATATACATATATATATACATATATATATATATATATATATATATACATACAGGGTGTCTCATTTTAATTCCTCCAGTCGAATATCTCGAAAACCAAGCCTAGGAGAGAAAAATGTTTCAGGCAAAAGTTGTATGGTTTCGAGGGGGCTATAAGATGGTACTATTGGTCTGACCTTGAAGAGTCATTTGAAGATCACGTGAAGGTCACCTCAATTTATTTAAATGCCCGGTAAAAAATGTGTTATCTATAATCATATATGATATATGACCATATAAAATTATATAGAAATATATAAAATTTTGTAGAAGTTATGTATAATTATATATAATAATATATCACTTATTATATAATTATATATAATTTTATATTAATGTTGGCTAGATGTCAGTCAACGATAATACAAAATTATGCATACTATACATAACTTATACAGAATTTTATATATTTTTATATACTTTTATATTGTTATATATAATTATATATGAGAAATTTTTTACCGGGTGGCACCCTCTATTTTTTGTTACATATTCTTGTAGCTGACTTCGAAAGCTTTCCAAAACACTATAATCAAATGTAAACACTTTTCGAGTTATAAGGCTTCAAAGTTGCAATATTTTGACATAAAATACAAGATATCTCGTAAAATATTCATTTCTCGATTATCTTACCCTAATACTTTTATGCACAGAATAATGAAACGAATCAATTGGTGTAAAGAAAACACATAGTTATTTTTAAGAAAAAAATCTGAATTTGCAACTAGCATTTATACATTTTTACTTTAACATAATTATGTATTTTAATTATGCCAATTGATTTGTCTCGTTATTCTGTGCATAAAAGTATTAGGTAAGATAATCGAAAAATGAATATTTTACGAGATATTTTGTATTTTATGTCAAAATATTGCAATTTTGAAGCCTTATAACTCGAAAAGTACTTCACGAAAAAATATTTGATTATAGTGTTTTGGAAAGCCCTCGAGATAAGCTACAAGAATATGCAATAATATATAGGGTGTCCCATTTAAAAAATTAAACATGACGTTTATGTGACCTTCAAATAACTCTTCAAGGTCAAACCAATGGTATCCTCTTATGGCCCTCTCGAAATACTAAAACTTTTGTCTGAAACATTTTTTCGAATTTTCCATATTTTTCGAGATATTTCACTGGAGGAATTAAAATGGACACCCTGTATATATATATAATTTTATGTAAATTTATAATATAATATTTTTTAGATAAAAAAATTATTACAAACATTTAAGTTCAACTTTTTTGTATTTTATGTGTCCATATGCTTCTGATATTTATCTATTAAAAACAAAAATTCTTATATGCAACATTAGTCGACGATTGCAGTAACAATGCATTATTACAAATTCATAACATTGCAACATTGCTATAATATTTCGTTGCAATCTTCCTAAAGGCGGACATTTTAACGTTGCTGCAATCCTACAGCAATGATGCAGCAACATTTCGCAGTGAATTTGTTACGCACATGCATAAAGAATCATGTGAATTCAAGCGCGTTCCAATTTTCAAGCGTTCTGTTTCCGTAAAAATTACTCCATGGGAAACCTGACTATTGAAAATCGAAACGCAATAAACTTACATGATTCTGATTAGTTGATCGCCACCATTCTACCTTTTCGATTCCGTTTTTCGAGAGTCATGGGACGGCACCCTAAGCACAGTTTAATAAAAAATTTATATATATATATATATATACTTATGTATATTATACTTATTACTATATGCATATACATTAGTAGATATGAGTATCTGCATTTATATTGTAATAAATTTAATATACTGTATATACTAAACCATATTTTATTGGGACGGGATTCGATAGCACACAATGCTAATTGGCCAATGAACATTAGGACCTTCTGATTGGCTAACCGTGCTGGTTACCCTAGGCATCGGTCAATATGTATGTTTGTGTGCTATCGGGATGTGTGCTAACGGGATCCTCCCTTTTATTGTACATTACAAAAGACACAGTCTCTAATATCTTATTTTTAAAAACAATTTTTTTAAGTTAAAGTACGTTAATCATAAATATTTTTATTGGAAAATATTATTATGCGCATAAAACATTACGTGTAGCATGTAATATATATATATATATATTGCTTTAAATCCAATCAACGTGACTGTCATACCACCAATGATGACGCATGCACATAAGTTTTGTACATACTTTTCGGTGTTATGTATTTTGCCGGAGTTAGCGGTCTAGTTATATATAGAAGTCTGTGGCTACAACACGCATTCGAGCTTGTGTATTACATGCGTATATCGTGTAACATAGGCACGTATTAGTTATTACATGTATATCATCACGTGTATACATATATTGTTACGTAAGAGAAAAAGGTAAGTGCTTTTTATTTGTATATATGTTGTTAAAATTTATGTATTCTAAAAATTATAATAGAGTCGCATATGCTTATCTCATTGTTAATGACCTATAACCTCATAATTGTTGAAATCGATTAGAAAAGTAGAAATATTGTATTTATCTGTGATTATCTTCATCTTATTCATATATTTTTTAATTTGGATATTTTTTGCTTTCTCTAATTTTATATTTTGCTGTAGACACCCGTGCATATATTTCTGCAATATAATAATATATCAAACTAGGGACCCTCTAGTAAGGGATAGGACAAAGCCGCTAAAAGTCGCCATTAGTGGGATCCCGGAAATCGACGGGTTAATATGAGCGCGTTTTTCAAATTAATTTATATTGTTTCTTTAGATAGATTCAGTCCTCAGTTTGAGGCAGATATAATAAATCACTCAAACTATAAAATTTAAATATCTGAATGCATGCCATAGATAAAATAGGTTTATGTTTGTGTATCAGTATTCTGTATCTGTATCTATATTCAGTACGATTAACATTATCCAATCATTTTTGCCTACGTAATAGAGATCTGGCAATGGGGAAGTGACACATTTTATATCCATCTTTTCTTGAATTACTACAATTTTTTGCTTTGCAATATCGGATTCTTACTAAATAAATCCAAAAATTGCAAACGTTTACTATAACTAAAAATTGCACAGGTTATTGGTTAGGTTAGCTTAATGATGGTGAGTTTACCCACGCCTAACCCAAGCTTACCCACTCCCCACTCTTACAAGTGGAAGTATGGCGGCCGACCAATCCGCAGCTTGCGGCCCGTTGTCCTATCCCTTACTAGAGGATCCCTATATCAAACTAGATTTACTTTAGAGAAAAATAATAGTCAGCAGTTAAAGTAAATAACTATTAATATATAAAAAATAATATAATAATATACAATAAATATATATACAAATTTGTAGCTGAAGCTCTGTGTGTATATTAATTACATTATTTTTTTTTATCTGTGGTAAGTTTTTCAATTACTATTACTTACTATATTGCATTATTTATCTAAAGTAGGTATATACTTTTTATTTATTATATTGCAGAAATATATGTATTTGTGTGTTATGCGAAATAAAAATCAAAGAGAAAGGAAGAAATATTCAAATAAGAATGTAACGAGGCATCCCCCGTTATTGTTTCCTCGTAATTTCCGACTGTCCATCAGTCGGAAGTCCGCTGCCCGGTGAACACCAACCGGACAAAAGCGGAAGCACGGTGCGTCCTTTTTTAAGTTTGAGAAAATTTGCGGCCGTCACGACTAACGGATCTCGGCGAGCGAGAGACTAAAGTCGGTATTCATAGTCCGTTCTTATATATAAGATCATCTTAAAACATGTTTTTAGTGAACTGAAGACTACGTTCAGCCAATCAGATGGCCGAATAGAATTTTAAGACTTTACTTAAGACGAGCTTGAATATAAGAACAGACTATGAATACCGGTCTAAGGCTGCGGTCCGAAATGCGCTCACGGCACAGTATATACAGTAGCGCAACTCTCTGTTGGCACCTTGATCTTAGCGTGGATAAAAATGAACTGCACATGCGCGAGCGAGGTATGTAACCAATCACGACAGTGCCTTCTGTCTTACTTACTCTCTTGTTTATAGTTATCTTTCTTTTTCTATCTTACTGCATATATTTTATACTGGGTGAGGCATCTAACATTAAAACACATACACTATATTTTTTATTTGTTTATTAATTTTAATTTAATTATTTGTCTATACGTTAACTTTATCTATTTTAGTATGAGTCAAAAAAAAAAAAAATAAAAAAGAAAGAGAAATTATCTTCAAAATTTAATAAAATATATACGTACGATTCTACGTTAAATATAGGATGAAGCATCTAAAAAAATATGTTTCTATATTACTTATAAAAATGCAGAAATATTTTTAAAGTCTCATATGTATAGTGTGTGATGGCTGTAATTTTAAAATAACAAAAATTCATGATTCTTTTCTTAAAAATGTTAATCAGCTTGTCATCTCAGAAAATAATACCATCTTGAGAAGAAATATTTCTTATTGTATTATATACTATATGTATAATCACAATTATGTTCAGTTAAATTTTTTAAACAGTTCTTTTGATTTTTTGAAAAAATTTATGATTCTATTTTTAAAAATGCTAATCAGCTTATCTCGGAAAATACTTGAGAATATATATATATTGTAAAGTTTATAACTTCTTCTATTACTTTCTTCCTTTATCACGTTATTATTTCACATTCGTAGTCGCTACTCTAATTTGATCATGTATATACGCCTTACGTTGGCATTCTATAGGATTGAGAAAGAAAAAAAATGGAAAGAGAAACTAAGACAGAAGATCAATTGCTTGTGATTGGTTATATACCTCGCTCGCGCATGTGCAGTTCATTTTTATCCACGCAGAAATGACCGGAGTTGCGCTACTGTATATACCACAGAGCTTTGACTATTTCTATAGTCAAAGGTATAAGTATACTTATTCTGTGCTCGAACTCCTCCGACCGTACGCGGAAAATCCTGAGGTAACGACGTTCGAAATTTTTAACGAACCTTCCAGAACAATTATTTAACGATAATTGTTCTGGAAGCGAAAATCTGTAGATGAGAGAGGGCGAATTAGCCAGGATAAAAAGGGCCATCGCAAAGCAATCGAGACCAGATCCGTTCCGACTTTCTACAGCGGGATTCGCTCTAGGAGGCCTCCGAACCAGATCAACCGCCTGCAAATAAAGCGACCGAGCGTACTCGATCACTGCGAGTTCTCAGCTTTGCCAAAGCGATTCTTCTCAACAACCGACCGATCGGACAGAGGTGCAGATTACTCCATTTTTGCTGAGTGTTCTCAGCCCGATAGTCGTTACTATTCCGATTGTCCAGAAACCGATGGACATTAACGTCCCGGGGTGGAGAGTGCGCTGCTTCCGACGAGAGTTCTCATCGTCCGCCGGACGCATTCTATCCACCAACCGACTTCCCAGTCTACTTAGAAAACGACGGACAAGACTTGACCATAGATATCGAAAGATAGAGATGGAGCGTGAGTTCGCGAGGGTTAAGCCTTTTCGGGGAGGGCGACGAGGTAAACTGTGAGCACTTTCTATTGGATGGAATGATGCGCGTGCGTAATGGCGTTTAATACGAAATAGAACTCCTGCCCACCGGACGCGAAAATGCTGGCCGCGCGACAAAAGAGAACGCGGTAGTCAATTAATTTATTATAACTGATGAATTTATTGGCTATCGCGTTATTTTTTGCCGCGTGGCAAGTATTTCCGCGTCCAGTGGGCAAGAGCTTATATTCTAATATCTCTGATTACTAGTATTACACAGCTATATATGTTTAATAAAAACAGTCATCGAATTTATTATATTTTACGTTAAAATGTCCTTTTTTTAATAATAAATAATACCATGATAAAAGGGTCACTAATAATAATAATTATTTTAAATTTTATTGCAAACTTTTATTCAAATTCAAATAATTGCAATCGATATATTCTTAATGGAGACTTTATACATATACACTCTTTATTATAAAAGATAGTATAAATATTATTACAAGCTTGTTTATATTTATTGGCAAAGTACATAGTCATATATGTATAAGATACACTCCTTTAGGAACATAGTCATAAGATATAGATATAAATATAATAATACTTATTCTTTAAGAACATAAATATACTGCAAAGTTAAAAAATATATTAGTTATAATTATATATGTTAGATAAAGCTCGTTAAATTTATAATAAATCTTACAGACAACTTCATTAAAGTAAATAGTATAGATTAAACGCTTTTTACCATAAACATTTGTATAGGTCTATGCTTTTTACATACGCTTAAACAATACAATTTTATTAAATAAATGACGTTTGCTTTTAAATTTATCTATAGAATTTAATGTTATATAATGTAATCTGATTTTGATATAGTTTTGAGCAATGGCTCGAATTAAATGTACAATATGATTTTCTAAAGGAGACTGATCAAATGTATGCTCTCGTAATGAATAAAATAAATTAGTATCAAGGAACGATTTCAACACATTAGTAATATATGTTTCATAAAATTTTTTAGTTATAAATCCATTTGTGCTTACATGATTGCATGTCTTATTATTCTTTCGCATTTATTACAAATTGTAATAACGTCTTTTGATGGTTGTATTAATGCTCCTTGTCTAATATTTTTTACAGAAATTAAATTATTATTAGTGACCCTTTTATCATGGTATTATTTATTATTAAAAAAAGGATATTTTAACGTAAAATATAATAAATTCGATGACTGTTTTTATTAAACATATATAGCTGTATAATACTAGTAATCAGAGATATTAAAATATGAGCTCCTGCCCACTGGACGCGGAAATACTTGCCGCGCGGCAAAAAATAACGCGATAGCCATAAATTCATCAGTTATAATAAATTAATTGACTACCGCGTTCTCTTTTGTCGCGCGGCCAGCATTTCCACGTTCGGTGAGTAGAAGTTCTATTTCGTATTAAACGCCATTACGCACGCGCATCATTCCATCCAATAGAAAGTGCTCATAGTTTACCTCGTCTCCCCTCCCTCAGTGGCTTTACCCCCCTTGTCTAAATACTGGGTTCATGCTCCATCTTTATCTTCCAATATCTATGGACTTGACCGACCACTGTAACGGACCGACCGATCTAATAACCGATTGAATCGCTCAAACGCGTGCGTTAACACGTGACTCTCCGTGCGAGATTTCGCGAGGTCGTTTATCTCTAAAATCCAGTAAAAAGATTGTAACAACCAGCGCATACCAGATCTAGCGCGCGCTGTGCGATATATTTCGCAGTCGTAATATACGCATAGACATATATAATAGACTGCGCGTTCTTATGGGGCGAACTGATGAGAAGATCTAAAGGACAGAAATATTCAGTTCTAAAGTCACTTGTAATCTAGTGATTTTATTCAGTCCGGTTTTTATTCAGTTCATGCTTTCTCTCTCGCATATGTAGAGAGAAGGGGAAAGATGGTCCGCTCCTATTTTCCCTACATGCGCGCGCATACTGTTGCTCTCTCTTTCTAATGTAGTATTCAGCTCCTCTTACGGAACGCGTAGTCTATTATACATATATGTTTATGAAAATACGACGGCTCTTTAAATCCGCGCTACCAAACCGCCACAAGCTGAAAAACCGCATTTCATTGCGGCGCGTCAAAATATTGGCCGCCTCACCGATATACACAATCGCGGACTATTATCAACACCGCTGCGGCGATTTAAACCTCCCACAATCGAATCACACACCAACTTAAACTTCGAGATACACGCATCATATGCAACTGTCTAAACTGCGCTCGCACACGTTGCACCTACTCATACACCTTATACACACGTATCTACACACATATACGTACTGTACACTTATAAACACACAATAAATCTTTCGATAATTTTTCAAAACTCGTTTACGTTCGTTTCGCAAACCTTTCCTCGAGCCCTGATTCCGACCGAGTTATCCGCCTCTCAGGAAAGCGGACCCGTTATAAGAAAATATAGACACATCACAGATAATACAATTATTATTTTTCTGATCAAGCTCAATTTTTAAGAGTATATGTGATTTTCTTCCTGAAATAGGCATATGCTTATTCTCTATTATATGAAATAGTGTAAACAATATACGATCAATGATTATAAAATATCAATCTCTTTATTTTTATATTAAAATATTTAGATATTAAAAAATAGTTGTTTTATTTATATATTAAAATTTTATTTGATAAAAATACACTGGGCAACAAAATTATCGCAATAACAATTTATACCAAAATTTCATATAACTTCAGATAATCACAACTCCACGAAAAATTGTCGTATTTAAAAACTTTTTTTTATTTTGCAGGTTAAACCCTTTACTTTAAGAAGCATTTGTCAGATTTTGAGTTTTTCCTTCCTTCCTCTTGCCTTCTTCTTAAAAGTAAGGACGTGTTTTTTCTTGGAAAATTTGTACACTTTGATGCACTCCACTGAGTGGAATGAATTTTTTTCACAAATATCATGATAATTATTGTAAAATTTGGTTTTTCGTTGCAAATTAAAAAAAAATTGAGATCGATACGATTTTTTTTCGCGGACTTATGACATATCAAAGTGACCTGTACATTTTTGTGCCTGTTACCGCCAACATTAGCATTATCCGATGCGCACCACGAAGAGGTTGTTGGACGGATTTTACGCATCATATGTATGTGTGTATGTGTGTATGCGTGCATGCGCGCGCGTGCGTGTGTGTGTATGTGTGTGTGTTGGAAAGGAGTGTTGCACTTAATTTTAAAAGTGTGTATTTTTGCCTCGTTTTCGGCACACGCACGCACAGGATATACACGTACGCACGCACACATACACACATACACATGATGAAAATCCGTCCAACACCTCCCCGTGGTGCGCATCGGATAATGCTAATATTGGTGGTAACAGGCACAAAAATGTATAGGTCACTTTGATACGTCATAAGTCGCGAAAAAAAAATCGTATCAATCTCAATTTTTTTTTAATTTGCAAGGAAAAGTCCAAATTTTACAATGATTAACATGATACTTGTGAAAAAAATTTATTCCACTCCGTGGAGTGCGTCAAACTGTGCAAATTTTCCGAGACAAAACACGTCCTTACTTTTGAGAAGAAGGCGAGAAGGGAAGGAAAAATCTGATAAATGCTTCTTAAAGTAGAGACTTTAATCTATAAAATAAAAAAAAAGTTTTTAAATACGACAATTTTTCGTGGAGCTGTGATTATTGAAGTTATGTGAAATTTTGGTATAAATTTTAGTTGCGATAATTTTGTTGCCCAGTGTATTAATAACTTTTTTGTTCTAAATTTAAAAAGATATAATAGTAATTAAAACATGTTTACTATTGTTTCAGAGGATATCATCAAATGTTGGTACAGAGTGTTTTCCACACACATATTGCAATATATATATATAGCAATATATATTGATTATATTTCGTATTACTAGTATACTATAGTACTGCATCAGTCGTTTGTATGATAGGTTCAAAAGTGTACTCCGCTAAAAAAAGCAATATAAATTATTACGTTCTGACTACGGAAACTTTGCCAAAGAAAGAGTAAATTCCGATTACTTTAAAACTTTTGTACTTGTTACACATAATTGTTTAATTATTAATATTTTTAGTATTTAATCCGAGTCTTATTTTGTATACTTGGAAGAAGATACACTCTAATCTCAACATCGTATAAATTCGCAAGATAAATGCGCCAGTACATGGTAAAAAGAGACGCTTCAGTTACGTGAGTGAAAATATAAAATCAAAAAGGCATACTTCTGCCAGTATTCTCATCAAAAGTTCAGAGATAATATTGCATCTTGTTCGCACTCAATATGGAGCAATCGGAACAAAGTCTGCGGGAGCAATCTACACAGGAGAATTTGGTAGAGGAGTACAATGCCTATGCCGACGAGTATATTGAGTTGGTAGAAGAAATGAATCGAATTAAACGTCCGCGATTATCGAGCGGAATTCAGCAATCGCTAGTTACTCAAATCGCGCGACTCGAAGAACTGAAGAATTCGCTACGCAGGCATTTCACAAACACGGATGCAGGAAGCAGTTCGCAAGAAAATGACTTGATTTGGCGAGAAATCGATACAGCGTTCAAAAGCCGTATATTGACTAGTGCGGTTATAAATTATAATCACATCGAACCTCGTCAATTTTTGGAAGATGCGAGTGACATTGTGTTCAAACACGTGCGAAACATTATACAAAAACACAACAGTGTGAAAGTGAATACAGTGTTTAACGGTGAGTTTGTGACGGGTGATAAACGTGCTAATCATTCAATCAGTACGAGAAACTTTGAACTCTTTACATCCGATACATTCGATTTACCGAAATGGTACAAACAGCGCATCGTCGAGCCCACTCTTGCATCGCTCGAAGAATTTCAGGAACGCGAAAACGGGTGGGCATTGTTGCGTATACTCAATTTAACTGTAAATATAAATAAATATAATCCTATGCGCGCGGGATGTAGCATACAATTACCGGAGAAGGTAAAAATGAAGCGAGCGGTGGTTAACGTACAAACCAGAGACAATGCGTGTTTTGCGTGGGCGGTGGTGGCTGCTCTGTATCCAGTTGAAAGAAACACAGAACGGCAATCATCATACCCGGATTATACAACAGTACTGAATCTCCAAGACATTGAGTTTCCTGTCACTCTTAATCAAATTAAAAAGTTTGAAAATAATAATGACATTTCGATCAACGTGTACAGTTATGAAAACGACAATATTGTCCCGTTGCGCCTTACAGAGCAAAAGAGGGACAAGCACGTCAACTTGCTTTACGTGCAAGATGCGCGAGATATCGGACATTTCGCATGGATCAAGAATTTATCCAGGCTCATGAGTTCGCAACTCAGCAAACGCAGTGGTCAAAAATATATCTGCGATCGGTATGTATATTTAATAAACTGCATTAAAATATTTAAAACAAGAATAATAATTTTAACTTTTATTTTACAGATGCATGCACTATTTTCATTCGAGCGAGAAATTACAGTCACATAAAGTAGACTGTGGAAAAATGAACGACTGCGCTATTCGGTTACCGGGCGATAAAAATAAGTGGCTTACATTCATCAACTACAACAGAAAGAAGCGGCTTCCTTTTGTCGTGTACGCCGATCTAGAATGCACTTTGGCGAAAAAAGAAGAAAATTTGTATCAACATCACCAAGTATTTAGTATCGCCTATTACGTACATTGCTCATATGATAATTCGTTATCCGCGTATCATTCTCGTCGCGATAATAATTGCGTTGCATGGTTCGCTGACGAACTTAAAAATTTGGCTCAACGCGTAAAGAATATTTTAACAACCAAGGTTCCCATAGTAAATTTAACGCGAAAAGAAGAGGAAGAATTTCGAAACGCGACTCAATGTCATATATGTGAGAAACCATTTGTAAAAGACGATTTTCGAGTACGCAATTATTGTCATCTGACTGGACGGTATAGAGGTCCCGCGCATTTAAATTGCAATCTAAATTATAAAGAATTATTTTGGATTCCTATAGTATTTCACAATTTATCCGGTTACGGTTTACATTTCATAATCAAGGAAATAGCCACAGCGTTCGAAGGAGAAATCGATTTACTTCCAATAACAAAAGAAAAATATATTTCATTTACAAAAAATGTTAAAATTACGAAAGACGAAGCGGGAAATTACATTAAATTACGTTTTATCGATTCATATCAATTTTTCACAACAAGTCTCAACAAATTGATATCTTTACTGAGCAAGGATAAATTCAAAATTTTACAATCGGAATTTAAAAATTTATCCACCGAAGATTTCAATTTACTAACAAAAAAAGGCATCTTCCCGTACGAGTACATTGACTGCGTAGATAAATTGCAAGATGTGTGTTTACCGTCGCGAGAATCATTTTACAGCTCCTTGACTGGTAATACAGTGTCTGAATGCGATTACGCGCACGCCGAGACCGTATGGAAACGATTCTCTATTCGAACGCTAGGCGATTATAGCGATTTGTACCTCAAAACTGATGTCTTGTTATTAGCCGACATTTTTGAAAATTTCCGCGAGAGTTGTATAAAGAGTTATGGACTCGACCCTGCGTATTACTATACTCTTCCTGAATACACGTGGGACGCCATGTTGAAGCATACGAAAATTACGTTTGAATTGCTCACTGACATTAACATGGTGATGTTCATCGAAAGAGGTATACGCAGTGGTCTGAGTCAATGTTCCAACAGGTACGCGCGTGCTAATAATAAGTACATGCAGTCGTATGACTCATCGAAACCATCAACATACTTGATGTATTTCGACGTGAATAATTTATACGAATGGGCAATGTGTCAACCATTGCCCTATACCGATTTTCGGTGGGTCGATGATATTTCCAGTTTTGATGCATCATTGATTGCACCCGATTCGCCTACAGGTTATATCCTCGAAGTCGACCTCGAGTATCCGCAACATTTTCACGATTTGCATTCTGATCTACCGTTTTGTCCGATACACGACAAACCACCTGGCAAACACGAGGACAAGCTCCTAGCAACCTTATACGATAAGAAACATTACGTAATACACTACCGCAACCTTCAGCAATGTATACGTCACGGTCTTCGCGTTACAAAAATACATCGTATATTACAATTCACTCAATCTCCATGGCTCTGTACTTATATCAAACTCAATACAAAATTTAGAACATTGGCAAAAAATAATTTTGAAAAAAATTTGTACAAACTGATGAATAATGCTGTGTTTAGCAAAACAATGGAAAATGTGCGTAATCACGTAAATGTTAAACTTTTAACAGAATGGGACGGGAGGTACGGCGCAGAAGCAATGATTGCGAAACCAAATTTTCATAGCAGAAGTGTCTTTTCGGAAAACTTCATAGCCGTAGAATTACATAAACTCGAAATAAAATTGTACAAACCAATTTATGTGGGTATGTGTATTCTCGACATATCCAAGACGTGTTTGTACGAATTTCATTACGATTACATGGTGCCAATGTATCGGGAGAAATGCAAAGTTATGTACACCGACACAGATAGTCTCATATATCACATTGAATGCGACGATGTGTACGAGAATATAAAACGCGATGTCAGCAGATTTGATACGAGCGACTATGCGGTGGACAACGCGTACGGTATACCGCTCGTAAATAAAAAAGAACCGGGTCTAATGAAGGATAAAAATAACGGTATGATAATGAGCGAATTTATCGGGCTTAGAGCAAAAATGTACGCGTTGCGCGTGGATGGTAAGAAGGATACGAAAAAGGTAAAAGGCATCAAGAGTAACGTTGTCGCGAGAATGATAACGTTTGACGATTACACGCGGTGTTTAAGCGAAGAGATTGAAATGACACGCAGTCAATCGTCTATAAGATCAAAATTGCACAAGATATACGCCATTTGTGAAACAAAAATTGCTCTGAGTCCGTACGACGACAAGCGGTATATCGTACCTAAAACTATCAATACGTTACCGTGGGGACATTATAAAATACCGTTGTAAATACATATTTGCAAATAAATGTATGTATTTACTGCAAATAGAAATTAGATATTTGTGTGAATTTTATGTATATTATATTTTTATTGTTGCATTATATATTTATAATAAATTATTTTATGTATCCAAGAGTTGTGCGAGTTATCAAGTCCCAACCATTTCACGAAAACCTTATCTATTTTTGCGTATCACCTTTTTCACGAGATACACGTCGGGGTTAGCAACGTAATGTATTCATAGAATCCTTCGGCTACATGATTTCGGTGCGAATCTTCGTGTAGGTACGTCGTGAAATTAGTTTACTGTATTTTGACAATATTAAACACTTTAGTTGTCCAATTTGGCAGTGAACTGTCTTTGTCAATAACTACGAATTCATACTTGTGTTGCCAACATTTTTGACATAATGCGTGAAAATCATCGTATGTCATGTTAGTATTTACATGTACACATGTTTTAAATTTGTACCATCCTGTTTAAATAAAATCAATAAATTCGCATTGTCGCACATAAGATGCTTGGGTATCTTGGCATACGTTTGATAAAATAGATAAAAACAGTCGATGTTCGAGTGTCCTAACCCATTGTATATCGTATCTTGTTTGTTGCACGCTACGTCATCAAAGATAAAAATAGAAAAATTGAGAAGCGCCTTGCTTGGAGAAATGACGTTACTATTATTGAATGAAATGAAATTAAAGAATGTAAAATAATCAATTTCGTCTATTGGTGTCAACAAATTTTGATATTTCGGTTGTTGAAATGATTTTGAGTATACGTACAGGTTCTCAAAGCGTACACCATGCGGACTTTCAGTCAGATTTATCAACACGTTAGTCTTACCGCAATTCGAAGGGCCGTAAATGATACTGCGCGTAGTAATCGGTATTTTGATGGTTCGTATTTTGTAATCATTATTAATTTTATTTCGTATTTAAAAGACTGCATAGAGCTGTCTGAGAACATGCTTGCTTTTAATTTTTATCAGCTGTGAAGAGTAAGCATTCATGCTAATTCTTATGTCATGTACATCTCCTATTTTTTTTTTACCGGAACGTTGTTTAGTCTCGTTAATCGTCGTAACGTCTCTAACAGTGAACAAGGGAAATCGGTACCGCAATTATTAAAATATATAAGAAATGTATATTTTTTGTGTTTCCTTCATCTATCTTATCTTTCTCCTTCTGGCCATCCTTTTCCTTTGCGCTTTCTCGTATTATCTTTCTACCATCACGCGAATGTTGTATTGCGCTTTTTCTCGCACCCATATCTCTTTGTGCTCTCTCTCTTTCGCGAACGTGGTATTGTGCTCTCTCTTTCGCACTCATATCTTTTTCTATCCTTTTCCCACCACATCATGCTCTCTTTATCCAACGCTATGCAAAACGCCTATCACACTATTATTTTCCCACTACAACGCGCTCTCCTCGTCTAACGCTATGCAAAGTGCATATAGCGCTATCCTTTTCCCACCACGCGCTCACGTCTAATGCATCACCTTTCCTCTCATCCATCGGTCGCGTTACGGACTCGTGTGACGTCATTTTCACGCGTCCGTGGTTCCCTCCGCACTCCCTTCGAAGACCTGGGTTAGAATTTTCATCTACTCATTGTCAGTTCGTTTTTTGCTGACAATGAGACATTAAGGGCCAATTTCACCATCACCGGTTAACTCTAACTACAGGTTAAACTATGTCTTTGTCTTTTTCAGATAAGTTTAAGAAAAAGAGACGAAGATATAGTTTAACCTAAGGTTAGAGGTAACCGACAATGGTGAAATTGGCCCTAAGAGGTTAAATTACTCTTGCCTGCTGAAAAATGAGGCTTTGTTTAGGAATTTTTTTCTCCACTACTAATAAAGCAATCAAAGTAGAGTTTTTCAGGGTTTATTATATGTGCTTTAAAGTATACAAAAATATTTTTTATTTTCATTTAAGGTACAAAATGGCGTCGTGGAAGTAGGTAACGTGAGAAGGTTCGTCTCTAAACGGTGTGCAGAGTAACAATCTCCAGACAGCACCTAGAGGGGTAAAAAAATTTTTTTTATATAATCTACATTAGTTTTTCTTTGGAAGTTTTCTTTGGAACCCATGATTATTAAAAAATATTGATTTTTGCAAATTTGGCATCAATTTTAATTTTTTTTTTTTTTTAAAATCAATCTTAAATTGTTTATAAAAAATGTAATTGTTTATCGATTGTAAAAATCGTAGGTACTATGTCGTGCTTGGTGTCATTTTAATCGCAAAAATCTCATTAATCCATTAAAATTATTTTTAAATCAATAAAATGCGAAATAAAAGTTTTAGTTTTTATTCAATAAGATGTTTATGTAGTTGTAGAGGTAAGGAAAGATGCCCGATGCCGGAGAGTCGTCGGAAGAGAGAGCAACATAATTACCGATAAAATCTAACCTATTATGACAATATATTTGTTTAATATAAAAGCTGCAATTTATAAACATAAAATAAAATAAGTTCGCACTGGAAGAATTGCATGAAGGAATATTTTTAGAAATGAGTTTAGAAATCTAGTAAAAAACATTTTGCTGTACATTTTCTTCAATAAAATGTTTTTTATCTAGGCTTCTAAACTCATATCTAAAAGTTTACTAATATTCCTTTATGCAATTTATATCTGGAACCTATCTCATTTTATTGATATAAACTGCAAAACGTTTGTATCAAGCAATTTATTGTTTACTTCAGAAGTCGATAAAAAACTGTAATTTTTTAACTTTCTTTTTATTAACATAAGATCGCATAGGTTCCGAAAAGGTTTCGGTGTATACTTTTATCATGAAAAAGAATTTATCATTCTGTATAACCAATAAAAACATTTTGATATAATAAAAATATTGATAAAACAGAACGGTTTAGGATCTTTTAAGTACGAAAGAAGTCGGTATAAGTTAAAAATAGATAAAGATAAGGAAGAGAGGAGAAATAATATTGTAATCAAAAGAATCAAGAGAGAAGATGAAAATAGTTTAATGAATGAAGATCTAAAAGAATGGGTGAAGAAACTTTTGAAAGCAAAATTAGAAATGGAATGTAATTTAGAGTACTGTAGATAGAGCGGTAGAGTTATAATAGGAAAATTGAGTAGTGAGGAAGAAAAACAAAAAGATAATGAAGAGAAAGAATAAATTAAAAGAGTATACGATTTTTATTGAAAATGATTTGTCATGGGAAAAGCGGAAGCACAAGAAAAAATTAATAAATGAGCTACAGAAAAAAAGTAAAGGGATATAGATAAAAATATAATTTGATAAAGAGAGTAAGAATTGAAGGAATTTAGAAATATTGGGGGGGGGGAGGAATAGAACAGAAAATGGGAGTTGATAAGAGCAATAAGCTAGAGATAACAATAGGTGAGCAAGGAGGAAAGCATAAGGGTTTAAAGGAGAAAGAAAATTTTGCCAAGAAGAGACGAGGGGGAATAAAAGTGATAGAAAGAGGAAGATTAGAAAATTTTAACTTTAGCACATTTAATTATAATTACTATATGATTACAAATTTCTCGGAGAATTTACATAAGAATGTCTTGCATATTTATAACATATAACATGTATGTATGTGTATAATGTAAACAATTCATTTCTTTTTTTCAGAGGATGCGACGTCTAAGTTGTATTTTTACGACTCTAAAAATATCTGTATTATTAGTAGCATTTTGTTATCTGTTTTTACAACATTTAAGATCGCACGTTATGCGAAGGACACAGTTTGTTTCTTGAAAAATTTAGAGACGTTTAATAATAACAAGCAATGGTTGGTACACAATTAAACATTTTTATAAAAATGCATCATATTTTAGCTTATTGTTAATGCTGTTATATCCGTTTGCTTATCTATTACACAAACACATCGCCACCATTCAACTCCACGGGTATTTTCTCAAGAACCTTTGCGATTTTTGGAAAAATGAAAAGAAAATCGAAAGATTAAGTCAAAGTAAATTCTTTTGTTCTATAAAAACAAAAATATCATATTTCTTAAAAATTCCTTCAAAAAATTTGTTACAATTCTTTCTTTAAGTTTAACTTATAATATTATTACTAGTATAGCGTGTGTTTTGTTGTTATTTTATATTATCTAAAAATAATTATAATTTGTCTTATATGTATATATATAATCATATCATTTTTATATGAAATTATTAGCCCTCGCGTGTTGTTTTTATAAGTACTTTAATTGTAGAGAAGGATTTATCAATCCTTGTAGCCAAAAAAAAGATTTTCAAAATCTGTAATTCATATTCCGTTGGTAATTTTGGATCCCCTTAACCACTTAACTAAAAGTTGAATATCGCAAAATATTAGATGTTTCCTTACATTTGTACTTGTGGAATTCGACTACATTTAGTAAATGTCTGTAAAATTTCATTAAAATCGGATTAAGATCAGATGTGGAACTGCAGTCAAGTTAAATTCTCTTTTGTTGATCTTTATATTTAGGATTTTAAAATAATAATAATAAAGATTTTTGGTCTTCGTAGCAGAAGCATTGTTCTCTCATCTCTCTCATTTTTATTCTTTAATTTTTATTTCTTAAAATTTTTCGCTTTTTAATAAGCTCTTTTTACAGTCCAAATAATATTACTTATGAAGCAGAATTATTTCATCAGAACAGCACATAAAACTATATATTAAAAAGAAACTAACGCAGTAATTACAAGTCGAATCATTATCACACGAATTTATTAGCTACTCGGTAATAACACAGTATCTACTAATTCATTAAAACAATGTAAAAATTGTCGTACATATATCCCGACACGGTTAATTTAATTATAATTTAAAGAGGGCGCTCCCTCTTGGAATCCCTAAACGCCGCCACGCCTTGTTCGACTATCATCTTGTTCGCTCGAAATATCGTAATTCCCACATGTATTTACATATGTATTTTTTATTAATAAAAGATTCTGTGTAATAACAATTACTAAACAGCAAAAAGAGCAAATAAGAGCTAAGGTATAATTATTAGTGCATAATAGTTTTGTTAGAATACAAATTATTCTAAAAATACATAAATTACGAATCTTTCAGACCGTTTTTTGGTCTATTTTTAGTAAAAAGTTTATTGAAAAAGTTAGATTATTTCATTCTTTATCAATTAGGATAGAGAACAATCGAATATTCTGCTTCGGTTCTGACTCAACAATTTATTTCTATATATATTTTACTACACAAGATTTCTTGTCTGAACGACTCGGCGGTATAGATCGGAGAAATCGAAAAATGAGCAGGACACACACAGTATCACTCGGCATTATCGATATTAACAGTAATATTATCAGCTTTGAGTAACGATTACTTAAATAATCAGTAATCAGAATAGAAAATTATTTGATTATTCGGTTAATCGATAATCAGAATTGAAAATTATTTGATTACTCGATTAATCGGTAATCAGAATTGAAAATTATTTGATTACTTGAGTAATCGGTAATTAGAATTAAATAATTTTAATTACTTCATTAATAATCAGTAATTAAGCTTAGTAATTTTTCAATTTATTCCTCAATAATTAGGGTCAGATGTTTCTTGATTATGTAACTAATTAATAGTCAGCAATTATATACAGAAAAAGTAATAAATTTAACGAAATATTTTTTTAGTAAAATTAGTTAAATTAGACTCTTTATGGCTGATAAGAAAATAATTCAAAAAACAAAATAATATATCCGTTTTTAATAAACAAATATATTAAATCTGAATTGAGTGAATGATATGTAAAAAAAAATCAAATTGATGAGAGAGAATATCAAGTATTTATTTTTTACTTAAAGATACCGTTTGCTTTTGAGAGTACTCTTTTTTCAACTGATTGGTCTATAAACACATGCATAATGAATTCAACCAATCGAATTCCTTATGTATATGCATTATGCGTTATGTAAAAGTGTGTGCCGCGGCCCTTACTGTTATTTCCCAACCCTGTCTAATACGCATATGCGACAGAAATGTCATATGTTAACAGTCATAAGTTAATATGTGTCAATATGTGTCGGGCAGCCAACGAAGTATACATGCCAGTGTAACCAATTAGTTTGCGCGGGTTCTGCGCGAGTTTTGATGAGTCGGTCCTTCGATTATCTATATTTCAATCAGATTTAACTTGAAAGAACTGCAGCGGAAATACGCTCATCGAATTTTGGCGAAGTATTTACGAACATTTTATAACTTTTTTCATTTATAGCAACCTAATCGTTTATACGTATATCACATTCTTTTAATTTCAATTTAATTTCAATTTTTTACTAAAGATAAGCAAAAAATAGATCTAAAACGTTTGTAATACAATGTATACTTTATAAATAATTTATATTATTATATAACCAAATTTAGGCACCAATAACCGCTTCATTATTTATTCTTTTTGTCGTTTACTAATTGTTATTCTCTTATTTTTTTACAATATTGTTAATCGTTGACTTTGCTCGTTATTTTCAATTTTCAATATTTAATATGTTAATTTTTAATTTTCAATAAAGCTTTATATAGCTTTTATACAATTTGCATAAAACTACAATAAGTCTCTGATATATATATATATATATATATATATATATAAACTTGAATTAAGTTAATATATTTTTATGGATAAAAAAGTTTGTAAGTCTAGTAATCTAAATAATTATTTTAATCTTAATATGATATGTTATTACTGTAAGATTATATAAATTTAAGATTATTATACATTATTTAAATTTAAATATTAAATTTTTATTTTTTATGCTTACAATAAATCAATCATTTATGTTGTTACAACTTGCTCAAATTTTATTTCTATTTCATATTTTATTTCTATATAATATTTACTACATGTTGAGTTGCATATTTTAGCTTGTAATTACATAATAAAAAAAAATATATATATATGTATACATGTATCTTAAAATAAATATTCTGTCACATCTGTTCTTCTACTACGCACTGTATTAATTAATCACATATGCTTGTGATTTTTTTGTACATGTAATTGTCTTATCTTTGAAGGATTAACTGCAAAAGTTATATACATATTATTCTTTGCACATGCGATTGTCTTCTCTTTGAAAGATTAACGATACTACAAAAATTATATATTGTTCTATTCTTCTCTCTTTTCTTCTAATACAATTTAATTTTTATTATTAGTTTCACGTTCAAAAAATTTAATACATTTTTTTTTGTAAAAGCTGTCTTTTCTTCATTAAAAGTTACAATCTAATATAAAAGGAAATTGTATCAGCGCCATCTCGGGTATTATTATTTTTAATTTTCAATTAATTAATAAAGTCATGATGTAACTGTTTAAGATAAGAGTATTGAGTCCAAACTGATACAAAAAAGTATAGTTAAAAATTTTGTTATTTAAATCTGTTGCTGCGTATCAATATATTTTCCATACACACACACACACACACACACATTTTAACGGTATTCTTAAATATACATATAATGGCTCTTCATTCTAGAATTAAATATTTAAAAATAAACAGCCAAGACTATTTTATTTTGCTGCTGAATATTGATCAAGCTACTCTATCTGTAGGAATTTGCAGATAAAATTTTACCTTGTAAATGTAATAGTTACTTGTAGAGTTACATGTGTACAGTTTTATAGTAGACAGACTGTTACCTTAAAGCTATCGGCGACTCGTCGTCCTCGGTAGTCTCATCTTTTCGTTTGTGCGGGCACATGTTTCATGCGCATTTTTCTCTAAAAAAGAGAAATCGAAACCGGATGCAATATTAATTTTATTCGATTTAGTGAGATAATTTTTTAGTTATTGCCAACGATAATAGTGTTAGAATAAAACAGGATCAATTTTTAGAAATTTGCCGAAAAAAAAGATAATTTCTTCTTACTTTATTCATGTACTTGCACTTAACGCATTTCTTTTATCCAACTAATACAAAGGTACGCATAAATTTAATATATAATTATTTAATTATTCAAAATTTGGAACCTACATGAGATACGATGTGTGTGTGTGTGAACACTAAATTCGAGATTTATTTGTTTATCTAATTATTCTAAAGTGTATCCTTAAATTCTCAGAATTTTTTGAATTGTAGATTATATCAAAATGGACATGTATAAAGAAATCAATGCTTATAAAAATATAAAATAAATTTTTTTATTCCTCAGAGATTTAAGCCTAATGACTAATCTTGATTAACACAAGGCAAAATCGAAATACGTATATGTATGTATTCGATACTATAAAATTATTAAAAGCTTCTAAAATCAAATATATAAATCAAACATTCATCTCATTCATATTTTAAACTGTACATTCTAAAAAAAGTAAAACATTCAAATATTTATTGTTAAGGGCAGCTTTTGCAATCGGATAAAAATAAGTTGTCACGACTATCATCACATATGAATTATATTAGTGTATTTTTCGATCTTTAGTTCGCTTGGATTAGATATCTGAATATGAACTTATCGTAGAAGAGAATCAAATACGTATTTTCCAAGTATAAATTCGACACGTCAAAAGATCGACAATGTGTGGAAAAAATTTCACATTTTGGTATTGTTTGCTTCTTTTCGTCGTTGCTTCGTCGTCGAAATCTCAGCAATATTTCATGATCAACGAAGAGAAAAATGACAATTTTTCAATACGATACGAGCTAGATGCAAACTCTACGACAAATTATAAAGATGAAATGAACATATTACGATATGATTTGTACGAAAAGCCTACCAACAACACAGAGAATGACGAACATCGTATCAGTTTCACGAGTAACGAGAATGATGACTCGATACAGCATGAACTCAGAACACGTTTCCTAGAAAAAGATGATGATCACATTGAATTACGCACAAACCTAAGAAGAGTCAACAATGAAAAAAACTTCACGTCACGGAAAGTCTATAGAGATTTGATGAGAATCGAAGGCAAGATTGATTCCACCTTGCATGAAACCTCCAATGGAGATGACAATAAATTCAACATCGTTTCACATGAGATGTGCGTTAATAATATTTGCATTCCACTCTGCTGTCCTCCGGACAATTGCTTGGTTGATGAAAAGTGCATCCTCCAAAAAAATAAAACTCTTTCTTCTTTTTTTCCGAACGTGTACGAAAACACGGAAAATTTGTTGCAGAAGAGGATAAACGAACTTTTTCACCTGGTCGTTCACGATCCGTGTCGAAAGATTCACTCCAACTCTTCGCTTGATCTCAATTCTAGCGACCACTCTAAATATAAATACATGTTTTTCACTAACGGTTCTCTGTACCTTCCTGAATATCATGTATTCGTAGAATCAAAATCCTATTGTCTGGCCAGAATGAGTGAGAATATGTTTGACATTATTATCTGCTCGGAGACTGTAAATGAGAAGAGAAAGTCTATGGAAAATATTATAACTTACAAGACCATCATATTTAATAGTATGCGTATGGTGTCTGCGCTGCTTTTGCTGGCAACGTTTCTGGTGTACTCTATAGTGCCAGAACTTCGCAACACACACGGTTTTATGCTGCGCAGTTACTGCGGCATGACAATTATCGTGCACATTTTTAAAATTACGGGAAATCTAATCGAAAAGAAAGATCTGACGAGTTTTAGCTGTGTAACAATAGGTATGTTTTACTCAAATCTTGTAACGATAAAATGAATATATCACATACATTTATTAGGTTTATTAGTATATGTACTTATGCGTTAAAATTACTTATAGATTACTTAGATAATGATAAAACTTAAAATTAAAGCCCCTAGAATTTATTCAAACTTTAAAATTATAAAAATTAAAGCGAATAAAATAGCAAACTTAGGTTTGTCTAAATATTATTTAAAATTTGTTTGGACAAATATTTTTTCATAGAGTTATGTCTCATAAATCGAAGTATTATTTAATTAATACTAGCACAAATTTATTAATTATATAATTAAATTTCAAATTTTCTACAACCTCTTTAAAATTTATAGCAAATATAATTAATAAATCATATAATACAATTAATAAAATACAATATTGTATTCTATTAATTGTATTACATTATTTATAATATTTTCTTATTAATTATATTTGCTATAAATTTTAAAGAGGTTGTAGACAATTTGTTACTTTATAATGCTATTTGTCAATTATTGACATGTTAAAGTGATCTCGAATAGTTTAAACATTATTTATTTTTTTTGCAGCCTGTGTTCAATACTTCTTCATTTTGGCAAGTTATTTCTGGTTATCTATAATGAGTTTCGACATGTGGTGGAAATTTAAGTAAAAATTGTTAAATATATTATTTATATCTATATACAGTACGACACGACATAATAAAATATTTACTCTTGGTATATAAACTTATGCATATTATATTTATGTTACATCTATGATACATTAAAGCAAAAACAGATAATGATATTAATAATATTTTGGCTTGATCAGAATATTTTGTTATGTCTGCGTTACCTGATAAATAACTTTTGGCTTAAGACAATAATTTTAATGCATGAATGAGAAGACATATTTAACGTAAAATATAGTTTCTCTGTTTCTATCTTGCTCAAAACAGAATATTAATTTTTATTTTATTTTAAAATTGCATTTAATTTTTCAAAGTAAAATAGTGTTCATTATATTGATATTCTGAATTATTTATAAAATTTCATTAAATCATCGAATATATAATTTACGACATAATGTTCCAAATTCTTTTATATTTTTTCACTTTTTATGAATTAAAGCTGATATTGTTTTATTTTTCTTTCTTTTTTATATAATAAGATACATATAATATAATAATATACATTTTTAATTTTTTAATTAAAAGTTTTATTTAATTAAAATTGATACAAAAATTTTCATCTCTATTAAGTGTATCATATAATAATATGAATAATATGAATACATGTTTATGTTCCGTTGTGACGATACATATTGTAATATTTTATTTAAATTTTTATAGTTTTAAGGAAGATTAGATGAAAATCTTTATCAAAAGAGATTTATTTTATGTACATTATCATAGTGGTTTTTTTCTATTTATTATTGACTACAGGTATAAATAACACTTTACAGAAATCTTCGTTCATTAAAAAGAAAGGTAAAACAAGAGAAAAAAAAATTGATCATATATTCCATCTATGCATGGGGCTTTCCTTTTATCTTGGCTATCTTTTGTGGTATCATAAATTTGGTTCTCGACGTGCCAAAAAATCTCCGACTGATGAGTAATTTCTCTGGTTCTTGTTTGTTTCGTGGTAAGTGGATATTAACGGTAAATAATCCTATTAATGTAACCATATTTTATTATAATTAAAACTTGATTACAAAGATCTAAAGAATTTATATTAAGAATAAAAATATATTTCGTATATTTGCATAATGGAAGGAAATTTAATTTTTATTTTAGGTTTCATGATGTTTATGTTGTTTTTTTACGTGCCTAAAAGTCTCTGTGTAATCATTAGTGTTTGCTTATCCATCTTTACGGCATTGAAGATCCAGAGTTACGAAAAAAATACAGCCCATCATTTGCAAGATTTAGAGAGCCGATGTTATAATGAAAATAAAAAATGGTCTGTATTTTAATCGTTTTTGCATTAATCTATATATATGTATATATATATATATATATATATATATATATATATATATATCGTTATATCTGTTTGCATACATTAATCGCAAAATCAATTATTCTCTCGATTCAAAAGAGTGATAAATCTTTTTAGATGATATTTTCTTTATGTGTATCTTTTTCTTCATAATTTTCTTTTGCAGAGGATTTTAAAAAAATATATTGATTTGCAGGTTCAATATGTGTCTGAAGTTGTTTATCATAACGTTTATTATGATGGGAATAAGATGGTTTACAGTAACAGGGAATCTTTTATATAAATCATTATACCAGATAAATTATAGGGATGTTAAAAGATCTATTACTCATTCGATGGATATCATACTAAATCTTAGTATCTTAATTATATTTGTGTGCAAGAAGACAATCAAGCAGCTACTGTTGAAACAATTTTGCCAGAAAACGGACACAACATTCTCACGCAGTTGCACCACCACGTCAGGAGTTATATCTAAGCAAGAGACGATAAGATCTTGTAAAAAAACGAACAGTCTCCCGCTACATTCGTCTGATGTGACAAAATTTTAATGCTGAAATAAAAAAGATTTTTTATCACAAATCAGGGGTCGGCTACTAATCAGCAATTATTTATAATAATGTGTGTAATTTTCCAGTTGAAGATTAAATACATATTATTTATTATATATTTTTTATCTTTTGTTTTAAAGATGTTTAGCACCTACAATCGGAGCAAAAAGTAGTCGAAATTGACGAATATATACTTTTCTCATATATCTTAATATATGATTATTATAAAGATTGCATAAAATCTTATTATTTATTCATAGCTAGAGTGTAGAAATGTATTTTCGAATTTCTGTTGCTTTTTTTCGAAGAATTTTCGTGTTTCTTAAATTATAATGAGAAACTTTTATCATTGACGGTACCTCGATTTCAACATTACAGCACAAAATTTGAATTATAAAAATAAAAGAATTTACTCGTACAGAGTAATTTAAAATGTCAGAATAAAAATTATAATAATAAATAATGACAAAATATAGAAGATTTTTAACTATTTCTTTGATAAATTTAATAATTTGTCATTTCTCCGAGAAGAAAGGAATGTGACAACATGGTAATTTTTCATAAGTTGGTCAAATTGCAAATTGACATATGAGGCCTAATCGCTTCTCGCTTACACGTTTGTATATAAAGGCTTCTTCAGCTAAAAACATAAGTTATTTAAAAGGTCAAAAGAAGGCTTAGCTAAATGCTATGTTGCCACGTTTTCAAATAAATAATATGTCATCTCGGATAATAGGACGAAATTGAGAAAATTATATTCAATATCTTTTGAACTAGTCAGTACTTGACCAAAATTATGTGATCAAATATTTCCTCTATTTAAATATTTCCTATATTTAAACTATACTTTTGCAAATTTTGAATAATGTTTTATTATTATTTCTATCTATTTTAGCTCTTAAATCAACATGATCACAGGTTTTGTATAAGATAGAAAATCTGTAATCGTATTAATTTAAGGGCTAAAAAGGACAGAAATAATTATATTTATACTTATTTACATAAATAATTATATTCATAATTATATTAATACTCTTACTTATAATTAGATCCACAAAATAATTATATTTATAATAATATCGACGAGTAAATTTATTGCAAATTAAAATCCTTATAACTTTTGATTGCTTTAGTGAATCAACTCTAGGTTTTTTTATAAGTCTCTGAACATGTATCAGAACAATCTGTGCAAATTTTATTAAATTCCTATATTTTTAAAAATAGGTATTAAATATCCTTAATCTTCTCTCTCTCTTTCTCTCACTTTTTAATAGTTCTTTTTACAAATAATATTATGTTTAATATGTGTGACATTTGGTTCACAGAACAGCGGTTATTAAAAAAAATGACTGATAAAGTAATTACAAGTCGATCCATCATCACATGAGTTCATTAACTACTCGAATAACACAATGTCTATTAATCCATTAAAATAATATAAAAATTGCTACGTACGTCACATTCAACTTAATTATTGTATAATGACGCTCCCTTTTGGAGCCACCACATCCTGCTTAATTATCTTGTTATCGTTCGAATAATCATAATTTTTACATGTACTTATTTCCAGTAAACACTATTTGTGCAGTAATATAACGTGAAAACAGGATTGAGAAGTAACGCGTTACTTGTAACGTCGTTATCGTTACAGTTACTTTTTTTTGATATCTATAACGGCGTTACAAATTTTGTTTATAACGAAAAAAGTACCTTCGTTACATATTTTTATAACGAGTAACAAAATTAACAGTTACTTTCCAGACAACACAGGCTCTCGAGTAGTTACCGAGAAACTCTGAGTTGACGGTGGTGACAACTATAGCTGCAGTAGAAATACGAACCCTGTTATTATGCTCTCTTTTTTTATCTCGCATTGTCTGAATCTTTTTCTTTTTGTCTCGCATTGGCATTTTTTGCTTTTATTTCTTGACAATGATACTTTGACTCGTTGGTGTTTACAGTCTTGTTAATAAAATAAAATAAAACATTTTGTAACAGTACAATTTAATATATTATTTCTTCAACGTCAACATAAACCAATCCGATGGAAGCCCCCATAAATATAAACGATTAATGTAAAACATAATACAAAATAATATAAATAAATAATTTTGTATAATATAATACGAATCTCTCTAGAGAAATTCGTATTTGATTCATTTCTTCGATTGACCTCAAGATGTTCCCGAAGGATCGGATCACTGCTGATGAATAATTATCATCTCCAATCGAAAAGAGATTACAATCATGAGATTGTCGAGGTCAGTTCGTACATCAGCGCATGTAAGTTTATAATAAACTAATAAAATATTTTGTTAAGATAATTCTTCGATTATATTTTGATCCCTTCGTCCTGTTATAAATTAATTTCAGGATCCTTCCAACCTCCCCTGAGTTTAACAATTCTTTAAATATATCCATTAATTCTAGTTTACTAATTTTTTGTAAATTATTTGACGCCCAACTTTATAAATAATTAATATTTATTGCAAATGTAATTTAATTAAAGTTGAGTCCTAACAGCCATGGATCTAGCCGCGTTAGGTGAAGCTATTTCACCTAATTAATTAAATAATCGAATTCAACAGATTTATCACAATCATATATATTAAATAAAATTTCCTAAAAGGCTTGTCTCATTTGGCGCTTAACGTGGAACCCGCTGAAAATTTTGTCAAAATTTTAATGTAAATGTTCAAAATTATTTCTGTAAATAATATTAAAAATATTTCAATCGAGGAAATTATTTAAATAAAATGAGATTTTATGTATACTATTTAAGCTCACAGACGGAATGGTTAGCAATAGTGATTTTACATTACGTTATTTTATATTACTCGAGGCAATTTAAAGTATAGTGACGTATACGACTGGCATTATTGTTTTGTTAGCACGTCTCATGAATAGGAAAGTCGTTTTACCAGCTTGACCGCATAAAGATTAAGAATCAATTACATCAAAAAGGAGTACTTTGGAAAACCAGTGATTCTAGCGACGATGATAAATTTGTTTGCGCAAATAATCCCTACGATTTGTTCACACAAAAAAGGGCTGCACCATCAAACTATCATTATGATAGAAACAAGTACTCATTTGTGAATGCTGACAATCACGAAAATTCTGTCGCGTTTAAGATTGGCTGAATTATAAGTACATGGAAAATTGCTTTCCCTAAAACTGAAAAAGACCCCGACCAATTTTTGTTAATACTAAAGATTATTTAAATATAAACGATATATACAAAAATTTGTTTGTATCTTGTATACCTGGTATCTTGTTAACAAAAAATGACGTACGTGGAAGGATTTTCCAAGAGCTTTTAGTTATCAATGAAAACTTAAAAAGGCGAGTAGTGATGTTTTAGAGAATAATTGAAGCAAATTCTAGCTAAATTTACCTCGAGTCCTTTTATTGAAATTTTTAATTTATTGTTAAGAAATTATAATGAATTTTATTCATTACATCAACAAATGTAACTATTTATAGGGGAACGTGGAATAGAACGGCCAACGTAAGCATTGAGCAAGTTTTCAACAAATTAAAAAAAAATAAATCGATCTTTTTTTTACTAAAAATATTCTTTGGAATATCCACTATAAGAAAAACACAAATTTATTATAAAATAATAGTTTAAATAGACGAGATTATTGATTTAGTAAAAGCCTAGATTTTCGTGATGTGCTTTTCATGCGGGGTATAATGGACTACCTCCAAAACTTGTTTATTTCACTAACATTGATGTCTAAAACTTCTTAAAAGTTATATATTATAATATGATATATAGAACATAAGAATATAGATTTGTATTTTTAAATGATAACTATAAATTAATAAATAAAAACAATTCTCTTGTTATAATAAATATTTTTCTCTTTAAAACATGGAAAAATATCCTTTAATGTAATAATTTTTGGTATTAATTTTGAAAGACCACATCTATGTATACTCGCTTTCTTTCTCTAGTAAAAATGAAAAGTACAACATTTCTTGGGCTAATTCATTAAGCCTCAAAACGTATTTATTTACTTTTGATCATATAAAAAATTATAATTAATCAATATTTACATAGACACAGTATGAAATTAATAAGAAAAGATCATTTTAAAACATAAATGTATTTACGGTAATAAAAAATAGAATTTTATCATCGTTTACTTATGTAAATATATCGAAGAATTACAACTCAGTCGCGGTGAGCACAGCAAGTGCATTAAATAATTTATAATAACTTTCAACTAAAAATATTGCGACCACTGATAACAGCACGCAGAGAGAGACACCTAATAGCAATAATTGCAACATATTTCATGACATGGTAGCATCTCTGTAAAAAGATATCGACTCTGCACCATTGTACCCCGCGGTGTTGTTCTACCCCACGTTCCCCTACAAGAAGTGGAATCGCAAAACCTACGTTTCAAACTAAAAAACTGAGTTATGTCCAAAGACAATTGAGATTGAAATACAGGCCTTGAAACTCGAAAAGGGTGAAAGCTTGACAGAGTTTGTTCGTAGAGTACGACTCCTTTAGCGAATGCAGCAAATTTAGCGACCTTCCGAATTTGGAAAGCAATTGAAGCAAATTCTAGCTAAATTTACTTCGTGTCTTATTTTTGAAATTTTTAATTTATTGTTAAGAAATTATAATGAATTTTTTCACTACATCAACAAATGTAACTATTTATACAAATGGTCCGTGGAATTGCAAAACTCACGTTCCAAACTAAAGAACTGAGTTATGTTCAAAAACAATTCGATTTCGACGAAGAAGAAAATGACGAATCGAGCAATAACGATGATGAAAATGATTATGGCGAATCAGTCGTTGACTTAAAAGAGAAACATCGAGAACAAAAAAATTTGAAGAAATCAAAGGAACGTCAGAAATATCTCAGAACTCTAAAATTTTAGTTTAAAATCTTGAGCAAAAAGCTTTTGAGAACGTTTTGATAAGAGATAAACAAGTCAAGCTGACCTCACAACCAAAAGGAACTCTTAGATCAGAGTAAAATGTCTTGTTACAAACTGTGGAAAAACGAGGAGTGCTACGCGTTTTTATACTGCCAATCAGGTATATGCCTCGGCAGGTTGTATGTTTCGGTTGCCACGATATTGGTCATGATAATTTAAATTGCCTGAAGGCTCAAGAAAACGCTCAAGCTTGCAATAAGCACATCTGAAGTAATTGACACCAAAAACTTAAATTAGAAAGAAGAAAGAAAATTGACAGCTAAAGCCATGTACAAAAAATAATTAATATAGAACAGATTAAAGTCCTGGACAAATCAAGTAATAGTGTTGCTTGCCCAAAGACAAATACGATTGAAAAGGAAATTACATCATCAATTGAATTAAACATTATAAAGAAATCTGAACAGGAATCAGAAATGTCAAATTACGAAGCTAAATAGCTAGTCAGAACGAGTTAAAAATATCTTCTGACGAATCTCTATACCTGTGTCATCAATTGCGGAAGAAACTAACGCCACTGACACCGTTACTACTATTACTCAAACTGCAAACTGTAATTTATTTAAATCTGGAATCCTCTCCGGTTACCAACGCACGTCAATCATCGTTAACTCAAAGACGAGTTTATTATAACGGTGAAGTTAAAGAATCGACGGAAGCTGTGAGGATATCTATCAAAATTTCCGTCTCTGGAAAAAAATTCGAAATGATAGTGGAAGTGAAAGGCCTCTCTTGAGCGAATCAGTTTATAATCGTGTCAGAGATTTCCAGGTTCAAGAGTAAATACCTGACATTTCATCGAGAACGAGTTTTAACGATCAATCCATTATCAAGACCTTGAGCGATACCGGTTTTGTAATTGATATACGCGATGTTTAGAGCTCTCAGTGGGTGCATCCAGAAGCAAAAGTGAGCAGGGAGCGACTGTTGTGTGATTGATATACAGGGTGTCCCATTTTAATTCTTCCAGTCAAATATCTCGAAAACCAAGCCTGGGAGAGAAAAATGTTTCAGCCAAAAGTTGTATGGTTTTGAGGGGACCATAAGATGGTACCATTGGTCTGACCTTGAAGAGTCATTTGAAGGTCACGTGAAGGTCACCTCAATTTTTTTAAATTGCACTCCCTATTTTTTGTTACATATTCTTGTAGCTGACTTCGAGAGTTTTCCAAAACACTATAATCAAATGTAAACACTTTTCGAGTTATAAGGCTTCAAAGTTGCAATATTTTGACATAAAATACAAGATATCTCGTAAAATATTCATTTCTCGATTATCTTACCCTAATACTTTTATGCACAGAATAATGAGACGAATCAATTGGTATAAAGAAAACACATAGTTATCTTTAAGAAAAAATCTGAATTTGCAACTAGCAGTTACACATTTTTACTTTAACATAATTATGTGTTTTAATTACGCCAATTGATTTGTCTCGTTATTCTGTGCATAAAAGTATTAGGGTAAGATAATCGAAAAATGAATATTTTATGAGACATCTTGTATTTTATGTCAAAATATTGCAACTTTGAAGCCTTATAACTCGAAAAGTGTTTAATGAAAAAACATTTTATCAAAGTGTTTTGGAAAGCTCTCAAGATAAGCTACAAAAATATGCAAAAATATATAGGGTGTTTCACTTAAGAAATTCAAAATGACCTTTACGTGACCTTCATGTGACTCTTCAAGGTCAAACTAATGACATCATCTTATGTCCCCCTAGAAACCGTACAACTTTTGTCTGAAACATTTTTTCGAATTTTCCATATTTTTCGAGATATTTCACTGGAGGAATTAAAATGGGACACCCTGTTTATTTTTATATTCTAAAAGCTATGTCAATCATGAATAACGTGCTTAAGATTGTCGGGCGGTTTAATTCTTGATGTGAACTAACGTTTAAAATAATCATCCATTCATTTTCAAGAACATGGAAATTAGCCGGTAGTAATTACACCTTTCTATTGTCTTGCCATTTTGTTTTTCCTATTGAGCTATATAGGTTCTTATCATAAATCCGACTCAAAAATTAAAAGAATTTTTAATTCATCGAATTCACAAAATTTCGCAAAAAATCTACTGGTGAAACCAATCTCATTAAACATATAATTGAATTAGACGATTTTACGTCAAAAACTGTATCACTTAAATCATTCATGAATTCATTATCGAAGAGACAGATAGATTAGTAAAGAAAAATTATATTACTTGGAGTAATAACAAATGGGCTTGTTTATCTTGTTGGCCCAAAAGCCAATGGTTTTAAATCCTGTATAAATTATCAACCTCTTAATCGCCAAATGAAGAAACCCGCATATCTTCTACATAACATAAAATCAATCTTGTCGCAATTATACCAGGCAAAAGTTATTTCAACCTTTGATATGAGACTTTTGATTCTTTATTTCAAATTCTTATGGACGAAAATAGTTGGAAATATTCCGCATTTGTTGTCGAAGGTAAATTATTAAAATGGCTTAGAATGTGTATGACATGCCATTAACTTTCCAAGGTTGATAGATATTTCAAAACAACATCTTAAAAAGTTAATTTTAGAATGGACTAGCTAGTTCAACTTCGTAATTTGATATTCCTGATTCCTCTTCAGATTTATAATGTTTAATTTAACAGACGATGTAGTTTCCTCTTCAATTCTATTCGTCTTTGGGCAAGCAACACTACTACTTGGTTTAGCCAGGCCTTTAATCTGTTCTATATTAGTCGTCTTTTTTTTTTGTGCATGGTTTTAGCCGTCAAATCTGTTTTCTCTAATATATATTAGTCAAAATCTTGACGAATGTATGATCTTATTGTCATTAGTTTTCGAAGTACAATACTTTGCGAAACTAAGTTAATAATTGAGAAAAGAACAATTTTATTTGCAAAGATGTTAAATTCTTGGGCTATCATTGACGAATTTGATCCAAAAAATTGAATCCAAAAAAAATTCAACCTATTCTCGATTTTTCTGTATCAAAAGATAGAACTTAATTGTGTCCGTTTAACGGTCTTGTTAATAGGTATCATAGGAATCTGAGAAACATTGCGAAAAATACTTCTGAAATAATAATAATTAAGATTTTCGGACTTTATAGCAGAAGCATGTTATCTTTACTCGTTTGTAATATTTTTATTCTTTAACTTCTATTTCTAAAATTGTATTTCTCTCTCTTTGTCGTTCTTTAAGAAGCTTTTTTACAGTTCAAACTATGTATGTGGCATTTAGTTCATAGAACAGCGATTATTAAAAAGATACTGACGCAGTGATAAGTCGAATCATTATCACACGAGTTTATTAACTATTCCTATAATGACTGTTAATCCGTTAGAGTATTGTCAACAAATCGCCTTATCGTACGTACGTCTCGACTTCAAACTTAATTATGATAGCCCTCCCTTTTGAAACCTCCTGACGCCACCACGCCTTGTTAGGCCGTCTCGCTTAAATAATCATGATTCCCACATGGATTTACATACGTATTTTTTTATTAATAAAAGTAATAAACTTCTATAATAATAATTACTAAACAGCAAAAAGAGCAAACCGTAATTATTATAAATTTTGTTATAATACAAATTATTATTTCGTAATTAAAGTGTACATTAATTACGAAAGTTTCGGACCGTTTTTGGTCTATTTTCAGCAAAAAAATTTATTTAAAATAAAAAAAATGTCATATGTTATATCGATTGTGATACCATAAATGAAATCAGTATGTGTCGAGCCACCGACCGCTGCACACGTGTCAGTGGTGCTCCAAGAGGCCAAACGATTTGCGGGTTTTAGTGAATCGGTTCCTTGATTATTTATCTATATTATTTCAATTTTTAGGTTTTATTTTTAAAAAGAGCAGAGGAAGTGCGCTTTTCGAATTTCCGCAGAATATTTGCAAATATTTATATTTTTTTCATTTATAACTAACCATTTGTTATGTATGATGTATGACAATATGTATGACATTTTTAAAATTTCAATAGCTTTTTTACTGAAGATGAACAAAAAACGATCAAAAAGTATACATTAATTTGTAATTAATATATATTTTATGAATAATTTGTATCAAAATTTACACTAATAATCGCGCCTTTGCTCTTATTTGCTCCTTTTGTCGCTTAAATTGTTATTATCTCTTATTTTTTTACAATATTGTTAATTGTTGACTTGCTTGATGTTATTTTAAATTTTCAATATTCAATATTTTTAATTTTTAATAGAACTTTATATAGCTGTTACAAAGTTTATATAAAATTACAACGTAAATCATTGTTATTTTATATGTATATATCAAAAGTAATTCAACCTCATGTTCTTAAAATGACATATTCTTGAGTGAATTCTAAGACGACTTTTCCTTTTACAAAATTTTATCTAAAGCTTAGTTTCTGAGTTATAATTGAAATTAGTTAGCCATTTACGAGACGGATACAACGGGCATGCAGAAACGGCACAACGCGTCATAAAACTAATGGCTTCCCTACGGTCAATAATATTGTATAATATCGTATATATAGAATGCAATAATAGTTCAATAAATTTTAAACGATAATATTGTGTAATAATAATTATCATTATTGTGTAATATTATTAGTCGTCTAGAGGTGTCATTTGTCTCATGACGCGTTGCGCCGTTCCTGCTTGCCCGTTGTACTGGGTTCGTAAATAACTAACTATTTTCAATTATAACTCAGAAACTAAGCTTCAGACAAAATTTTGTAAAAGGAAAAATTGTCTCAGAATTTGCTCAAGAATATGTCATTTTAAGGACATCAAGTTGTTTTGAATCACCCTGTGTATATACAAGGTGTTCCATTTTAATTCCTCCAGTAAAATATCTCGAAAAATATGGAAAATTCGAAAAAATGTTTTAGACAAAAGTTGTACGGTTTCTAGGCACATAAGATGGTGCCATTAGTTTGACTTTGAAGAGTCACATGAAGGTCACGTGAAGATCATTTTGAATTTCTTAAATGGAACACTCTATATATTTTTGCATATTCTTGTAACTTATCTTGAGAGCTTTCCAAAACACTATAATCAAATGTTTTTTCGTGAAGTACTTTTCGAGTTATAATATTTCAAAGTTGCAATATTTTGACATAAAATACAAGATATCTCGTAAAATATTCATTTTTCGATTATCTTACCCTAATACCTTTATGCAGAATATTATTAACAGAATAATGAGACGAATCAAGTGGCGTAATTAAAACACATAGTTATCTTTAAGAAAAAAATCTGAATTTGCACCTAGCAGTTACACATTTTTACTTTAACATAATTATGTGTTTTAATTACGCCAAACATTTTTCCTCCAATATATATATATACAGGGTGTTCCATTTTAATTCCTCCAATATATATATACTATATATATATTTGCTCTATTAGTCCTAGGGAGGTGGGGCGATTATTACCGGACACTTTGTACTATATATATATATATATATATATATATATATATATATATATATATATATAATATCTTTTGCTGAGCGTTTTTAATTAATAGTTAAATAATTATTGCGCATATCGCAAAATCATACAGGACTTTTTTGTTCAGAATAACACTTTCTACTTTCCCTTAAAGGGTGTTGCGCGAGCTATCAGACACCCTCTATATATATATATTTTTTATATTTATTTCGATTTTATATATATATATATAAAATCGAAATAAGCTAATTTATTATATCATGGATTGTGATAAAAAATTTGTAATTCAAGTAATCTAAATAATTTTATTTGTAATCTAAATAATTTTAATTTTAATTATTTTAATTTTAATGTGATATGTTATTATTGTAAGATTATATAAATTTAAGATTATTTATACATTATCTATATAAATGTTAATATTAAATTTTTATTTTTTGTCTCACAATAAATTGATTTATGGTGTTATATTGATGAAATTGATTGCTTTGTTTTTATATCATATTTACTATATGTTGAGCTACATATTCTATCTTGTAATTGCATATATACATTATGTTTTAAAATAGATACTCTAGCATCTATTTTATCTGTTTTGCAACTAACGCACTGTATATAATCAAGTAATCAATCACATATGCACATGAATTTTCTACATGTGTAATTGTCTTATCTTTGAGAGATTAATGATATTGCAAAATTATACACTACTTTTCCTAATGTAATTTAATTTTCATTATTAGTTTCACATTATTACAAAAAATTCAAAATGCATTTTTTTGCGAAAGATATCTTTTCTTTATCGAAAATCAGACTGGAATATGAAATGAAATTGTATTAACGCCATTTCACCTATCGCTATTTTTAATTTTCAATTAATAAATAGTCATGATGTAACTGTTTACGAGACAAGCATTGAGTTTAAACCGGTTCTTATATTAATAAACATACCTATATCACTATACCTATCGGAATGAAGTACAAGTTTTGGCAAATAACGATGAACAGATGTATTTAATGTAATTTCATCTTTCAATCAAGTATTGTTTTTTTTGCAGAGATAAGGAATAAGATTGACAAATTTGTTAGTGGAACAAATAAAATTTTTTTTAACCATGTATTATTGATTAATTCTTTTAAAAAATATTTCTATTAAATACTTAAATAACTAAAATCTAGTATCTGCATTATAAATTTAAAAACAATGTAACTAAAAATTTGTGTTGCTTGAATGTTGCGTATCAATATATTTGCCATTCTAATGATATTCTTAAAAACATAATGCCTTTTCATTCAAGCATTACATATTTAAAAAGCAGTTAAGAGTTTATTTTATGTAATGGATTTTTTATTTACTTAATCGATCAAGGTAGTAGAAATTTTTTGCCGAAGAGTGAATCTTTACCTTGTGTGTATGATAGTTATATGTGTACGGTTTTATAGTAGTAGAGACTGTTTCCTCAAAGCTATCGACAACTCGTCGTCCTCGGTAGTCTCATCTTCTGGTTTGTGCGGGCATGTTTCTTGCGCATTCTTCTCTTGGAAAAAGAATTCGAAACCGGATGCAGTATTAGTTTCATTAAATGTAGTGAGATTACTTCTTATTTATCGATCGTAATCATGAACGATAACAGTGTTAGAATAAAGACGGATCAATCTTTAATCAAATCAAATTTTGTTAAGAAAAAATGATAATTTTTTTCTTATTATTTATATATTTACACTTAACTCATATTTTTTTATGCAACTAATCCAAAAACAAAAATAAGCAATAAAAATATCTAATTTTTTTAATTATTTAAAACTTAGAATTTACATATGATAGACATTAAACTTAAGATTTATTTATTTATTATCAGAGTTTTTCAAATTGCAGATTATATCAAAATGGGCATTTTCATAAAGAAATCAATGCTTATAAAAATAGAAAATAAATATTCTTCAGAAATTTAGGTAATAAATAATCGTGATTAACACAAGGCAAGATCGAAATACATGTGTGTGTATTAAATATACTATCAAACTATTAAAAGCTCCTAAAATAAAATATATTTAAGATCAAAACATAAAAAACAATACAAGCAGTAGCAAAATTATGTATCGTATAAACGGAATTAGGTAACAATTAAGAATAATTGAATCTGTAAATATAATCGAATATTTAATGTAATGACAAATTTTAATATATTACTATTGGACAAAATCTATGCACGTGTTGTGAATTGGTATGATTTCAAAAACATATAATTGCAAAAAAATATATATATAATAAGATCGAAACATATAATCGCAAAAAAATGTAATCGCAAGAAATTAATAAAATCGAACGTTTCGAGTTCAATTTGAGTCTTCCACAGCGTAAATTAATAAATAGGATGTCGGTCGTAGTGTAAATATATTAAAACTATGACTGAAAATAAATAAATGGAACATTAGCAGTGTTTGAACAGTCTTCAAAGAATATTTTTCAAGATGTTAAGCCAAGATGATAATTTTCTAAATGTAACTAGTATCCCGAGAATAGTGACTCGATTACAATGCCAGTTGAATCCTGGAAATATTATAAGTGATCGTATAGAATAATTTCAAACAATCAGTATCACTAATCCTTACAATAGTAATTATTAGATAGTTACTTACGATGTAACAGTATTCTATTCAGGTATTCGAAAAATCTGACTAAAGTAAATGTGTAGTACAGTGTACAGTTTACAGTGTAAACACGTATTTTATTATTTGATTTGACAGTAACCGATCGACCTCCATACTACACATTTTATTATTTTATTATTTTATTATTCTTAATTGTTACCTAATTCCGTTTATACGATACATAATTTGCTACTACATGTATTGTTTTTTATTTTTTGATCTTATTTACACAGAGAGCCTTGATACTACTTATTTAAAATATATTTAAATAACTAAAATCTAATATATGATAAATCTAATATATAAATCAAGCATTCATCTCAAGTAATTAATTTTTTAAACTACACGTTCTAAAAAAAATAAAACATTAACATTCAAAGAGCTTATTATTATTAACAATAGGTTTCTCGAATTTTGAGAACTTGGACAAAAATTAAATTGTCATGAATCACCATTGTAAATTAATTAATAATTAATATAATTATATTAGTGTATTTTTGAATTTTCGTATATCGCTTGGGTTAGATATCTGAATACAAAATTATCGTAGAAGAGAATCAAATATGTATTTTCCAGGTATAAATTCGATGCGTTAAAAGATCGACAATGTGTGGAAAAAGTTTCACGTTTTGGTATTGCTCGTTTCTTCTGATATTGGTCGTTGCTTCGTTGTCGAAGTCCCAGCAAACAAACCAAAATTCCATAAGCAACACAGAGGAAAATAAAAATTTCACGATACAATACGAGCTAGTCGCGGACTCTACAACAAATTATGACGAAACGAAAGCGCTGCAATATGATTTGTACAAAAAGTCTACCAACAGTACGCACGATATACAATACAATGATGTACAGACTGAATCTTCCACCAACTCCACGAGCAACAGTCGTGAAGATAATGACTCATTGTCAGTACAGTATGACTTGGTTACGTTTTCCACGCAGAGTCATGAAGATGATAAACAAATGTCGATGGAACCTCGCACAAATTCAACAAATGGCAATCAAAAAGAAAATGTTATAGCAAAGGAAATTAATGAAAATTTGATGAATGTTAAAGACAAGAACGAAACTAACATTGTTCCATACGAAATGTGCAAAAATGATGATTGCGTTAAGCTCTGCTGTCCTCTTGGCCATCGTCTTGATGATCAAGATGACAGATGCATTCCGGATAATATTAAATATACCTTCCCAAACGTATACACGAATAATTCGTTGCAGAGCGAGAAGAGAGTGGACGAATTGTTTCAGATGAGCGTCTACGATCCGTGTCAAACACATGATCATCGCTTCTTGCTGCCGTATGGTTATCAGTACGATTTTAAGATCTATACCAACGGTTCTCTTTATTTATCTTATTATAAAAGATTTATCAAATGGTCATCATATTGTTTCGCTGTCATAGACGGGGATAAGGTCGAAGTAACCATTTGTTCAAAGACTGCTGACGAAGTAACGGGTAAAGACACTAAGTCGATTGAAAGCATAAAAATCATATATGTGAGCTTTCATATAGTGTCTGTACTATTTTTGGTGTCCATATTTCTGATATATTCCATATTGCCAGCGCTCCAAAACGTACATGGCTTTATGTTACGTAATTACAGCGGTGCCTTGGCTGTCGCATATATAATTGATATTGTAAATATTCTAGTCAAAGCGAATGGTGTAGAGTATCCCATCTGCCTTACAATCGGTACAGTATATCTAAATCATATAACTATGTAATCAGTGTAGCGTATATAGTAGTGTATATACTACTAAAGTATATTTTAGTAGTGTATATACTACTAAAAAAAAAAAATAGACTTTTTGTACGCTGAAAGTTGGGCTCTTTTTAAAACGATAAAATTTGGCGAAATATCAGCGACAATAGACTAAATCAATAGACAAAAAAGTAAAAAGTATTCCAAATTTTAAAGTTTTAATTTTAATTTGCTGTCGATTGTTTTTCGTAAAAATTTTTATTTTATTTTGTTCTTTAAAAAATAACATATTGTTTTGTCCCTAAAATTATATATTTTTGACACTGTGCAGCTGGATGAAAAAATTTTCCTCAAAAAATTTAAGTCAGGTTTAGAATGCTATTTTGTCCACAAAAACGCTTTTTAAAAATTTTTCTACAATTTTTTTGCATAGTTATACGATTAAGTCTATATTTTTTCAGAAATAAGAAAATAAAAAAATTTTTTTAAATTATTGACAGCATATTAAAGTTCAAACTTCAAAACTTCAATGTTTTTTTAATTTTTTGTCTAAAGTAATTTTTTGCCTACTTTTAGCAGTTTAAAAATAGTAATTTTTAGCGTTATAAAGTGTTCTCTATTTTTTTAGTAATATATTTGTTAAATATACTCTAGTACATATTTTTAGCAACTTAAATACATAATTTATTAAAATCTTAAAAGTGCAAGAATTGATAGTGATTAAAATTAAAATTTTAACTGCACTTTAACATATAACTTTTTAATCTAAGTTTGTCTCAATAAATGTATTTTTTGTGTTTTAAAATTTTGGGAATATCTTGAATTAAAACATTATTTAATTTAATATCAAAGTTCATATTTATCTAATATTATGTTAATATCGTTATAAAATTTTAGTGCGGAAAGTTAGACTATATATTTTTTTAATAAAAACATCGTAGCAACTTAGAAAAAATTTTTTATCTGCATTTTAACGCGCGTTCAGTGATTAACATATTTATAACATTTTTTTACAGCATTCTTCAACTATTTATGTTTTTTGACAAGCTTTCTGTGGCTAACTATAATGAGTTTCGATATGTGGTGGACTTTTAGGTAAATTGCCAAGTTTTTCTATATTATAATTTATCTTTAATTTGCCTTGTCTTAACTTATTTTTATAGAGTTGATTATATTGAACAACACGACGTGACAATATAATTTTCTATAATATATGTGTAAACATATTCTTTATTATACCGACATATAAAGGCAAAAACGGGGAATGATAAAACGTTTTGAATTAATCAAACATAATTTTTGTATGTTGTTGCGTGACAGTATAAGCAATTCATATTAATAAGTTTGGAATAAAAAGATAAGAATTATAATTTCTGTTGTGTTTCATGTTATAAGTTTTTTGAAAAATGTATATTTGTATGAAGATTTTTAAAACCTCAAATAGATTAATTTTTATTTCTATTTGATTATATTATGTAAATTGAATTTTTCAAAATAAAAATAGGATATTGGTTAATAAACATTATGAAATATTTATAAAAAATAATAAAGATTATAAAATATTATCTGATTTAATTCGCGATAGATATATACATAACGTAACAAACTGAATTTTTTTTGACACTTTGTAAACCTAATATTTAATTTTTTTTTTACCTATGAAAAAAAAGTAAGTAATACACGATAATTTTGAAAGGACAATAATAGATTTTTCATTCTTTTTATTAAAAATTTGTCTCTTACAATTAAAATACTATTTAGATTGCCATTGTCATATCTGTACATGATATGTAAATATATGATAATTTTTAAATGTTATACAAATGTTATATTATTTTTCATAGTAGTTAAGTCGTGTAATTATCATATCATATGCATTTATTTTTATACAACGAACTTTCGAGAAAATTTTGATAAAAAGGGACATTCTTTATTATGCACTATTTATTTATTTTTGGTTAAATATGATGTGTAAATTGCCTTTTGCAGAGGATTGTTTTCGTTGCAAAAAAATATCAAGCAAAGAGAAAAAAACAAATTGGTATTTTATGCAATTTATGCGTGGGGTTTACCTTTTATCTTCGCTACTACCTCTATTATTATGGATTATTTTTCCGAATATTTGCCGGAAATTTTGAGACCGGAATTTCGCACAGGAGATTGCTGGTTTGCACGTAAGGGGACGTCCCTGACAAATATCGCATTTTAATACATTGTGAAAACAGTATAAAAATTCTTTATTTATCATATTTACAGATAAGGGATCGTTTGCGTTGTATTATTATGGGTTAAAAAGTGTTTGCATCATTAGTAGCATTTGTTTATCCATCTCTACGGCAGTGAAGATCGCGCGCTACGAAAAGGATACAGGCCGCCGTTTGACAGATTCCGAGAGCAAACAATATAATGACAATAAGAAATGGTCTGTATTCAGACATTTTTATATTCATGTTTGGCAATATGTCTTGTTAATATGATATTTATACTGAAATATTTTTGCCAATATCTCTACTAATAGTATCACAGTAATCGATCTGCATTTTTGATAAAAGAATGAAGTGATCATTTGTAGGCAGCACCCTTTCCGTACTTTTTCTTTTTTCTTTTTTTTAATTAAAAAAAATATAATACCGCCATTTTATTTTTTAAAAATTTCTGAAAAAGTATATCAATTCTTTTTTTTTTTTTTTTTTTTTTTTTAGGATTGGAATAGAATTTGTCCATTATTTTTTAAAAGTAGCTTGATTAATAATAATAATTATTAAATATATATGTTTGTTTGCAGGTTTAATCTATATCTGAAGTTATTTATCCTATTGTTTATTGTGATGGGCATAAAGTGGTCCATGATGACAATCTCATGGTTGTCTCAAACTATATCACTTTACAATTCATATGCTATTAATTTGGTGGATATTATACAGAATCTCTGCACCTTTATCATATTTGTATGGAAAAAGAAAATCAAGCGAATGTTACTAAAGCGATTTGGCTGCGGTGGATTTGTAGAAACTCAATCGACAAATGCAACATCGATGTTAAATTCGACGACCTCTACTACGGGAGGAGAGAGTTTAGCTATGCAGAAAAAGAGTTCTTGCGGACAAAAGAACTGTCACGCGAAAGGGAATCCGTTTGACGGGACAGACCTATAATATTGTAATACATAAAGAAAAAAAGTTTTATCGGAGATCAGAAATCAACGATTCATCAACAATTAATTTTAATCTTATAATTTTTGAATCAAGAATTAATTAATTAAATTTACAGTGTTAAATATTGATCTTTTTGTTTGAATCATAGACGTAATAGGGAGTTTGCATGATTTTGAAAAACAATTGCATTTTATAATTTATATATAGTTTTAAATGTAATTATTTTTTCGTAATTTTTTAATGCAAATTAAGCGAGAAAATCAATAATAAAAATTATATTATTTGAAATTGTCGAAGACGATCCGGAAACGACCGAGTCTTCCCAAACGCGATGTGACGTCACAGTGCAATATTTGCATTCGGGAAGACTCTAATAGCGCTAAATAGCGTAAAATAGCGTCTCCTCAAACTTAACCAATATATACAATGACCACACACTATTTTTATTTATTAAAATATCCAATTATTGTGACAATGGGTAAAGGTAACATGTACAAAACCTGTTTTGTAAAAGTACAACAATTAAAACACCCAATAAATTGTTTTTCTTTGTACCTCGAGTCAAGAATGTCCGAATGTCGCAATACAGAATACAGAAAACAAACGTTTGAAACTATTGCACTGTGACGTCACGCACTCCAACTAATCAAAATTGTTTTCTCACAATTTAAATTTTATTAAATTTTAATTTAATTTTTTAATACCTTTCTATTGATTAAAATTTAAAATTTTCTTATAAATAAATTTATAATAATATATATTTAAATTACATAGTATATAAAAAAATGTATTTTTTTTTAATGCAAACTTCTTATTCAATTTCAAATTCCAAATTTTATGCAGAAAATTTATCTTTTTCGATCTCTTTTATTACACTGTTTGACAAAAGGCTATAGCTAGATAAGAATACTAAAAGTGCCCGTGACGACTGTTCTACTAACATTTGGCCTGTCATTTTCTCACTGTAAAAACATTTTCCTCAAAATTTCAGCTCCTTAACTCTATTATTTTCTGGTTTATCGAGAAAACGTAAGCTTTCAGCTTTTATTTTTCTTTTCTGTAAATATTTAAGATAATCCCATATCGATTTTTTTCTGAATACTTATCAACAAAAGATACAAAAAAATATTGTTTTATTTATTAAGAAAAACTTGTAAAATTTAAATAAAAAATAAAAATTACTAAATAATAACACTGTTTGACACTATTTTTACAAAACAACTGTGAATAGACATTTTCGATTTATTTTTTCCTGCTGAACATGAGTCCATTTCCAAAATATGTTTACTACGTCACAATATTTGAGAAAAATGGCGTCAAAGAGCCCAAAAACAACCAGAGTTTGAGTTTTTATATACAGAGTGTTTCATTTTAATCTCCCTAGGCAAATATTTCGGAAAATAATGAAAATTCGAAAAATGTTTTAGACAAAAGTCGTATGGTTTCTAGGGGGACACAAGATGGTGCCATTGGTTTGACCTTGGATAGTCGTTTGAAGGTCACGTAAAGGTCATCTTTAATTTCTTAAATGAAACCTACTATTTTTCACTACATATTCTTGTAGTTTATCTCGAGATCGTTATCTTTCCAAAACACTATAATAAAATATTTTTTCATTAAATACTTTTCGAGTTATAAGGCTTCAAAGTTGCAATATTTTGACATAAAATACAAGATATCTCAAAATAAAATATTCATTGCTCGATTATCTTACCCTAATACTTTTATGATAAGACAGAATAATGAGACGAATCAATTGGTGTAAAAAAACACATAGTTATCTTTAAGAAAAAATCTGAATTTGCAACTAGCAGTTACACATGATACCCAAATTTTGAAAATGGATTTATGTTCAGCGAGAAAAAATAAATCGGCTAAAAGTTTATACTTTTGCATGGAAATAATGAGATAAAATAAAAAAAAATTGATGCTATAATGCTATAAAAACTTTCAAAATTGCCGTTTTTCCATTTTTTTTTATTTTTATGAAAATTTTGATGTGGTGGACAAATTTTGGAAATGGATTCGTATTCAGCGAGAAAAAATAAATTAAAAACTTGTTTTGTAAAAATAGTGTCAGACAGTTTTATTATTTATTTAGTAACTTTTATTTTTTATTAAATTTTTATATTTTTATTAAGTTTTTCTTAATATATTTTATCTAAGATATATTATATATTATACGTAATTCTTTAAACATTTAGGGCAGTATTAGCGTTACTAAAACTATACTCAAGTTCTATTATATTTGCTTCTTAAAGCTGTCATAGAACTTCTATAAAATATTATAATTAATATGAGAGATTAGATATAGTTTTTAATACAATAATAATAATTTACATTTATGTAAATTATTATTATTGTATTAAAAACTATAATAAAAAATTTGTAAATAAAAAATGTATTGTAATTTTTCAATATATGATTACGTGCTATTCTAAAATTATTATAACGAAATTCAATTTAAATTTTTTTATTTTTAATTTCGTTCTTACAATAAACTTATTATCAGCTGTCTCTGTTTCTGAATCATCTAGCGCATTGCTGCGGATATTGTTTATCAACAGAGTCGTGTGACGGCTGTGATCTGTGATAGTGTGCGTATGTTTTCGATTATGAAATTATGAATATCGTTATAGTTTTGTGCTTATTGAATTCAGTGTTCTAATTAAAATTGCTGAATCTTTTTTAAACGAAAGTTATTAATTCCGTTGCGAGTACATGAGAATAAGTGTCAATATGAAAAACAAAGATCAATCGAGAAGAATTTGCATAACATATATTATTGCTATTGATTAATTCAATGGTTCTAAATTCATAAAAAATTTTAATCGTGCAAAGAACTACAAAATATTGTGCTGTATGTATACAGGATGTTCAATAATTCTAGGATACGGAACGTGCACAACGTGCTTGTCCGTAACAGAAGAAGTAATTTTTCCAAAATGTCAAGGCATCAATAATTTTAAAGTTATAAATAATTAAAAAGAAAGGCTTCTTCTATAAACCAAACTTTATAGAGTTAAAAGAAAAACAGAATTATATTTTTCAGTTAATTTTAAATAAAGTTTACTTTGTTATTTATATTTACATTGTTTACTTTGTACTTTTTATTTAAGACTTAATCACAAAGATATATAATAGCAAAATTTGAAAATTTGCAAAGAAATGATGATCTTTTCGACATTTTCGCTGAGAAAAAAGTTGTTTCTTCTGGCACGGACAATCACGTTGTATATTCCGTGTACTCAAATTCTGGGACACTGTATAATATTGATAAAAATAATAATCTTTGAAGCAAATATTACACAATAATATATAAAAAAAGAACAAAATATTGCCTTTTGAATCGATATGATTCAAATCATGTTATGAATATACATATGTATACTAAGGATCATTTCAAATTGTTTAATATAAAAATAGGATTATTTTGTTTGATTTTATCTACATGCAGTTATATTTTGTATACGTGCAAAATTAATTGTATTTCGCGCCTCTCCTCGAGATCAAAAGCTGCCTTTGGATTCCTCACTCGATAGGTAACCGTTGGATGATTGGGAGAGTGAGCGGAGCAAGAGTTGGGTGTTCCACAAAACTATGAAATCGGAACGGTAACAAGAAGGTTAATGCAAATATAAACAAATATGGAAGCCAATAAACAACGAATTGTAGCAGCTTTAGTGCTAGGAGACAATTTATTTTGATCAGTAATGTTTAATAGTGATTCAGATAATAGCGATAGTGATATTGAAGATATGCATGGTTTACAGTTCAAAAATTTAGTAAAAATAGTTGTCTTTTATACTACCTAACAAAGTAACAATAATAAAACATCAACGTTATAATTTCCTACTTAATAATGCAACTGCAATATATACCTTGTACTTATAACAATTATATTGTTGAGGGAAAAGTCATAACAATAATGTGTTATATTACTGTTATTTTGTATTTATTATTCTTATTAAATTTAAAATTAATTTTTTCGAAAGATTTTTTAATTCTTAAATTACATATCCTTTATGTTGATAATGTAATAGACATATTTTGTAAAATGCAAATAATAGCAAGCGATATGTTGGCTTCTATGATAACCTCAGTAATCATTACAAACAAAATATATTTAGCAGTTATTACCTTTAAAATCAAATGCCATTAATTTACCGTCTTGTAAAATAACTTTCCCAGCTTCATTTGTACATAATTTTAGATTATTAAAATTTATTTTGTAAAAAAATATATATACAGAGTGTTCCATTTTAATTCATCCAGTCGAATATCTCGAAAACCAAGCCTGGGAGAGAAAAATGTTTTAGGCAAAAGTTATATGGTTTTGAGGGGGCCATAAGATGGTACCATTGGTCTGACCTTGAAGAGTCATTTAAAGGTCACGTGAAGATCACCTCAATTTTTTTAAATGGCACTCCCTATTTTTTGTTACACATTCTTGTAGCTGATTTCGAGAGCTTTCCAAAACACTATGATAAAATGTTTTTTCATTAAAAACTTTTCAAATTATAAGGCTTCAAAGTTGCAATATTTTGACATAAAATACAAGATATCTCGTAAAATATTTATTTCTCAATTATCTTACCCTAATACTTTTATGCACAGAATAATCAGACGAATTAGTTGTAAAGAAAACACATAATTATCTTTAAGAAAAAAATCTGAATTTGCAACTAGCAGTTACACATTTTTACTTTAACATAATTATGTGTTTTAATTACGCCAATTGATTTGTCTCGTTATTCCGTGCATAAAAGTATTAGGATAAGATAATCGAAAAATGAATATTTTACGAGATATCTTGTATTTTATGTCAAAATATTGCAACTTTGAAGCCTTATAACTCGAAAAGTTTTTAATGAAAAAACATTTTATCATAGTGTTTTGGAAAGCTCTCGAAATCAGCTACAAGAATGTGTAACAAAAAATAGGGAGTGCCATTCTTATATTTTATGTCAAAATATTGCAACTTTGAAGCCTTATACCTCGAAAAGTGTTTAATAAAAAAACATTTTATCATAGTGTTTTGGAAAGCTCTCAAGATAAACTACAAAAATATGCAAAAATATATAGGGTGTTCCATTTAAGAAATTCAAAATGAACTTCACGTGACCTTCATGTGACTTTTCAAGGTCAAACTAATGGTACCATCTTATGTCCTCCTAGAAACCATACAACTTTTGTCTGAAACATTTTTTCAAATTCCATATTTTTCGAGATATTTCACTGAAGGAATTAAAATGGGACACCCTGTATAATATATTATATTGGTCAATGCAATTGTTATTCAAAATCGAGCTCTTTTCTCTCACCCGATCAACCGGCCCCAAGAGCCGGGTGGGCTAGAAGTCCCTCTGAGTGTCTCCTAGTGAGAATCCGAACGCTACTCTTACAAGGAAAGGGTTGGAAGTGTCTCCCTCCGATTTTAATGAGCTTTAAATATGTTGTAGTTTAGGTCAAAATAGGAGTACACGTATTTTTTTATATGTGCTTTTACAGCCGTTAAGGGGGTGAAACACCCTCTTGAAAAAAATCGGTTTTTATACATATTTCTGAGCGAATATTGTCAAAACAATAAGATATATAAAAAAAAAGTTCCGAATAAAAGTTTTATGGTTTTTAATGTACTTTAAAACTGTGCAAGAGTAAAAACATCAAGATCGATATAAAGGGCGCCATTTCAATCATCGTCACTATGTTCAATATTATCTAAAAATAATTGTTGATGATTTTCCATATCCAATTTGCCAACAGGATTTTACATAACATTCTACTATTAGCTATTATTTAGAAAAACATATTATCATCTATTAAGTAACATTAAAGAGAATAAGTAAGATTTTTCTTCTATCCATACCTGATTATTTGTTTTTTGATGTAAATTTTTCGATTTTAAATAATATATTTAACAAAAATTTAGATAAAAAATGTCTTCCTTATTTACCTCTTTTTTTATCGCTTAATAAAGTTGTTCTTAGAAATACATTAGTAGTAAAAAATGTAATCATTCTCTATTGAATTAATTCTAAGCAGCTAAACGTTTTTATGATTATCATGGAATTAATTTACCTATCATGTCTGGAAAGTTAGTAATAAAATTTTTTTCCTGACAGTATCCTGCATACACGATTTTACAACAGATAAATTGCTTGTTCAATATTATCGATGACTAAGTATTCGCAGCAGTCTTGTTTTAATGCTCATGCGAGTATATGTGCTTCTCACGCGTTGTTCCTGCAGTTCATTCTTGAATCTATAATTTCGTTTTTTGCTGAGCTATTAATGTTGCTCTTTCTCGCGATCAAATTAATAGATTAATGATTGTATGAATATCTTTGCTTTAGTTATTCAAATATTATTGCGGTTAGTCTGCAAAACTAATGTTAGACTATAAAATTAAGGTAAAAAAAGTAAAACCGTTTTTCTTCAAATAATTGATTGTGTCAAAAAGTTGATAATGTGCGAAAAGAATTTCGTGTTTTGGTGGTTTTGCGCGTTCCTGTTTATCCCTTCGTTTTCCAATCATCAGCAAAATATCACGAAAAGTGAAGTAGATGACAATTTGACAATGCAATACGAGATTAAAAAGAATTCTACGATAAACTTACAAATCTATAGAGACATGATGAGAATTGAAGGCAAGAATGATTTTGTGTCGTATGAGACGTTCAACAAAACTTCCAATGAAATTGACAATAAATACAACGTTGTTCCATATGAGATGTGCGCCAATATTACATGCATTCCACTTTGCTGTTCTCTCGGCGATCGTTTTGATGAGGAAGATAACATATGCATTTCGGATAATATTAAATATTCCTTTCCAAATGTATACGAATACATGAATGATTCGTTGCAGACCAAAAATAAGACAGTGGACGAATTGTTTAACTTGACCGTCTACGATCCATGTCAAACATATGATCGCTTCTTGCTGCCGTATGGTTATCAGTACGATTTTAAGATCTATACCAACGGTTCTCTTTATTTATCTTATTTTGAAGAATTTGTCAAAAGGTCATTATATTGTCTCGCTGTCATAGAAGATGATAAGTTCGAAGTAACTTTTTGTGCAAACACTTTTGACGAAATAACTGATGATGACACTAAATCAATTGAAAGTATAAATATCTCGTATGTGAGCCTTCGTATAGTATCTACATTATTTTTGGTCTCCATATTTCTGGTATATTCCATATTGTCAGAGCTCCGAAACGTACATGGCTTTATTTTATGTAATTACAGCGGGTCCTTGTCTGTTGCATACATAATTGATATTGTAAATGTTCTAGTCAAAGCGAATGGTGTACAGTATCTCTGCCTTACAATAGGTATAGTTTATTTAAATCACATAACTATGTAATTAGTGTAGCATATATACACTACTAAAAAAAAATGAAAAAAAAATGAATTTTCAACGCTGAAATTTGGGCTATTTTTAAAACAATGAAATTTGGCGAAAAATCAATGACAATAGACAAATCAATAGACAAAAAAATATAAAAGCATTTTAAATTTTAAAGCTTTAGTTTTAATTTACTGCCAATAGTTTTTTGTAAAAACTGTTTATTTTGTTGTCTTGTTCTTTAAATTCCTAAAATTACGTATTTTTAAGACTGCAGTTGGATAAAAAAGTTTTTCTCAAAAAATTTAAGTCAAGTTCAATAAAACGTTATTTTACCTACGCTTTTTTTTAAATTTTCTACGACTTTTTTAGTCTACTTATATGATTTTGAAACTAAGCCTATATTTTTTAGAAATGAATAAACTTCGCAAAAAATTATCGACAGCACATTAAAGTTCGAACTTCAAAACTTCAATGTTTTTTTAATTTTTTGTCTAAAGTAATTTTTCGCCTAGTTTTAGCAGTTTAAAAATAGTAATTTTTAGCGTTATAAAGTGTTCTCTATTTTTTTAGTAATATATTTGTTAAATATACTCTAGTACATATTTTTAGCAACTTAAATACATAATTTATTAAAATCTTAAAAGTGCAAGAATTGATAGTGATTAAAATTAAAATTTTAACTGCACTTCAACATATAACTTTTTAACCTAAGTTTGTCTCAATAAATGTATTTTTTGTGTTTTAAAATTTTGCGAATATCTTGAATCAAAACATTATTTAATTTAATATCAAAGTTCATATTTATCTAATATTATGTTAATATCGTTATAAAATTTTAGTGCGGAAAGTTAAACTATATATTTTTTTAATAGAAACATCGTAGCAACTGAGAAAAAATTTTTTATCTGCATTTTAACGCGCGCTCAGTGATTAACATATTTATAACATTTTTTTACAGCATTCTTCTACTATTTATGTTTATTGACAAGCTGTTTCTGGCTAACTATAATGAGTTTCGACGTGTGGTGGACCCTTAGGTAAATTGCCAAGTTTTTTCATATTAGAATTTATTTTTATCTTGTCTTAACTTGCCTTTATAGAATTAATTATATTGTACAACACGACACGACAATATAATTTTTTATAATATATGTATAAACGTATTCTATATTACACCAACAATATAAAGACAAAAACGAGAAATGAAAACGTTTTGAATTAATCAAACATAATTTTTTTTTATGTTGTGTTTTTGCGTGACAGTATAAGCAATTAATACTTGGTTTAAAATATTATAAGTTTAGAATAAGAAGATAAGAATTATGATTTCTATTGTGTTTTATTTAAATTTTTTTTAAATTTATTATTGCATAAAAATTTTTAAGCTTTCAAATAGATTAATTTCTGTTTGATATTATATTAAATTGAATTTTTTGATAGCAAAAATGGCATATTAGTAAATAGATATTATGAAATATTTATAAAATTTTATCTGATTTAATTCGCGATATATCTATATAAAAAGAAAGTAATACACGATAACTTTTGAAAAATACACAATATTAGATGTTTCATTTTTTTTATTAAAAATTCGTCTCTTACAACTAAATTACTATTTAGATTGCCATTTTCGTGTCTGTACATGATTTATGTACATATATGATAATTTCTAAATATTATACAAATGTTATTTTATTTTTCATGATAGTTGTGTAATTATTGTATCATATAAATTTACTTTTATCCAATGGACTTTTGAGAAAGCCTCGATAAAATAAAAAAAAACATTCTTTATTATGCAACATTATTTACTCATTTTTTATGAAAAATGATGTGCAAATTACGTTTTGCAGAGGATTGTGTTTGTTACGAAGAAATATCAAGCAACGAGAAAAAAATAAATTGGTGTTTTATGCGATTTATGCGTGGGGTTTACCTTTTATCTTAGCTGTTACCTCTATCATTATGGATTCTGTTTCTGAAAATTTGTCGCAGATTTGGCAATCAGAACGTTGACCGGTTCGCATGTAAGGGAACGTCCCTGACAAATATCGCATTTTAATACATTGTGAAAACAGTATAAAAATTCTTTATTTATCAAATTTACAGATAAGTGGATATATGTGTTGTTTTATGGATTACAAAGTATTTGCATCATCAGTAGCATTGGTTTATCTATTTCTACGGCAATGAAAATCGCGCGCTATAAAAAGGATACAAGCCATTTGACAGATTTGGAAAACAAGCAATATAAGGACTATAAGAAATGGTGTGTATTCAGACATTTGTGCACTGATGTGTGGCAATATGTCTTATTAATATATTTATGCTAAGATATTTTTGCCAATATCTCTACTAATAGTATCACAGTAATCGATCTGCACTTTTGATAAAAGAATGAAGTGATCATTTGTAGGCAGCACCCTTTCCGTAATTTTTCTTTTTTCTTTTTTTTAATTAAAAAAAATATAATACCTTTTTATTTTTTATTTTTTAACATTTTATTTTTTAAAAATTTCTTAAATATATCAAGTATTTCTTTATTTTAGGGTTAGAATAGAATTTGTTCCATTATTTTTTAAAGATAGCTTAATTAATAATAATAATTAATATATATATATATATATATATATATATATATATATATATATATATATATATATATATATATATATATATATATATATATACATATATGTTTGTTTGCAGGTTTAATCTATATCTGAAGTTATTTATCCTATTGTTTATTGTGATGAGCATAAAGTGGTTCATGATGACAATCTCATGGTTCTCTCAAACTACATCACTTTATAATTACACTATTAGTTTGGTGGATATTATACAGAATCTTTGTATCTTTATTATATTTGTATATAAGAAGAAAATTAAGCGAATGTTACTGAAGCGATTTGGCTGCGGTGTATTTGTAGAAGCTCAATCGACAAATGCAATATCGCTAAATTCGATAAACTGTGCTACTACATCAGGAGAGACTTCATCTATGTAGAAAAAGAGTTCTTGCAAACAAAAGGACTGTCACACGAAAAATTCATTCTATGGATCTGAACTATAATATTGTAATATTTTGTACTACACATTGTAATACACAAACAAAAAAAAGTTTTATCAGAGATCAAAAATCAACAATTCATAATCAATTAATTATAATTTCATAATTTTCTAATCGAAAATTAACTTTACAGCTATATTTTCTCGACGTATTTTTGACTGCTAAATATGAAAATTTCAAAATTTGGTTATCACGTTACAATTTTGAGAAAAATGGCATCAAAGAACTCAAAAACAACGAGTTTGATTAATTAAGGTTTTTTATAGCATTATAATACCAATTTCAATTTTTTTTATTAGTGCAGTACAAAAGTATTAACTTTTAGGTATAAAATTAACTTTAATTTGGTTTAATATGATTTTTAGTTTTCGCGATATAACAATTTGCAAATAGTTTTTCTTTTGTATGTAATACTGTCAAACAAAATTTGACTTTTTTTAATATTCATTTTTACTACACGAGTGTAAATAGTCAATTTCAATGTATTTTTTCGCTAAACATGAATCCTGAATACGACTTTTCAAAATTTGGCGACCATGTCACAATTTTAAAAATGGCGGCAGAGGCCAGGAAACAAATACATATTGTCGTTTCTGACCTCTTTGACGCCATTTTTCTTAAAATTGTAACGTGATAGCCAAATTTTAATTATAGATTCGTGTTCAGCAGGGAAAAATAAATCGGGAATGACTATTCACACTCGTGTAGCAAAAATGATGTGCAGTGTTATTATTATTTAATAATTTTTCATTTAATTTTTATAAGTTTTTCTTAACATACATTATCTGAAATATATTATATTTTTTATGTAGTTTCTTAAAAATTTAGCGCAATATTAGCGCTACTTCTAAAGCTATAATCAAGTTCTATTGTTTGGTTTTTAAGGCTGTTACAAAGATTAGTTACAAAGATTTTTAACAGTAAAATTTTGAAGTTTGCAAAAAATGATGACCTTCCTCGAAATTTGCTCTCAGAGAAAAGTTACTTCTTCTGGCACGGACAATCACGCTGTGCATTGCGTGTATCAAATTCTAGTACTGTATAATTTTGATAAAAGAAAATAATCTCTAAGGCAAATATTAACATATAAAGAACGAATAAAATATTGTCTTTTGAACCGATCTAAATCGAGTTATCAATATACATATGTATACTAACGATCATTTAAAATTGTTTAAAAATAGGATTATATCGCTTAATTTTATATACATGCAGTTATATTTTGCATACGTACAAAATTAATTATAGACTTGTATTACATAAAATATTAAATCAAGCACCTGCAGTTGCAGGTCGGAAGAAAAGCTTTTTTTTGAGAATTTCTTCTATCGAAACTATTGTGTCACTTATTCTAAACCTTCTACATGGTATCAAACAACATTAAAACTATATTTCAGAATTTTTTCGTAGAAGAATGTCCCATAGTGTCCAAGTAACGAGCAATCTCCAAGAGACACTTTTAAAAAAAGTTCGTTTGCGGTGACTCCAGGTCCGAATAAGATTAGGGTTTTTTTAAATATTCAAAAAACTCTCCATTGTTTTTAAATATTCAAAAAACTCTCAAAGATTGCTCGTTACTGGTACATTCTTCAACAATAAAATTCTGAAATATCATAGTTTTAATGCGATTTGATATCGTATAGAAGGTTTAGAATAAGTGACACAATAGTTTCGATAGAAGAAATTCTCAAAAAAAAGCTTTTCTTCCGACCTGCAACTGCGGGTACTTCCTCAACTAATTTATAAATTTATTAATTAATTTACTTTTAATTTAGTACTACGATATACAAATTTTTGCGCAATGAATACAGCAAAAATTGTATTATAAGCATACATAATTTTCAACAAATTTAAATTTTAATTATTAAGAAAAACATATATATAAAAAATAATTCTTCTTTTTTAATTTTTTTTAAATACTGCGTAATTACCATTATGTTTAATGATCAAACACTGTTGATTAATCTAGGATATATCAAATTAATATACAAACAAAATAATTTCTAATAAGACAATTATATTATTTATAATATATACATATAAATATATTTGATACTATTATTATTTTTATTTCGTAAAATGTGTGTACGTGTGTGCTTAAGTTCGGGCGCATTTATATAAAATCGTTGTAACTTGAAACTTCTTATTCATTATTAATACTTAAAATTTTTGTCTTTTACATATTATCTTGATATTTACATTTTTTTCTAAAGAAACAAGATCGTGAATATGAGAGGCGCCATTTCAATCATCATCACTATCTTGAATATTATCTAAAAATAATTGTTGATAATTTTCCATATGCGATTTGCCAACAGGATTTTACGTAACATTCTACTGTTAGCTATTATTTAAAAAAACATGTTATCATCTATAAAGTAACATTAAAGAGAATAAGTAAGATTTTTCTTGTATCCGTACCTGATTAATTGTTTCTCGAGGTAAATTTTTCGATTATAAATAATATATTTAATAAAAATTTAGATTAAAAAAATCTTCCTTATTTACCTCTTTTTTAATCGCTCAGTAAAGTTGTTCTTATAAATACATTAGTAGTCAAAAAATGTAATGATTTTGTATTGAATTTATTCTAAGCAGCTAAACGTTTTTATTGATTATCATGGAATTAATTTATCTATCATGTCTAGAAACTTCGTAATAAAATTTTTTCCTGAAAGTATCCTGCATACACGATTTCACAACAGATAGATTGCTTGTTCAATATTATCGATTCGTTATTCACAGTAGTCTTGTTTTAATGCTCAAGCGAGTATATGTGCGTTGTTCTTGCAGTTCATTCGCGAATCAATGATTTTGTTTTTTTACCGAGATATTAATGTTACTTTCTCTCGCGATTAAATTAATAGATTAATGATTTATTATAAATATCTTTTCTTTAGTTATTCAAATATTACTACGATTGAACTGCGAAACTAATGTTAGACTGTAAAATTAATATGAAAAAAACTGTTTTTTTTTTCAAATAATTAATTGTGCCAAAAAGTTGATAATGTGCAAAAAGAATTTCGCGTTTTGGTGGTTTTGCGCATTTCTGTTTATTCCTTCCAATCATCAGCAAAATATCACGAATAATGAAGAAGTAGATGATAATTTGACAATGCGATACGAGCTTAACGAGAATACTAAGATAAACTTTACGTCACAAAAAATCTATAGAGACTTGATAGGAATCGAAGGAAATAATGATTTTACGCCGCATGAGATGTTTGATAAAACTTCCAATGGAAATGACAATAAATACAACACCGTTTCATACGAGAAGTGCGCCAATATTATTTGCATTTCACTTTGCTGTCCTCTCGGCAATCGTTTTGACGAGGAAGATAACATATGCATTTCGGATAATATTAAATATTCCTTTCCAAATGTATACGAATACATGAATGATTTGTTGCAGACCAAAAATAAGACAGTGGACGAATTGTTTAACTTGACCGTCTACGATCCATGTCAAACATATGATCGCTTCTTGCTGCCGTATGGTTATCAGTACGATTTTAAAATCTTTACCAACGGTTCTCTTTATTTATCTTATTATGAAGAATTTGTCAAAAGGTCATTATATTGTCTCGCTGTCATAGAAGATGATAAGTTCGAAGTAACTTTTTGTGCAAACACTTCTGACGAAATAACTGGTGACGATACTAAATTGATTGAAAGCATAAATGGCATATATGTGAGCTATCGTATAGTATCTATACTATTTCTGATGTCCATATTTTTAGTATATTCCATATTGCCAGATCTTCAAAAAACACATAGCTTTATGCTACGCAATTACAGCGGTACCTTGTCTGTCGCATACACATTTGAGATTGTGAATATTGTAATCACAGCGGATACTGTACATTATTCCGTCTGCCTTACAGTCGGTAAAGTATATCTAACTCTTGTAACTATGTAATCAGTGTAGGGTATATACATATATTACTAAAAAAAAATACAGACTTTTCATACGCTGAAAGATGGGTTATTTTTAAACCTCTATAATTCGGCGAAAATATAGACAAAAAAATAGAAAGACATTTTGAAGTTTTAATTTGTTGTCGGCAGTTTTTTGTAAAAACTTTATTTTGATTGTTTTATTCTTTAAAAAAATAACATATTGTTTTGTTTCTTAAAATTATATATTTTTGACACTTTGCAACTGAAAAAAAAATTTAAAATATTTATTTTAAGTTTAATAAAAACGCTATTTTGCCTACAGAAACGCTATTTTTAAATTTTTCTACGATTTTTTTGGCCTTGTTATACGATTTTGAAACTAAGCCTGTATTTTTTAGAAATAAAAAAATAAAAAAAACTTCGAATTATCGACAGAATTTTAAAGTTCAAGCTTGAAAACTTTTCAATGCATTTTTAATTTTTTGTTTATAGTAACTTTTCGCTGAGTTTTAACAGGTTGAAAATAATTTAATGTTTAGCGTTACATTTATACTTTATAAAGCGTTCTCTATTTTTTTAGTAATTTATTTGTTAGATCTATTATTATTAGTATAGTAGCATATAAGAATATGTACTAGTACTAGTACATATTCTTTAGCAACTTAAATACAAAATTTATTAAAATCTTAAAAGTGCAAGAATTGATAGTGATTAAAATTTAAATTTTAACTACACTTTAACATATAACTTTTTAACCTAAGTTTGTCTCGATAAATGTATTTTTTGTGTTTTAAAATTTTGCGAATATCTTGAATTAAAACATTATTTAATTTAATATCAAAGTTCATATTTATCTAAGATTATGTTAATATCGATATAAAATTGTAGTGCGGAAAGTTAATATATATATTTTTAATAAAAACATTGTAGCAACTAAAAAAAATTTTTATCTGCATTTTAACGCGCGCTCAGTAATTAACATTTATAACATTTTTTACAGCATTCTTCAACTATTTTTGTTTTTTGACAAGCTTTCTGTGGCTAACTATAATGAGTTTCGACATGTGGTGGACTTTTAGGTAAATTGCCAAGTTTTTCTATATTATAATTTATCTTTAATTTGCCTCTTAACTTACCTTTATAGAATTGATTTATATTGTACAACACGACGCAACAACATTATTTTCTATAATATATGTACAAACGTATTCTACATTATATACCGACAATATAAAGAGAAAGACGGGAAATAATAAAACATTTTGAATTAATCATTTTATTTTCATGTTGTTACGTGACAATATAAGTAATTATAATACTTTACAAATTCAGAATAAATTGATAAAAATTATAATTTCTGTTGTGTTTTATATTACAAGCTCTTTTTAGATTTATTATTATTACATAAAGATTTTTAAACTTTCTAAGAGATTAATTTCTATTTAATTATAAATTTTTGAAAGTAAAGTTAGCATATTAATTAATAAATTATGAAATATTTATACATTATTACCTAACATAAAATATTATAAAATGTTATCTGATTTAATTCGTGATATATAACGTAACTAATAGAATTTTTTTTTTATATTATATAAACTTAATTAATATTAAACCTTTTTTTTTACTTATGTAAAAAGAAAGTAATACACAATAACTTTTGCCAACACAATAATAGATTTTTAAATCTTTTTATTAAAAATTCATCTTTTACAACTAAATTACTATTTAGATTGCCATTGTCGTGTCTGTTCATGATTTATGTAAATATATGATAATTTCTAAATATTATATAAATGTTATTTTACTTTTCATGATAGTTGTGTAATTATCGTATCATATAAATTTATTTTTATCCAATGGACTTTTGAGAAAGCCTCGATAAAATAAAAAAAACATTCTTTATTATGCAACATTATTTACTTATTTTTTATGAAAAATGATGTGCAAATTACGTTTTGCAGAGGATTGTGTTTGTTACGAAGAAATATCAAGCAACGAGAAAAAAACAAATTGGTGTTTTATGCGATTTATGCGTGGGGTTTACCTTTTATCTTAGCTGTTATCTCTATCATTATGGATTCTGTTTCTGAAAATTTGCCGCAGATTTTGCGACCGGAATTTTCTGCAGGAAATTGCTGGTTCTCACGTAAGAAGACGTCACTGACAAATATCGCATTTTAATACATTGTGAAAACAGTATAAAAATTCTTTATTTATTATATTTACAGATAAGGGATCGTTTGCGTTGTATTATTATGGGTTAAAAAGTGTTTGCGTCATTAGTAGCATTTGTTTATCCATCTTTACGGCAGTGAAGATCGCGCGCTACGAAAGGGATACAGGCCGTCGTTTGACAGATTTGGAGAGCAAGCGATATAAAGACAATAAGAAATGGTCTGTATTCAGACATTTGTGCCTTGATGTGTGGCAATATGTCTTGTTAATATGATATTTTTGCTGAAATATTTTTGCTAATATCTCTATTAATAGTATAGTAGTAAGCGATATGGATTTCTGATAAAAGAATGAAGTGATAATTTGTAGGCAGCACCTTTTCCGTACTTATTCTTTTCTTCTTTCTTCTTTTTTTAATTTAAAAAAGTATTACTACCATTTCATCTTTTAAGAATTTCTTTAGAAAAAATATATGAACTATCTTTTTCTTCTTTTTCAAGATTTTAATTTGTTTCATTATTTTTTTAAAGATAACTTGATTAATAATTATTATTTTATATGTTAGTTATTATTATATATGTTTGTTTACAGGTTTAACCAATATCTAAAGCTGTTTAGCCTGTTGTTTATCATGACAGCCATAAAGGGCTTCTTGATCGTAAGCTCATGGGTGTCTGCAAGTATGTCACTTTACAATTTGTTTTCTTTTAATTTGATGGACATTATGCAGAATCTCTGTACCTTTATCATATTTGTATGGAAAAAGAAAGTCAAGCAAATGTTACTGAAGCGATTCGGGTACAGTTATGTCCCAGAAGCTGGATCGACAAATGCAACATTGTTAAGTTCGACGAACTCTGCTACTATGTCAGGAGAGACTTTATCTATGCAGAAAAAGAGTTCTTGCAAACAAAAGAACTGTCACCCAAAAGATTCGTTCGATGGGACTGAAATTTAATATTGTAATACGTAAAGAAAAAGTTTTATTGCAATGGAGATCAGAAATCAATGATTCATCAACAATTAATTATAATCTCATAATTTTCTAATCGAGAATTAGCTTTACAGTCGTAATTTTTCGACTGCTAAACACGAATCCGATTTCAAAATTTGGCTATTATGTCACAATTTTGAGAAAATTGGCGTTAAAAAGCCAAAAAATGAGTTTGAAGATTTTTATAGCGTTATAATACCGACATCAATTTTTTTTAATTTCATTAGTGCCATGCAAAAGTATTAAGTTTCAAGTGAAAATCAACATTGGTTTGACTCAATATGGTTTTCTGTTTTCGAGATATAATAATTCGAAAATAGCTTTTATTTTTCTCTGACAAAATTTGACTTTTTTTTTTTTACACGAGTGTGAATTAGTGATGAGCGATTTTTTTAGAAAGAATCGATTTTTGAATCGATCTTGAATCAAAGTAACTGAGATCGATTTACTAAAAAAATCGGACCAAAAGAATCGATTTCCTAAATATCGATCTAAAAAATCAAAACTACATAACAAAAACTAAAAAGTCATACTTTTGTGAGATGAATTATATTTGCATAACTATAGTAAAATATGTTTTACTTTAAAATAATTTAATTTATAAAATTATTTGACATTAATTTCGGAGACACTCAAAAATAGTTAAAAAAAGAATAAACATATTTTAAAACATTTTTTTTTTGTAATATATTTATTCAATTTTCTATTCGTGCGCAGATTGAAAAGCGCCATTTCTGGCATCACTAAACGTACGTATAACCAGAAAGAAGCCTGAGAGGCGCCATGAAGCCGTTTTTGAGGGAACGCATTTTCACCGCGGTACAATGGCGCTAACTGGATCGATTTTAGAGCCGGTGGAACTATGTAGCTAGATCGACTTTCCAGCGGTTCGCATCCGTGCTAGATCCATAAATTATGGTTCGTGTGCGTGCTGGATCCATAACTGTGGATCTCAAAAGTACGAAAAATATACATTCATTAATATTTTATTACATATTATTAATTGCAACTGCGCGTGATCTTTTTTCACTTTAACATATATTATGAAGTAATATATATATATATATATATATATATATATATATATATGTATATATATATGTACAATATATGTATAAAAAATGCTCATTTTATTTCACATAAAATTTAATGTTTTAATGATTTCAATGAAAGTATTTGGTAAATATTCACATAAGGTCACCCCTTTCAGAAGTCAATGACCTTGACATATGTTGTCAAGATCATCACCCTCGGTAACGCTTAAAAGGTTTTAGCCGTCGCTCGTTGTTTACTAAAAAGTTACATACAAAAATTGTTAAAAATTGACGTTTTTTCCAATTATTTTATAAAATACTGGAAATTTAAAAAAATGTTTCAAATAAAAGTTGTAAAAGTCTCTTCAAAATACACGTTTTATATCCTATCTATTTTTATTATACGAGTGATAGTTTTCGAGAAAAACAAAAATAAGACTACAAACCTCATACAATATTAATTATAATATCATATATAATATAGTCCCACTGTATCCGAATATATATATATGTATGTATGTATATATATAGTATAAATTTTAAGTTTAACGATCGATAAGCATAAGTACAGAGCTGATGTTTTGCATAATATAAATTAATTGTATTACGATGATATTATTGATTAAGTTCCTATTATTGAAATTGCTAATAAAATAAACGATAAGTAATCGTCAACTAATTTTTCAAACACAAAATGTTTTCATTATTGTCTGATATATTTGCAATTTCTTTCATCTTCATTTTCCAACATTGCAAATAAAATGACGTAAAAAGTAGCAAGGATAAATTATATGGAACATAAGGTATGGCAAGCGAATAAACTAAAGATTGATGTTCAGTGAAGGTTAAATATTTGTTCTTAATAATTTTTCGTAGACGTTTCATATTACCTACATATTGCTACATACAATATTAAAGAGCATTGCATGAAATATACAAAGCGCACTTTATTTATGATTATTATGATTGATTGATTTATGTATGATATGTGTAAGGATTTTACACGACGCTCGTTTATTAATGTTTTTATAGCCAATCAGCTATACAGTTTTGAGATGCAAATATTGCTTAGGACGTTACAAAACTCCTTAAGAATGTTACATGTATCGAGAGGTATCGTAACACGTATTGTCACGAATATATTTTATTAGAATAAAGAAAATATATATTTTAATAGATTTTCAATGTTTCAAAGTTTTTTTATCTTACATCGAAAATTTAAGTAACATTTGCTGCATTTTAATTGTTTTTATACTTGTATAACAATAAATGTTGTGAGTGGATGTAAAAATTATAAAGATGCGATGAGAACATAATGGTTGAACTATTTCGTTGCTATTAATTATTCAGTTGAATTAGTTAAACAATATTAGTTTTGCATGTGCTTCTTAATTTTTTGTTCATTTCAATTGTAATATTACTTTTTTTGTTTTGAAAATTTTTTAAAATATCTTATTCTTCAAAACATTAATGTTTCGATATGTGTAAGATATTTTTTTTTCATTAAAATAATCAGCCTTGCAACGCTTAATGATTATCTTTAGCTATAGAACTTTCCTTTTGCATTAATATAATTATGTTTTTATTTATGAGCTAAAATTTATTACACATATTAAGATTCCATTGGAAACTCTGATTATCGATTATTAAGTATCATAATTAGATTGAGCATTTAACCTAAAAAAATGTATCAGTTATTTTAGCATTATTAATAATTTTATTTACTCTATAACCGTAAAGAAATGCTGTTAAGCGAACAAACAATCAAACTGTCCGTTTATAGTTGATTTCTATGTACAAATTTGTACGTGTGCGTGTGCGTATGTATTATATATTAAATTTATAAGCATATTTTAATTGCTAGACAAAGAATAAAAAATTGCTGTGTAATAAACAGAGCTATTTAATTAAGATATCGCACACTTTATCATAAACTAGGAATTAATTTGAAAAATCTGTCTTACGCATAAACATTTTATTTTTATAAAAATTTGGTTCTATATAGTCTTTGAATATTTATTACAATGTCATTTTATTATAATGACGTCTGTATATTATTTTATTTTATTTTATTGTATTTTTTTCGTTGTGGAGATTCTATCCATCTGCTCCCCAAAATTTTTGACGCGTCATCGATAAATCAATTTTACTTCGATATATTGCAATAATGTACTCTGCCTTACTAAAGCACGTAAAATTATATTTTATTATTTTCTGCACTATTGCTTTTAATAAATAGTGAATTAATTTTTCCTATTCCTCTTTTTTCTTCCTTTAACCCTCCATTGTCTACACACTTATTTTGAAGGGTGACAGTGGAGGGTTAGAAGGAAGAAAGAGAGAAATAGGAAGAATAAATAAAATAATGCTAATTTGTTTTATTCTACTTTTGTTCTATTTAGTCTTTGAATATGTATTACAATGTCATTTTATTATAATGATATCTGTAAATTATTTTATCTTATTTTCTAAATTTCTAAATTTATTCTGTGTTTATTTTCGTTAATCGCATAAACCTATATATATATAATTAGGCAGATTTTACATTTGAAATACATTTTGTGTTATACTTATTTAAGACACGTTGTTGAATTTCGCAATTAGAAACTTTATTAATTACTGTTAATTAATGCCGATTATGCAATTGACATACTCGTGCAAGATTAGTAATACGTGTGTTCAAATATCCTCGAACGCTAGATTTTTATTAATAAGATATTTTACATAAATATCGGCAATGTAGGTACTTCACGAGCAGTAATGTATCTTAAAACGCTCGAAAATTCGCTCCTGAATGATTAGAAAAACATATTTCGCAAAGAAGATATCGCTAAAATCCGTGGGAAGAGCGATACCTTATTTGCACTGTAAATGCATTTATTTGCGTTTACTAATATGCGATTCTTGTTAATAACTTTTAGGAAAAGCTGATCAGATAATAATAGTACAGCAATTTTGTTCCGGCGTTATATGGGAAAGTGCATTTTTGTACAGTATTTTGTATGTTTGGTAAGAAACTTATTACATTTTGTGTGTCTGCATACTTTTAAGTGTTTTAATGTGTTATATATTCTTATGTTGAGTTGTTGAAAATGGACCGAAACATTCAAATAAATGCGTTCTTTTATTTAAAAAAATTTGAATTATTTGCGTCTTTTACACTCTGTGCTCCTATTGTATTTCCTTTCTCCATGACGGAATCGTATAGCAATATTAGAACAGAAAGAAGCCTGAGGCTATAATTATACGGACAACTTATTCTTAGCATCGATAAGATATTATTAAAGATCGTTAATCTTAGGTAAATTTCATGACTGTCAAGTAGTAGGAGACATAAGATTTTAGAAAAATTTTTAAAAAGAGCAAAGAACAAACGTTGTCTTTGTTTGGACTCTCATCAATGTCAGAAATTAAAAATAACGAATAGTTAGAAACAAAACAATCACACATAAAATAAAATTGGATGTACAAAAATTAATAAATTACAAACGTAAAATAAAAAAATGCTCAAAAAAATAATAAATGTTTTATTATATCAAATTACAGGTTTGTTATCAACAATGTACGACAAATATTAGTACAAAAAAACAATTATTTTGTTGTTCTTACTACATAAAAGATCTATATATTTTTTAAAATAAAACAATAGTTGGATGAGATTTACTTATTTACAATAGCGCGCACCGAGATTTTTTTCAGTCACGTTATATTTTATAAGATCCATCGGTCTTTAACATAAAATTATAATTTGATTTTGGTTATAGTTTAATAAAATATTTAATTAAATATAAAGAAAAGGCTTAAGGAATAAGACAAATGGAGTTAGTATTTAAAAAATTTTTAATGTGCAACAACTTTAATTATTTTATAAAAGTAGTAAGAGACATCAGATTTTACAAAAATTTTGAAAAAGAGCAAATAACAAACATCTTTGTTTGGACTCTCATCAGTGTCAAAAACCTTAAGTCGAATGAATAATCCATTTGTACATTTTTATAAAAGTAGATATTAGATACTTAACGTCATAATAGTTTTATGAAAAGAATCGACCGAAAAAAATTGCGAATGTAATGATGTAATAACGTTTTTAAACGGTCAGTACCATGAATGATACTTGAGCTTAAATAACACAAAGACAAAGATATATCCTAAAAAAAAAAAAATAAGTCAGAGAAAGGGGAAAACCGAATTTATCACAGAGAGGACAATTCTCATCGCGAAGTTAATTTTTCACAGCAGAAAAAATCATAGAAAAAAATTTTATTAATGTAGATAATTTTCTTTATATCTATAAATAATATATAATTAACATTATAAAATAAGAAAAATTTATGTTTCATTCTAGTCATAAATTTTTTACTACAGTTTTCATAGCAGCATATTAAATGTATTTAGACGTTTAAGTGTTCAACACATTTTTCTTTGAGTTCTCAGATTATTATAAAATTATTATTAGGTTATTATTTATATTTTATTGCAGTTTGGTTTCTTTTTAAGAGGAAAATGCATTACGCACTCCTCGTCGATCGGTCTAGCGAGGGAGTGTGAAACTCCCCCCCCCCGTCTATAAAAAGTAATATAACCACTAAAAACCCTTGTTTCTCAAAGTGCATTTTCTGAGGAGAAACTTTATATTTTGTAATACATTTATATACACAAATATGTATTATATAAATATGTATTATATGTGTGTTACACATAGAATTAATTATGTTATAAGTATATATAAATATATATATATAAAATTTATTAGAAGCTTTTAGATTAAACTGATAATCTATCACGACCAAAAGAATTATTAATAAATTTCGATTACGTCTCTCTCAATTAAGAGAATCTGGAATTTTAATGAAATTTTGTGTTATTGTACGTGGTCTTTCATTTTCGTGTAATTTACAATTGAATTTTTTTTACAATAGATATACAGAAATATAATGCAAACGTAATTTTATACAATAATATCTTATACAATCTTAATAAATATATAATATGTACATAATTAAATTAAATTTTATTATAAACATAAATTTAATTTTTATCCAATAATCTTTTTTATAATTGTTTTCTTTTTCTTTTTTTATATATTATATTTGATGATTTATATATAATTTATATTTAATGATTTCTTTTTATTTCTCTGAAAAAATATTACATTATTTTTATATTTTTTCTCTTAAATTTAAATTTAATTTTAGAGTTTTAATTTTATAGCTTTAGATTTAATTTTATTAAATTTTATTTTCTTTTCCAATATCCTAATAGCCATAGCAGACCAAGTAGACCTCACTCTACTTGCTGGTTACACTAGCAAAAATACACGATCATATATATTTTTTACGCCTTTTCGCCAGTTTACCATTTTGACCACGTATTATATTTTTCCAGCCAGTTGGACCTACCTTTGTTGCTCCAGGCTATAGTTATTTTAACTCGATTTCTACGAGCCAAGAATTGAGGAAGAAAAATAACTTCTTCTACTGCCGGTAATAATTATCACCGGCAAATAAGACGACTTATATTCATTTAGGATCGTATGATATTATAATACAATCGTTTTGTAAATGCGTATCATTAGTCGTCGAAAGTTGCTAAACATATATAACAAATATAATCATGTATATACCGAAAAAATTGTACTCTAAATGTAGACTTTATAAGCCTTCTTAATAGATATTCTTAATAAATAAGAATAATTTTTTACCGTGATATATTTTAAAACACCTTATTTATAATAAAATTAAAACTATTGTATATATTAATATATTATATATATTTAACTTGTCAAAATTTTAATAAATAGCAAATGTCTATTTGTAAAATTGCTTTTTTTTTTTGTTATTGGGATTCATAATCTCAAATATTAAATAATATAATGATAAGAAAATATTCTATTCAGTATATATATTCTTATCTGCTAAGAATATCTGAAAGTACTCTTTAGAAGATTTCTCTCTTAACTAATTGTCTTAAACTAATTGTAAGAAGATCTTCTTAATGTTTATTTTAAAGAAATATATTATAAAGTTATATGAAATATTCTTAAGCTGAGAATATAATTTTTTCGGTGTATGTAAAATATATTAGCATGCATATCAATTCCTCTGTCGGCGGGTCATTAAACATTTGTATCTTTAAAATTGTTTTATAAAAATCTAATATATATATAATTAAAATAAATATTTCATGTATGGCTTGCATAAAAACTGGAATAAATCATATATTTTTATTTTTTTTAATATTTTTCTTTTTCTTTCAATTTTAGAGAAGAAATTTTTTTATAATTTAAAATTGACCCAGAGTACGGCATGCATGCATTCCGCCGTCCGAGGGTTAAAGCAACGAATTTATCTACAAGTCTATTAATCTACATCTACAAATCTCTACACAAATCCGTTGCTTTAAAATATAATAAAAGCTTTTTATCACTCACCGACACTGATGTGCAACAGCGGAGTTGTTGATATTGAATCTATACGTTGTCTGTAACATACAAATATAAAATATAAATTATAGCAGCGCTTAAAATAATTAATATTCAAGAATTTATTATTATATATACTCATCAAATTATTATTATGTACTCATCAAATTTTATATTTAATGCGTACAATAATAAGCACATATATAAATATCGAATAATTATATAATTAAAAAAAAGAACTATTTAAAAAAAAAATAGACTTTTATAAGATTTATGTAAAAGTCTTTATTTCTGAGTTTCTCTTATTAAAATCAATCAACTAAATAAACTGAATTAAATCATATACGTGATTTATAATAATTAATCTACAAATAATAATATATAAATTATATTTACCCTAGGGTTGCTCCGCCGATGCAGGATGCCTCTCCTAGGCCTCCTCCTCCTCTCAGATTGTAAGGGACGTCAAGAACTATTGTTTTATACGCGCGATATACTTTTTTTACTTGCTGAAACGGCACAAAAATAAAATCGCGCAATATTTTAAACCGTACGAAAGTAAAAACGCGCGATAATTTGGACGGCACTTCCGCACTTTTACGCGCGATATTTTAACGGCACTCCCGAATTTTGAAACGATCGAAAATCCCATTTTATCACGCACGAGAATCATACTTGAAGTCGACAAATCGGGCGCGATCAAACTCCGAGCAAGAGTTAAGTCCGAATCGGAAGAGGACGGAAGATCGAGGGAATCGATCGCGAATGGGGTACGCTCGATTCTCGTTCGTGCAGTTCCGCATCTCAGACCGACTCAAACTCATTAGGCACGATTTCGAATGAGCATATGTGTCTATCATACAGACAGTCCACATGATACGTCATAGGGCTGGTAGACGGATCAAGAGGAACACCCATTTCATGAATGTTCAACAATCTGAACATTTATCAACTGGATCGGATCTCTTTACTGAGCGTAAATCATGACCTAAATCTTCCAGTCGACGTCCTCAATGCGATACGTCATATTGCCGATACAAGAAAAGGGGCCCATCAACGATTTATTCCAACAATCGACCGACCTCTAATCGACTAGGACCGAAACCCGTTGCCAAAGCAGAGACCGTGCTCTCAACAACCGATTATCGAGCGTTAGCTCAATATTAATTCGCGCGTTCAGGTATCTCTCTATACTGAACATACGTTCTACGCAGCCGGCATTCGCCTCAGCCGCGATACTGAGGCGTGTAAACGTTGTTGCTCAGTAAGAAATGACGATTGAAAAAATGCAAATTAAACGCCGATAATCGACATCCATTTGACAACATCTTCCTCAATCAATCATTTTTCACTGGAAAGCAACGCTGAGAGAATCCCAATTAGTCGGCATCAAATACGATCCCCGACAACATAATTTTGTGATCAAAATCAGGAAATATGAACGAAAACACGACCGCGATCGCGATGAAGCCGAGAACCGAGAGCCGAGAGTCGAGACGAATGTCAAAAACAATAGCGCGCTATATGTCACCAAGGTCGAATGTTATTATTTTATTTCGAAATCATTTTAGACGTATTTTAACACGTTAAGATTTATCGTAATATTATTGCATATTATTCGTATTATTATTACGTATATTATTGTTGCGAGAAACGTGTACGGCGCGCTCGACCTCGAGGTGACCGAACGCGAGGCGCACGTGCCGGCGCCGGCGCCGACATCGGAGTAAAAACACGTGCGCACATTACGACGGCCGGAGTAAGAATGAATGACTCATGGCTGTCACTAGTCACGTACGCCGTACGCGCCGGGCTCCCCTCTCTTACTATGGAATGCGTGACGTCAAAGACAAGCTCGAGTATGCTCATTCTCTCTCTCTCTCTTTCTCCTCGCGCCAGACAATAACAAATACGCACTATACTACGTGATATAATTTAACGCGTTGAAATATGTACAATCAAATGATTCTAAAATACATGTAAAATTTCTTAACTCAAATGATATTATTATCCGATTTAATGCGATACATTTAAAATACATGAAATGCGATTACTAAATATGTAGAATACTTTAACGAAACTAAACTTATGACTTACTGTATAACTGTATAACGATTTCTTTATTATATTTGTTAAAAATTATATCAATGATGTAAACAATTATTTGTAAAAATGATAGACAATTATATTATAAATACCCGCATATATTTATAGACATATAATAATTAAATATAAATTAATAATGAAAAATATGTACAAATTTTTTTTTTACTGCCTATACTTATTACATTTACTAAATATGTATAACTCTATATAATTATAGAAATTTGTCATATTATATTAAATAAATATTCTCTCTTTCATAGTAACTATTTAATTATTCATTTATATATATTACGTATGTTTGTTTTATTTTATCAGAAAAAGGAGAAGGAAGAAAGAAAAGAACAGATATTCTATTACTTATTCGCGACAAGAGTTTTTTTTTACTGTGAATGAGGAATCAGCTCATCGCACAAACCCTCCTCCTTTATCCAGGTTTGGGACTGGCAGTGGTCCTAGATAAACTATTCCCACTGGCGGAGTTACGGACACACGCATAAGTTTATTTATTAGACAAAACTAAACGTAAATCGAAAAATATTAAAATAGAAATTTACTGCGTATAAATACATTTATTAAATATTTATAACTTTATGCTATTATAGAAATTTGTCATAATATATTAAATACATATTCTCTTTTTCGTCGTAACTATTTAATTATTCATATATATTACGTATGTTTGTTTTTTCTATCAGAAAAAGAAAAAGAAAGAGAGAAAAGAACAGATACTCTATCACTTTATTCTATCAATAAAAATTAATTTATTAAATACAATTTATTAATATTTTAATATTTGTTTATTATAAAAAAGTTTTTTATTAGATGTACCTGTTTTTATTATAGCTTATTCTATTTTATTTCTTCGATTAAAATATGAATTTTTGTTAATAAAATATTTTACATAAATATCGGCAATGTACTTCACGAGCAGTAATATATCTTAAAATGCCCGAAAATTCGCTTCTGAGTTATTAGGAAAACATATTTCGCAAAGAAGGTATCGCTCTTCACGCGGATATATTACTGCTCGTGAAGTACATTGCCGATATTTATGTAAAATATTTTATTAATAAAAATTGAACTTTCGAGGAGATTAGAAGACACATATTATTAATTGCGTACGAGTATGTCAATTGCATAATCATAAACTTTATTAATTAACAGTAATTAATAAAGTTTCTTTTCCCGAAATTAATATATCAATCGTCCTGCTTTTAAAATTGTAATTTTAAAGCAACAAATAGATGAATTAAATGAGTCAACTGATGAATAGAATTAAAATAATTAAATAAAATAAAATTATATTATAATTATGTATTCATATATTATATAAGAGTCTCTTGCAACAATGATCTCGGTTAATTAATTTTGATAAGTAATTTTCCTTTTTTTTTCAAATCAAGATTAGTTGTTACAGAAAGTGTCTCGCATCAACTTTTTTATTAATAATACAAAAATTTATAAGATTAAATATCATAGAATAAATTGCTTGTTTTTGAAAAAAGAAAGAGAGAGAGAGAGAGATATTAAGAGAGAATATAATTCATCGTTGTGTTTTGTCAATTTTTAATGTTATATATATAATTGTTAATGCTAAATATGTATATAAGAAACATATCTCTACATTTGTTTAAATATGAAACATATAATCCAACATATTATATTCTTCTATAGTAACTATATACGTATATATACCTATATATATAAATACATATTAATAATTTTATTTTATTTTATTTTATTTAATTATAATATTATTCATTAGTTTAACACGTTTAATTCAGCTATTTGGTTAGTAACAATTTTAACAACGGAATATGTTTTACACACTAATTTCGAGAAAAGAAACTTTATTAATTACTGTTAATTAATGCAATTGACATATACTCGTACGCGATTAGTAATATGTGTTTTCTAATATCCTCGAAAGTCCAGTTTTTATTAATAAAATATTTTACATAGATATCGGTAATGTACTTTAGGAGCAGTAATGTAGTTTAAAATGCTCGAAAATTCGCTTCTGAGTTATTAGGAGAACATGTTTCGCAAAGAAGGTATCGCTCTTCCCGCGGAGGAATGAGCATACTCGACCTTGTCTTTGACGTCACGCATTCCATAGTAAGAGGTAAGAGAGGGGAGACCACGGCGTACGCGACTCGTGACAGCGGTGAGTCATTCATTCCGACTTGGGCGGACGTAGTGTGCGCACGTGTTTTTACTCCGTCAGCGCCGGCATGTGCGTCTCGCGTTCGGTCACCTCGAGGTCGAGCGCGCCATACAAGTTTCTCGCGACGATAATACGTAATAATAATACGAATAATATGTAATAATATTACGATTAATCTTAACGTGTTAAAGTATGTCTAAAATGACTCCGAAATAAAATAATAACATTCGACCTTCGTGACATATAGAGCGCTATTGTTTTTGACATTTGTCTCGACTTCGTCGCGATCGCGATCGTGTTTTCGTTCATTTATCCTGATTTTAATCTTTCTTTCATTGGAGTTTGATCGTGCTCGACCTGTCGACTCCAAGTATGATTCTCGCGCGTGATGAAACTGAATTTTCGATCGTTCCGAAATTCGGGAGTGCCGTCAAAGTATCGCGCGTAAAAGTGCGGAAGTGCCGTCCAGACTATCGCGCGTTTTTACTTTCGTATGGTTTAAAATATTGCGCGATTTTATTTTTGTGCCGTTTCAACAAATTAAAAAAAGTATATCGCGCGTATAAAACAATAGTTCCTGACGTCCCTTACAATCTGAGAGGAGGAGGAGGCCTAGGAGAGGCATGCTGCATCGGCGGAGCAACCCTAGGGTAAACATTATTTGTATATTAATTATTATAAATTCTTTATAGGAATGAGTTCGATTCATTTATTTGAATAATTTAATCAAGAGAAACTCAGAGATAAAGATTTTTACACGAATCTTATAAGTTATTTATAAAGTTTTTATTTAAAAAAATTTTTTTTTAATTTACAAAGTTATTCCATATTTATATATATCTGCTTATTATTGTACGAATATAAATTTATTAAGTCGAATATAAATTTATTAAGTATAATAATAATAAATTCTTTAATATTAATTATTTAAAATCGTTGCTATAATTTAGATTTTATTTTGTATGTTACAGACAACGTAGCTTTAATGTCGACAACTCTGCTGTTTTGCATCAGTGTCGGTGAGCGAAAAAAAGTTTTTATTTAAAAGCAACGGATTTATGTAGAGATTTTGATAGATAGAGATGTAGATTGTAGATAAATTCGTTGCTTTAACCCTCGGACGGCAAGATATAGTGCATTCTAATGAATTCTGAGTCAATCTTAAATCATAGAAGAATTTCTTTTTATACGTTCTTTTTGTACGTAAAAGATAAAGATAACATGTTTAAGTCCCACTTAAATCTAAAATAATATTGGTGCGATTGAGCCTAAAACTATTAAAAGCATGTCTGGTATAAAGCATTCTTGATTAGTTGGCATATTGTAAAGAAATTTGTTTATTCATGAATGATGCGGAAGGATATCCCGTGCTCCTTGAATGTGATTATTCGTACAAATAATACAGTCGTATTTGCTAGATATTTATACGCCCATACGCAATAATAGTGCGTTGTGTTATACATACATACACACACACACACACACACACACACATATATATATATATGTGCATGTATGTATGTATGTGTTATATATCGTGAAGACTATTATCACCCCTTAAGATAGATGAGCGTAGAACGACGATTCGCATTCGCGCGCACAGATTGAACCGAAACACATAAGTCATCGTGATCGGTTCAGTCAATTAAGGAAGTGCGAAATTAATTGTGGATTGTCAGCCGATCCTTTTCGAACTGTGTTCTCTGCATCTTTGTCTTACTTTTGTATTTTTTTAAAATACCGCTGGATTAAAATTCTCTCCCTTAATGCGATTACAGGATAAGTCTTATTTAATAGCTAACGCACGTTATTTATTCTCGTTACACATCGATAGCTATAAAAACATGTGTTTCTTCTCAGACTTGCGTTAAAACTTGCCGATCAATTGTGAATTCGAAGTGGCATGCGTGATTGCAGAACGCAATCTGCAAAATGGCGAGTTAATTATAACTAGAACGATAAAAACGAGAAATATGCAAAATAGTTGCGGAAAGAAAGGAATTCGCGAATCAAAATTCAAAATGCAGATATACATCAACGTGCTTTTCTATTTGTTTTACATTCCTGATTGTCCTAATTTTAAATAGCGTTTTAGTAAAAATTTGTAATGAAAAATGTATAAGCTTCAGTGTTTATATTTTTAAAAATATTTTTAGGACACTTTTTATGACTTTAAAATAATTCAAGTATTTTAGATTTATTTTTATGGTCCTTAAGTTTATTTATCCAGACAGCTAAATATCTTTCTCATTATGTTTTTTTTCTGGACTTTGCATATATATATATACACTTTATAAAAAAACAAATTTTCATATATTTTTATTTAAAAAAACGTATTTTCCTGAAAGAGAGATGCAAAATTTTTCCTGCATCAATCTTGTTGAATATTCCATAATTTATTAAAATAAAAAATAAGAAAACATATATCGTACTATTTAAATACACAAACAAGCTTGTGTGACGCATTTGTAATTATAATCTATAATAGTTTGTATAACGAATGGGAGTCTGATTTTTATTGTTAGATCGAGAAGTTCTGTCCCATATGTTCGATTAAATTACAATAAATCTCAAATTCTTTTTTAATCGTATAAAAGCAAGATATCACGAATATTTTTTTAACAACGAATAAAATACTATAACTAAATTATTATAACTAAAGTTTAATAAAAATGCATAAACAAAATTTTAATATTAATATTAATATCAGATATTAAAAATGCATAATTTCTCACATTGCTCCTTGATAAATCTTTTTGAGAAGAATTCGTTTTTTTTCCTGAGGAAGATTCATTTCAGCGATGAAAAATTGTTCTGATATAGGTATAATTCTATTGAGTAACATTCTAGTATATTTAACTAAAACTAAAGTTAATTAATAATTAACAAAATTTGCATTTGTTAATTTTTCGCGTAAAGTAATTTTTAATTTGAATTTAGCTCAAGTTATGTCGAGAAAAATAAAGAATTTAAATGTGACACAAATTGGCATTTTTGTTTAAATAATACTTCAAAAGTTTGACGTTAGATAAAAAATTCAGGCAGATTACTTTATGCATAAATGGACTTGATGAATTTTTTAAATAATTTGTTCTTTTAGTGTCCAGTTATCATTAACATTTTGCTTATAAATATATAATTTGCGAAATACATATATGACGTTATTGAAGCGATATTAAAGGAGAAAGGGAGCCAATGAAAAATGATTAAAATAAAAATTAAATATGAAACGTGATTAATTATATTGTTTTATCTGATCTTATTGCTCTCTGATAATCCGTCGAGGAAATAAATGTTTTACGAGGAAATGCATTTCTCTTTACTTTCTTCGTTTATTCTCTTTCATTCTTACTCAGGAACGCAAATACGAGGAAACCGCGCACGAATCCTTTGGTTTGTCGATCTATCAATATGACCGAGCGCTTAATTAGCGCTACTGTTACCAATATTTCAGTATAAAATATACACTTAAGACTAAATATATCATATATACATGAGCGACGAAGGAGAACATTGACATCGAAATTGACGTATAAGTGGGACGTTATTCTTATCTTCTAAATCTCTTTCTATCTCTTTTTACTCTTTTCTTACTTAAACATAATTCCATTATAGATCGGGCAGTAGCGCGATTTGTTATGATTATGTATGTCAATGACGAAAGTTTTATTGCAACTTTTACGTAAAAAAAATAGATGTTTTAAAATGAAGTGAAAATAAAGAAAGAAGAAATCTTATTTTGAATATAAATTAAAAAAAAATAATTAATATTAAAAAAATGATTAATTTTTCATTTTTAATTGTCCCTACGCAATTGTTTCGTGATACAAATGTGTATACATACCGTATGGACGTCAATTCATCCGTGTGCATTGCACTTTCTCTCTTTCCTCCCCGTTCGTTCTCCGTCCCATACTCGCACTTTTAATCTATGTATCTTACTCTTTCACACCATTTCTCCCTTTGCAAAACAAGTTTTTTCACGGTCGTGGGTATGGGCGAATCGATTGAGAAGTATGAAAATGATTATGCGAATGATGTTGTCGGAGCTAACGAGTATCAAATTATTAACGGTAATATCTCTTAACATTGATTAGATTATCGATTACATATTACGACTATTTTTAATATCGTGTTATCAATATTAGTATCAATATTATGTTAATCCAATCGCGCGAGCGTCACAGCTGGGTCGATGTAATGGAAAATTACATTTTTTTATACGTGCAAAAATTATTTTGATAACAAATAAGAAATTCAAATTTCTTTTTCGATTTGTCACTCTAATGTGCAATCTGCAATCTGCATACAAGATTAAATCAGAATCAACATTGTTGAAACATACCATACATTACCAAATATTCCATATGACAATAGTGTTGTGAAATAAATAATCGCAGAGATCTAAGAGAAATTAATTAAAAAATCATTTTCATCCCGGCTGAAACGCGATGATCTTTCCGTTACAAACAATCGTTTCTCTCTATCTATGATACATCACCGCCGTGATGACGATGATGATTGCGTCGTCATCGTAGCAGTGATGATTTATTATCATAATCGATATGTTGCCGCGATATTTAATGGTATGATTAATCTCCTCTCTTCGCGAAAATGGACGATTATTAAATGCGATCTGATACGTGCAATTGTAAGCCGTCTCGTGGGAGAATTTTTTTGTATGAAAAAAATAGCGACTTTATTTATTGCAAATTGTACGGATGGGACGAAGGAGGAGTGGAACTTATCGCTGCGTGTTGTTCGCGTAAAGAATATAAATTCACGAACTTACACGCCACGATATACTTTTATATAGTGTCTTCTAAACGACTACCAGTCTTGGGCGTCTTCGAGTAAACGATACTAACGGCGTAGAATATCTAAACTATCACTTTATGTGTAATTAAGCTATCTCTGGAACAACACAAATGTCCGAAAGAAACATGTTTACAAAAGGCATTTAAAAGACGTCTGACACGGATCAAGGCGTCTTTTAGATAACTTTATATGGCTTTTAGATTGTATTTAAATGTGAAAAACAATAGTCCATAGACCTCATATTTCTTCACGGTAATTTAAAATTGCGCTACACACTTAGAAGGTGACAGTTTTAGTATTCTATGTATAAAGTAATTACTGACCACTGTAATTATTGATCACTTGCATTTGTCAATTTTTATTTAAACCGCGAGTTTTTATTTATCTTTAATACTCGCGATATGTTTTTTTCTTTAAATAAAGTATCGCAGATTCTTTTATATAATAGATTTTTAAAAATGATCAGTATATGTAGCTTTTATATTTTAACTTTTAATGTAAACTCGCTCTACATGCTTCTTGCTAATGTTTTACATTGTCTACGAAAAACTTGCAAATAAAATTAATATTTTTGTTTACCACATACATACAATGAAATATAATTATTGACAAGATCTCTATCGATTGTTTCATAATTAAGAATAAATATTTCTCAAGTGGTCAATAACTGTGTCGTTTATACCTAAGTCTATCCGTAAATGCCCAACACCGTTATACCGTAAAATAGTGTAACATTTTTAATGTTATATATAATTGTTAATGCTAAATATGTATATAAAAAACATATTTCTACATATGTTTAAATATGAAACATATAATCCAACATTATATATTCTTCTATAGTAACTTTACATATATATATATATATATATATATTTTTTTTTAAATTTATTTTACTTTATTTTATTATTATAATATTATTCATCAGTTTAACACGTTTAATACACCTATTTGGTTTATTTAAACAACAGAATATGCTTGATACGCTAATTTCGGGAAAAAAGAAAACTTTATTAATTGCTGTTAATTAACGCTAATTATGCAGTTGGCATACTTGTGCGCGATTAGTAATATGTATCTTTTAATATTCTCGAAAGTTCGTCTTTTTGACTTTTATTAATAAAACAATATGTATAAAGATGGGTAATGCTGTCCACGATCAGTTATACATCTTATAGAAAACATAATTTTAAAGTTATCGTAACTTTTGCGATACAATAAAAATTATTTGAATTATGAGGTGTATCATTTTAATCAAACTTCCACTTTGCATTTTACTAGTTTAAAAATAATTTTAATGGATTAGATTCTTGTGATTAAAATATGAAAGATGATATAATGTGTTGGATTATATGGTTCATATTTAAACAAATGTAGCGATATGTTTCCCATATATTTCACATTAACAAATAATTGTTATATATAAATATAACATTAGAAATTGAGAGAACACAACGATGAATTATATTCTCTCTCTCTCTCTCTCTCTCTCTCTCTCTCTCTCTCTCTCTCTCTCTCTCTCTCTCTTCCTTTTTGCAAAAACAAACAATTTATTTTATGATATTTAATTTTATAAATACTTGTATTATTAATAAAAAAGTTAATGCGAGACGCTTTCTGTAACAACTAATCGTGATTCGAAAAGAATAGGAAAATTACTTATCAAAATTAATTAACCGAAATCATTGTTGCAAGAGACTCTTATATAATATACGAATACATAATTATAATATAATTTTATTTTATTTAATTACTGTAATTCTATTCATCAGTTGACTCATTTAATTCATCTATTTGTCGCTTTGAATTTACAATTTTAATAGCAGGACGTTTAATATATTAATTTTGGGAAATGAAACTTTATTAATTACTGTTAATTAACGCCGATTATGCAGTTGGCATACTTATACGCGATTAATAATATGTGTCTTTTAATCTTCTCGAAAGTTCGATTTTTATTAATAATATATTGTACATAAATATCGGCAACATACTTCACGAGCAGTAATATATCTTAAAATGCTCGAAAATTCGCTTCTGAGTTATTAGGAGAACATATTTCGCAAAGAAGGTATCCTTATAATCCGCGGAAAGAGCGATACCTTCTTTGCGAAATATGTTTTCCTAATAACTCAGAAGCGAATTTTCGGGCATTTTAAGATATATTACTGTTTGTGAAGTACATTGCCGATATTTATGTAAAATATTTTATTAATAAAAATTTATATTTTAATCGAATAAATTAAATAGTATAAGCTATAATAAAAACAGGCACATCTAATAAAAAACTTTTTTATAATAAACAAATATTAAAATATTAATAAATTGTATTTAATACATTAATTTTTAGTGATAGAATATCTGTTCTTTTCTCTCTTTCTTTTTCTTTTTCTGATAGAAAAAAAACAAACATACGTAATATATATATATATATATATATATATATATATATATATATATATATATATATATATATAAATGAATAATTATATAGTTACGATGAAAGAGAGAACATTTATTTAATATAACATGACAAATTTCTATAATTACAGAGAATTATACATATTTAGTAAATGTAATAAATACAGGCAGTAAATTTGTGCATATTTTTTATTATTAATTTATATTTAATTATTATACGTCTATAAATATATATGTGTGTATCTATAATATAAATTTCTATCGCTTTTACAAATAATTGTTCACACACACACACACACACACACACACACACACACACACACACACACACACACACACACACATCATTGATATAATTTTTTACGAATATAATAAATTAATCGTGCAATTATAATAGTCATACAGTAAGTCATAAGATTGCTTTCGTTGAGGTATTTTACAAATTTCGTAATCGCGTTTCATGTATTTTAAATGTATCGCATTAAATCGGATAATAATATCATTTGAGTTAAGAAATTTTACATGTATTTTAGAATCATTTGATTGTACATATTTCAACGCGTTAAATTATATCACGTAGTATAGTGCGTATTTGTTATTGTCTGGCGCGAGGAGAAAGAGAGAAAGAGAGAGAATGAGCATACTCGAGCTTGTCTTTGACGTCACGCATTCCATAGTAAGAGAGGGGAGCCCGGCGCGTACGGCGTACGTGACTAGTGACAGCCATGAGTCATTCATTCTTACTCCGGCCGTCGTAATGTGCGCACGTGTTTTTACTCCGATGTCGGCGCCGGCGCCGGCACGTGCGCCTCGCGTTCGGTCACCTCGAGGTCGAGCGCGCCGTACACGTTTCTCGCAACAATAATATACGTAATAATAATACGAATAATATGCAATAATATTACGATAAATCTTAACGTGTTAAAATACGTCTAAAATGATTTCGAAATAAAATAATAACATTCGACCTTGGTGACATATAGCGCGCTATTGTTTTTGACATTCGTCTCGACTCTCGGCTCTCGGTTCTCGGCTTCATCGCGATCGCGGTCGTGTTTTCGTTCATATTTCCTGATTTTGATCACAAAATTATGTTGTCGGGGATCGTATTTGATGCCGACTAATTGGGATTCTCTCAGCGTTGCTTTCCAGTGAAAAATGATTGATTGAGGAAGATGTTGTCAAATGGATGTCGATTATCGGCGTTTAATTTGCATTTTTTCAATCGTCATTTCTTACTGAGCAACAACGTTTACACGCCTCAGTATCGCGGCTGAGGCGAATGCCGGCTGCGTAGAACGTATGTTCAGTATAGAGAGATACCTGAACGCGCGAATTAATATTGAGCTAACGCTCGATAATCGGTTGTTGAGAGCACGGTCTCTGCTTTGGCAACGGGTTTCGGTCCTAGTCGATTAGAGGTCGGTCGATTGTTGGAATAAATCGTTGATGGGCCCCTTTTCTTGTATCGGCAATATGACGTATCGCATTGAGGACGTCGACTGGAAGATTTAGGTCATGATTTACGCTCAGTAAAGAGATCCGATCCAGTTGATAAATGTTCAGATTGTTGAACATTCATGAAATGGGTGTTCCTCTTGATCCGTCTACCAGCCCTATGACGTATCATGTGGACTGTCTGTATGATAGACACATATGCTCATTCGAAATCGTGCCTAATGAGTTTGAGTCGGTCTGAGATGCGGAACTGCACGAACGAGAATCGAGCGTACCCCATTCGCGATCGATTCCCTCGATCTTCCGTCCTCTTCCGATTCGGACTTAACTCTTGCTCGGAGTTTGATCGCGCCCGATTTGTCGACTTCAAGTATGATTCTCGTGCGTGATAAAATGGGATTTTCGATCGTTTCAAAATTCGGGAGTGCCGTTAAAATATCGCGCGTAAAAGTGCGGAAGTGCCGTCCAAATTATCGCGCGTTTTTACTTTCGTACGGTTTAAAATATTGCGCGATTTTATTTTTGTGCCGTTTCAGCAAGTAAAAAAAGTATATCGCGCGTATAAAACAATAGTTCTTGACGTCCCTTACAATCTGAGAGGAGGAGGAGGCCTAGGAGAGGCATCCTGCATCGGCGGAGCAACCCTAGGGTAAATATAATTTATATATTATTATTTGTAGATTAATTATTATAAATCACGTATATGATTTAATTCAGTTTATTTAGTTGATTGATTTTAATAAGAGAAACTCAGAAATAAAGACTTTTACATAAATCTTATAAAAGTCTATTTTTTTTTTAAATAGTTCTTTTTTTTAATTATATAATTATTCGATATTTATATATGTGCTTATTATTGTACGCATTAAATATAAAATTTGATGAGTACATAATAATAATTTGATGAGTATATATAATAATAAATTCTTGAATATTAATTATTTTAAGCGCTGCTATAATTTATATTTTATATTTGTATGTTACAGACAACGTATAGATTCAATATCAACAACTCCGCTGTTGCACATCAGTGTCGGTGAGTGATAAAAAGCTTTTATTATATTTTAAAGCAACGGATTTGTGTAGAGATTTGTAGATGTAGATTAATAGACTTGTAGATAAATTCGTTGCTTTAACCCTCGGACGGCGGAATGCATGCATGCCGTACTCTGGGTCAATTTTAAATTATAAAAAAATTTCTTCTCTAAAATTGAAAGAAAAAGAAAAATATAAAAAAAATAAAAATATATGATTTATTCCAGTTTTTATGCAAGCCATACATGAAATATTTATTTTAATTATATATATATTAGATTTTTATAAAACAATTTTAAAGATACAAATGTTTAATGACCCGCCGACAGAGGAATTGATATGCATGCTAATATATTTTACATACACCGAAAAAATTATATTCTCAGCTTAAGAATATTTCATATAACTTTATAATATATTTCTTTAAAATAAACATTAAGAAGATCTTCTTACAATTAGTTTAAGACAATTAGTTAAGAGAGAAATCTTCTAAAGAGTACTTTCAGATATTCTTAGCAGATAAGAATATATATACTGAATAGAATATTTTCTTATCATTATATTATTTAATATTTGAGATTATGAATCCCAATAACAAAAAAAAAAGCAATTTTACAAATAGACATTTGCTATTTATTAAAATTTTGACAAGTTAAATATATATAATATATTAATATATACAATAGTTTTAATTTTATTATAAATAAGGTGTTTTAAAATATATCACGGTAAAAAATTATTCTTATTTATTAAGAATATCTATTAAGAAGGCTTATAAAGTCTACATTTAGAGTACAATTTTTTCGGTATATACATGATTATATTTGTTATATATGTTTAGCAACTTTCGACGACTAATGATACGCATTTACAAAACGATTGTATTATAATATCATACGATCCTAAATGAATATAAGTCGTCTTATTTGCCGGTGATAATTATTACCGGCAGTAGAAGAAGTTATTTTTCTTCCTCAATTCTTGGCTCGTAGAAATCGAGTTAAAATAACTATAGCCTGGAGCAACAAAGGTAGGTCCAACTGGCTGGAAAAATATAATACGTGGTCAAAATGGTAAACTGGCGAAAAGGCGTAAAAAATATATATGATCGTGTATTTTTGCTAGTGTAACCAGCAAGTAGAGTGAGGTCTACTTGGTCTGCTATGGCTATTAGGATATTGGAAAAGAAAATAAAATTTAATAAAATTAAATCTAAAGCTATAAAATTAAAACTCTAAAATTAAATTTAAATTTAAGAGAAAAAATATAAAAATAATGTAATATTTTTTCAGAGAAATAAAAAGAAATCATTAAATATAAATTATATATAAATCATCAAATATAATATATAAAAAAAGAAAAAGAAAACAATTATAAAAAAGATTATTGGATAAAAATTAAATTTATGTTTATAATAAAATTTAATTTAATTATGTACATATTATATATTTATTAAGATTGTATAAGATATTATTGTATAAAATTACGTTTGCATTATATTTCTGTATATCTATTGTAAAAAAAATTCAATTGTAAATTACACGAAAATGAAAGACCACGTACAATAACACAAAATTTCATTAAAATTCCAGATTCTCTTAATTGAGAGAGACGTAATCGAAATTTATTAATAATTCTTTTGGTCGTGATAGATTATCAGTTTAATCTAAAAGCTTCTAATAAATTTTATATATATATATTTATATATACTTATAACATAATTAATTCTATGTGTAACACACATATAATACATATTTATATAATACATATTTGTGTATATAAATGTATTACAAAATATAAAGTTTCTCCTCAGAAAATGCACTTTGAGAAACAAGGGTTTTTAGTGGTTATATTACTTTTTATAGACGGGGGGGGGGGGAGTTTCACACTCCCTCGCTAGACCGATCGACGAGGAGTGCGTAATGCATTTTCCTCTTAAAAAGAAACCAAACTGCAATAAAATATAAATAATAACCTAATAATAATTTTATAATAATCTGAGAACTCAAAGAAAAATGTGTTGAACACTTAAACGTCTAAATACATTTAATATGCTGCTATGAAAACTGTAGTAAAAAATTTATGACTAGAATGAAACATAAATTTTTCTTATTTTATAATGTTAATTATATATTATTTATAGATATAAAGAAAATTATCTACATTAATAAAATTTTTTTCTATGATTTTTTCTGCTGTGAAAAATTAACTTCGCGATGAGAATTGTCCTCTCTGTGATAAATTCGGTTTTCCCCTTTCTCTGACTTATTTTTTTTTTTTTTAGGATATATCTTTGTCTTTGTGTTATTTAAGCTCAAGTATCATTCATGGTACTGACCGTTTAAAAACGTTATTACATCATTACATTCGCAATTTTTTTCGGTCGATTCTTTTCATAAAACTATTATGACGTTAAGTATCTAATATCTACTTTTATAAAAATGTACAAATGGATTATTCATTCGACTTAAGGTTTTTGACACTGATGAGAGTCCAAACAAAGATGTTTGTTATTTGCTCTTTTTCAAAATTTTTGTAAAATCTGATGTCTCTTACTACTTTTATAAAATAATTAAAGTTGTTGCACATTAAAAATTTTTTAAATACTAACTCCATTTGTCTTATTCCTTAAGCCTTTTCTTTATATTTAATTAAATATTTTATTAAACTATAACCAAAATCAAATTATAATTTTATGTTAAAGACCGATGGATCTTATAAAATATAGCGTGACTGAAAAAAATCTCGGTGCGCGCTATTGTAAATAAGTAAATCTCATCCAACTATTGTTTTATTTTAAAAAATATATAGATCTTTTATGTAGTAAGAACAACAAAATAATTGTTTTATTATACTTATGCTTATCGATCGTTAAACTTAAAATTTATACTACATATATACATACATACATATATATATATATATATATATATGCGGATACAGTGGGACTATATTATATACGATATTACCGCGATGAAAATGGGTTCCCTCAAAAACGGCTTCATAGCGTTTTTCAGGCTTCTCTCTGGTATAACGAATATCAAATATCAACAGATCGAAATTCGATTTTCTACAAAAGAATCGATTTGTATAAAAATCGAACAGAAAAGAATCAATTTAAAAAAATCGATTTTTTGAACATAAAGATCGATTTTCTGAAAATCGAATCGAGATCGCCCATTACTAGTGTGAATAATTATTTCCAACGTATTTTCCCGCTGAAAATAAATTCTGAATACGACTTTTCAAAATATTGTTACCGCATCACAATTTTATGAAAAACGACAGCAGAGACCAGAGACAAATATTATCGATCTTTTTGGCGCCATTTTTCTCAAAATTGTGACGTGATAGCCAAATTGTGAAAATGGATTCGTTCTCGGCGAGAAAAAATGAATCGCAAATGACTAATCACACTCGTCTAGTAAAAATAACGTCGGACAGTGTTATTATTTAACAATTTTTATTTTTTATAAAATTTTGTCAATAATACTTTATCTTAATATACTTTATCTAAAATATATATATGTAATTTTTTAAAAATTTTTTGCGCAATATTAGCGTTATTTCTAAAGCTATAATCAAGTTTTATTATTGCTTTTTAAGGCTATTACAAACATTAGTTACAAAGATATATAACAGGAAAAATATGAAGTTTGCAAAAAATGATGATCCTCGTCGATATTTTCGCTCAGGAAAAAGTTTCTTCTTCCGTCACGAACCATCATGTTGTGTATTCCGTGTACTCAAATTTTGAAACACCCTGTGTAATATTGATAAAATAAAAATCTTTGAAGCAAATATTGACATATACAAAGAATAAAATATTGTCTTTTAAATCGATATGATCTAAATTAAGTTGTCAATATATATATGTATGTATGTATAACAATCATTTCAAATTGTTTAAAAATAGAATCATTTTGTATGATTTTATACTCATGCAGTGATATTTTGCATACGTGCAAAATTAATTATACTTAAAGAAAAGTAACTTGCACATAAAATACTAAATTAACTAATTTATAAATTTAATAATTAATTTAATTTTAATTTAGTATTATGATATACAAATATTTTTGTGCAATAAATACAGTAAAAATTGTATTATAAGTATACTTAGTTTTCAATAAATTTAAATTTTAATTATTAAGAAAAAAATATAAGAAGTAATTCTTCTTTTTTAATTTTTTGTTAATACTGCGTAATTACTATTATGTTTAATGTTGATCATTAACACTCTGTGTATATCTAGGATATATCAAATTAATAAGCAAACAAAATAATTTCTAATAAGACAATTATATCATTTATAACATATATATATATATATATATATATAACTATATTTAATACTATTATTATTTTTATTAAAATGCGTGAGTGTGCGTGTGTGTGCGTGCGTGCGTGCGTGCGTGCGTGCGTGCGTGCGTGCGTGCGAGCGTGCGTGCGTGTGTGTAAAGCGCGCGCGTATTTATATATTATAAAATCGTTGCAACTTGCAATTTCTTACTCAACATTTTTGTCCTTTATATATTTATATCTTGACATTTACACTTTTTTCTAAGAGTAAAAAAATCAAGATCGTGAATATAAAGAGCGCCATTTCAATCAACATAACTATCTTCAATATTATCTAAAAATAATTGTTGATGATTTTCCATATGAGATACAATTGCAAACAGCATTTTACGTAACATTCTACTGTTAGCTATTATTTAAAAAAACATATTATTATCTATAATGTAACATTAAAGAAGATAAGTAAGATTTTTCTTGCATCTCCGTACCTGATTAATTATTTTTCGAGGTAAATTTTTCGATTATAAATAATATATTTAATAAAAATTTAGATTAAAAAAATTATCCTTATTTACCTCTTTTCTAATCGTTCAGTAAAGTTGTTCTTAGAAATACATTAGTAGTAAGAAAATGTAATGATTCTGTATTGAATTTATTCTAAGCAGCTAAACATTTTTTATGATTATCATTGGGTTAATTCATTTATTATGTGCAGAAGCTTATTAATAAAAATTTTTTTTACAAACATATTGTTTACATGATTTCATAGCAGATAGATTGCTTCTCTAATATTATCGATGACTCAATGCTCACAGCAATTCCGTTCCACAGCAGTCTCGTTTTAACGCTCGTGCGAGTATGTGCTTTTCACGCGTTGTCCTTGTAGTTTATTCGTGAATCAAAGATTTCAATTTTTGCTGAAATGTTAATGTCGCTCTCTCTCTCTCGCGATCAGATTAGCAATTTTATGAATATTTTTGTTTCAGTTATTGAAACATTACTGCGGTTGGTTTGCAAAACTAATGTGAGATTATAAAATTAATGTAATAAAAAATAAAACTGATTTTCTTCATATAATTGAGTGTGTCAAAAAGTGTTGATAATGTACGAAAAGAATTCCACGTTTTGGTGGATTTGCGCGTTTCTGTTCATCCCTTCGTTTTCCAAACTTCAGCAAAACATCACGAATAATGAAGAAGTAGATGACGCTTTGACAATACGATACGAGAATTCTGCGACAAACTATAATGACGACATAAAAATGCTGCGATATGATTTGTACAAAAAAGGGAACGATTTAGAGCTAGATGAATTCGAGACGTATTTTATAAAGAATTATGAAAATGATAGTCACACGTTAGTCAAGTTTCATACAATTTCAACAAAAGTCAATAGGGAGAAAAACTTTACGTCACAAAGAGTCTATAGAGACTTGATGAGAATTGAAGGTAAGAATGATTCTGTGTCGTATGAGACGTTCAACAAAACTTCCAATGAAATTGACAATAAATACAACGTTGTTCCATATGAGATGTGCGCCAATATTACATGCATTCCACTTTGCTGTCCTCTCGGCAATCGTCTGGATGATGAAGATGACAAATGCATGCCGGAAAATATTAAATATTCCTTTCCAAACATATACACGAATGATTCGTTGCAGAGTGAAAAAAAAGTGGACGAATTGTTTCAGCTAACAGTCTACGATCCGTGTCAAACATATCATAGTCGCTTCTTGCTTCCGTATGGCAATCAGTACGATTACATGATCTTTGCCAACGGTTCTCTTTATTTATCTTATTATAAAAGATTTGTCAAATTATCATCATATTGTCTCGCCGTCATAGAAGAGGATAAATTGGAAGTAACCATTTGTTCAAATAGTTCCGACGAAATAACTGGTGACGACACTAAATCGATTGAAAGCATAAAAATCATATATGTGAGCTTTCATATAGTGTCTATACTATTTTTGATGTCCATATTTCTGATATATTCCATATTGCCAGAACTCCGAAACGTACACAGTTTTATATTACGCAATTACAGCAGTGCCTTATCAGTCGCATACATATTTGATATCGTGAATATTTTAATCACAGCGGATACTGTACAGTATTCTGTTTGTCTTACAGTCGGTAAAGTATATCTAACTCATATAACTATGTAATCAGTGTAGCGTATATACATTACTAAAAAAAAAGTAGAGACTTTTACGTTGAAAGTATTTTTAAATCACTGAAATTCGGCAGAAAATCAACGACAATAAACAAATCAATAGTAAAAAAGTAAAAAAACATTTAAAAAGTAAAGTTTCAATTTTAATTTGCTGTTGGTAGTTTGTAGTTTTTTGCAAAAACTTTTTATTTTTATTTTGTTTGTTTTGTTCTTTAAAAAATAACATATTATTTTATTTTTTTAAATTATATATTGACACTTTGCAGCTAAATAAACAATATTTTCTCAAAAAATTCAAGATATTTATATCGGATATAATAAACGCTATTTTCCCTACAGAAACGATTAAAAAAAAATTTTTTTGTACGATTTCGAAATTAAGCCTGTATTTTTTAGAAATGAGAAAATAAGAAAAATTTTGAGAAATAAATTATCGACAGCATATTAAAGTTTAAACTTGAAAACTTCAATGTTTTTTTAACTTTTTGTCTACAATAATTTTTCGCCGAGTTTTAGCAGTTTGAAAATAGCTCAATTTTTAACGTTGTTCTCTATTTTTTTAGTAATGTATCTATTGTCAGATGTACTACTATATATTCGTATATTAATTAATCATTTTAGCAACTTAAATATATAAGTAATTTATTAAAATCTTAGAAGGGCAAAAATTAATGTGAAGTGAATAAAATTTAAATTTTATCTGAACTATAACTATAATTTTTAATATAACTTTTAACCTAAGTTTGCCTCAATAAATGTATCTTTTGTGTTAAAATTTTGCGAATATCGTGAATCAAAACATTATTTAATTTATATATTAAAGTACATATTTATCTAATATTGTGTTATTTAATATCGTCATAAAATTTTAGTGCGGGAAGTTAAAATATTTTTTTTTTAATAGAAACATTGTAGCAACTGAGAAAAAATTTTTGATCTGCATGTTAACGCGCGCTCAATGATGATTAACATATTTATAACATTTTTTACAGCATTCTTCAACTATTTTTGTTTTTTGACAAGTTTTCTCTGGCTAACCATAATGAGTTTCGACGTGTGGTGGACCCTTAGGTAAATTGCCAACGTTTTTCATATTATAATATATATTTAATTAGCTTTGTCTTAACTTATTTTTATAAAATTGATTTATAATATACAACACGACGCGACAATATAGTTTTCTATAATATATGTATAAACGTATTCTATATTGTACCGACAATGTAAAGACAAAGATGGGGAAATGATAAGACGTTTTGAATTAATCAAAAATAATTTCTTTTTATGTTGTGTTGTTACGTCATACAGTATACGAATTTAATACTTAAGATACTACAAGTTTAGAATCAAAAGATAAGAATTATGATTTCTGTTGTGTTTCATGTTATAAGTTTTTTGAAAGATGTATATTTGTATGAAGATTTTTAAAACCTCAATAGATTAATCTTTATTTCTATTTGATTATATTATGTAAATTGAATTTTTCAAAGTAAAAATAGGATATTGGTTAATAAACATTATGAAATATTTATAAAATTATAAGTTTTTTTGAAGATTTATATTATTGCCAATTTATATTATTTATATTATTATATTATTTAAAGATTTTTAAACTCTCAAATAGATTCATATCTATTTCTTTCTTTTTATTATATTATGTAAATTAAATTTTTGAAAGCAAAGTTAGCATATTAGTTAATAAACGTTATGAAATATTTATAAAACATTATCTGATTTAATTCGCGATATACATATATAACGTAACAAACTGAATTATTTTTGACACTATGTAAACCTGATATTTAAAACTTTTTTTACTTTATGTAAAAGTAAGGTAATACACGATAACTTTTGAAAGCACAATAATAGATTTTTCATTCTTTTCATTAAAAATTCGTCTCTTACAACTAAATTACTATTTAGATTGCCATTGTCGTATCTGTATGTACATGATTTATGTAAATATATATGGTAATTTCTAAATATTACACAAATGTTATTTTACTTTTCATGATAGTTGAGTTGTGTAATTATCGTATTATATAAATTTATTTTGATCCAATGGACTTTCGAGAAAATCTTGATAAAAAAGGACATTCTTTATTATGCAACATTTATTTATTTTTGATTAAATATGATGTGCAAATTGCATTTTACAGAGGACTGTGTTCGTTACAAAAAAATATCAAGCAACGAGAAAAAAACAAATTAATGTTTTATGCGATCTATGCATGGGGTTTACCTTTTATTTTAGCTGTTACCTCTATTATAATGGATTCTGTTTCTGAAAATTTGCCGCAAATTTTACGACCAGAATTTCGCGCAGGAGATTGCTGGTTCGCACGTAAGTGGACGCCCCTGACAAATAATTATATTAATGTCACATTTTAATACACTGTGAGGAACAATATAAAAATTCTTTATACGCTATCTTCTATTTACCATATTTACAGATAAGGAGACGTATGTGTTGTATTATTATGGATTAAAAAGTATTTGTATCATTAATAGCATTTGTTTATCCATCTGTACAGCATTGACGATCGCGCGCTATGAAAAAGACACAGGCCATCATTTGACAGATTTGGAGGGCAAGCAATATAAGAACAATAAGAAATGGTCTGTATTCAGAAATGTTTGCATGTGCGATAATATGCCTTGTTAATATGATATTTATGTTGAAATATTTTTACTAGTATCTATACTAATAAAGTATCACAGTAATTGATCTGCATGTAATAAAAGAATGAGGTAATCATTTGTAGACAGCACCTTATCGGAACTTACTATTTTTTCTCCTTTTTTTAAATTAAAAAAAAATATATATATACTACCATTTCATGTTTTAAAAATTTCTTAAAAAATATATCAACTATTTCTTTCTTCTTTCTTTAGGATTGTAATTTATTCCAATATTTTTTAAAGATAATTTGATTAATAATTTTATATATACAAGGTGTCCCATTTTAATTCCTCCAGTCGAATATCTCAAAAACCAAGCCTGGGAGAGAAAAATGTTTTAGGCAAAAGTTGTATGTCCCCCTAGAAACCATACAACTTTTGTCTAAAACATTTTTTTGAATTTTCCATATTTTTCGAGATATTTAACTGGAAGAATTAAAATGGAACACCCTGTATATATATATATGTTTGTGTGTGTGTGTGTGTGTGTCTGTTTGTTTACAGGTTTAATGTGTATATGAAGCTATTTATCCTGTTGTTTATTATGATGGGGATAAAGTGGTCCATGATGACATTCTCATGGTTGTTTCAAATTAAGTCACTTTACATTACGTATATTATTAATGTGGTGGACGTTATGCAAAATCTCTGTACTTTAGTCATATTTGTATGGAAAAAGAAAATCAAGCGATTGTTATTGAAGCAATTCAGTTGCGGTTTGTTTCCAGAAGATCGATCAACAAATACATCATCGTTAAATTCGAGTTCTACTACGTCAGGAGAGATTTTATCTATGCAAAAAAAGAATTCTTGCGAACAAAAGAACTGTCATAAGAAAGATTCATTCAATGCGATTGAACTCTAATATTGTAAACATAAAGAAAAAGAGTTTTGTCGAAGATCAAGAATCAACGATTTATCAATAATTAATTATAATCTCATAATTTTTGAGAATTAATTTTACAGTGTTAAAGACTTTTCGTTTTAATCACAAATAGACGTTATTCAATTTCAAATTCCAAATTTCACGCAAAAATTTTTTTTTTGCAACCTTTCTTATTACACTGTTCGACAAAATTTGACTTTTTTCTAATACGAATGTGAGTGGTCATTTGCGCTGAACACGAATCCATTTTCAAAATTTGGCTATCATGTCACAATTTTGAGAAAAATGGTGATAAAGAAACAAAAAACAACAATATTTGTATCGATTTGTGTTCAGCGGGAAAAAATAAATTGGAAATTACTTGTTAAAGAAAAAAGAAGTCAAATTTTGTCAAAGGGTCTTACTTGTCAACAGTCTAGTAAAGAGTTATTTTCAAATTGTTTTATCTTGGAGAATGAAAAATCAAATCGAACTGAAATAGATTCTACAGCTAAAAGTTGATACTTTTGCATGGATATAATGAAAAAAAAATAAAATTCTGTGCTATAATGTTAAAGAACTCTTAAAATCGTTTTTGGCTTTTTTGACGCCATGTCTCTCAAAATTGTGACATAGTAATCAAAGAAGGATGGATAAAATGTCTTGATTTTTGCCCAGAAAGTGTAACGTAAGTTATATATATTTTCTTATAGTTTTTGAGTTACTGAATACGAAAATACCCGTTTTATTGGTCTAAGCCTGTGGAAAAGTGGTCAAAATTCGCCTTAAAGGCAAATAAGTTTTAATAATAATTCAATTAGTGTCGATTTTGTAATTATTTAATTATAATTATATTATAATTTAGTTTTATAATTTTTTTATTGAAAATTAAAGAAATATTTTTAATCAAACACTTTAGAAATGCTAAATCTAATATACCAAAATCAATATAATATAAAAGTTAAAAAATAAATAGTCAATTTATTCAAGAATCTTCAGTCTCATCAAATGTGCAGCTTATAAAAATAATTAAATGTTGAGGAGGGGATTAGATATAGGAATAGATATTTGAACTTTATATAACATTAGCGGACTCGATCAACCAAGAAACTGACAAGATTAAGATTCTGATGACGAATAAAACGAGACGTTATACGACTTGCACATAAAATGAACTAATTTATAAATTTATTAATTAATATATCTTGATTATTAATATCTTAATTTACGGTAATAATATACAAATATTTTTGCACAATGAATACAATAAAAATTATATTTTAAGTATACTTAATTTTTAACAAAATTTAAATTTTAAGTATTAAGAAAGAAATATAAGAAGATTTCTATTATGTGTAATAATCATTAACACTCTGTTGATATATCCAGAAAATATTAAATTAATCAGCAAACAAAATAATTTCTAATAAAACATTTATATCATACATAATATGCAAATAAATATATTTGATACTATTATTATTTTTATTTCGTAAAATGTGTGTACGTGTGTGTTGTGCGGGCGCATTTATATAAAATTGTTGCAACTTGAAACTTCTTATTTGTTATTATTACTCAAAATTTTGTCTTTCACATATTACCTTGATATTTACATTTTTTTTCTAAAAAAACAAGATCGTGAATACGAGAAGCGCCATTTCAATCATCGTCACTATCTTCAACATTATCTAAAGATAATTGTTAATGATTTTCCATATGCGATTTGCCAACAGGATTTTACGTAACATTCTACTGTTAGGTATTATTTAAAAAAACATATTATTATCTATAAAGTAACATTATTTTATATATTTCGTGAAATATCTTTGTGCGTGCGTGCATGCGTGCGCACTTATATAAAATCTTTACAACTTGAAACTTCCTATTCAACATTTTTGTCCTTTACATATTTCTACCTTGTCATTTACACTTTAATTAATTGTTTCTCGAGGTAAATTTAAATAAAAAATTTTTCTTCTTTATCTCTTTTCTAATCGCTCAGTAAGGTTATTCTTAGATACATTAACAGTCAAAATTGTGTAATGAATCTCTATTGAATTAATTCTAAGTAGCTAGACGTTTTTTATGATCATCATTAGATTAATTTATCTATCAGTCAGCGACAATCAGCTTATTAATAAGGCTTTTTCTTGAAAGCATCCTGTATACACGATTTCACAGCAGATAATTTGCTTCTTCAATATTATCGATGACTCGTTCACAGCAGTCTGGTTTTGCTTGCGCAAATGAAGCGTTCTTCTTGCATTTCATTCGCGAATCAATGATTTCGTTCTTTACCGAGCTATTAATGTCGCCGTCGTTCGCGATCAAATTAATAGATTAATAATTTTATGAATACAATTTTATGATATTTTTGCTTTAGTTATTCAAATATTATTGCAATTAGTGTGCAAGACTAATGTTACATTATAAAATTAACGTAAAAAAAGTAAAATCGTTTTTCTTTGAATAATAATTGATTGTGTCAAAAATTGTTGATAATGTGCAAAAAGAATTTCGCGTTTTGGTGGATTTGCGCGCTTCTATTTATTCCTTCGTCTTCCAAACGTCAGCAAAACATCACGAATAACGGAGAAATAAATGACCATTTGACAATGTGATACGAGGTAAATGAGAATTCTGAGAAAAACTTTACGTCAGAAAAAATTTATAGAGACTTGATGATAATAGATTGCGTGTTCAATATTATCGATGATTAGTTATTCACAGCAGTCTTGTTTTAATGCTCAAACGAGTATATGTGCGTTGTTCTTGAAGTTCATTCGCGAATTAATGATTTCGTTTTTTACCGAGATATTAATGTTACTTTCTCTCGCGATCAAATTAATAGATTAATGATTTAATATAAATATCTTTTCTTTAGTTATTCAAATATTACTACGATTGGATTGCGAAACTAATGTTAGACTGTAAAATTAATATAAAAAAAATGTTTTTTTTTCAAATAATTGATTGTGCCAAAAAGTTGATAATGTGCGAAAAGAATTTCGCGTTTTGGTGGTTTTGCACGTTTCTATTCATTCCTTCGTCTTTCAATCATCAGCAAAATATCACAAATAACGAAGAAGTAGATGACAATTTGACAATGCAATACGAGCTTAACGAGAATTCTAAGATAAACTTTACGTCACAAAGAATCTATAGAGACTTGATAGGAATCGAAGGAAATAATAATACTACGTCGTATGAAACGTTTGATAAAACTTCCAATGGGAATGACAATAAATACAACATCGTTCCGTACGAAATGTGCGCCAATATTACTTGTATTCCACTTTGCTGTCCTCTCGGTAATCGTCTGGATGATAAAAATAACAAATGTATTTCGGAAAATATTACACATCTCTTCCCAAAGGTATACACGAATGATTCGTTGCAGAGTGAAAAGAAAGTGGACGAACTGTTTCAGCTGACCGTCTACGATCCGTGTATCCAAACAGATGATAATCACTCGTTGCTTCCGAATGGTTATGAGAATGATTATAAGATCTTTACCAACGGTTCTATTTATTTATCTTATTATAAAAAATTTGTCAAATCGACACCATATTGTCTCGCAGTCGTAGAAGGGATTAATGTCGAAGTAGCCCTTTGTGTAAAAACTTCTAATGAAATAAAAAGTGAAGACACTAACAAGTTGATTGAAAGCAATAAAATCATATTTGTGAGCTTTCATATAGTGTGTATACTATTTTTGGTGCCCGTATTTCTGGTATATTCCATTTTGCCAGAGCTCCGAAACGTACATGGCTTTATGCTACGTAATTACAGCGGTGCCTTGTCTGTCGCATACACAATTGATATTGTGACTATTCTAATTAAAGCAGATGTTGTACAGTATCCCGTCTGCCTTACAGTTGGTAAAGTATATCTAAATCTTATAACTATATATGTAATAAGTGTAGCATATATACACTAATAAAAAAAAGAAAAAAGTGGAGACTTTTCATATGATGAAATTTGACTATTTTTAAACCGCTGAAATTCGTCGAAAAATCAACGACAATAGACAAAGCAATAAAAGAAAAATGAGAAAATAAAAGAGTATTTTAAATTTTAATGGTTCAATTTTAATTTACTCGATAGTTTTTCGATAAAACTTTTTATTTTGTTTGTTTTATTCTTTATAAAATAACATATTGTTTTGTTTCTTAAATTTATATATTTTTGACACTTTGCAGCTAAATAAAAAATTTTTTCTTAAAAAATTTAAAGTAGTTCATTCAGGTTTCATAAACGCTATTTTGCAGCCTACAGAAACGCTTTTTTTAAATTTTTTTATGATTTTTTGGCCTTTTCCTTGTTATACGATTTTGAAACTAAGCTTGTACTTTTGAGAAATGAGAAACTAAGCTTCTACTTTTGAGAAATGAGAAAATAAAAAACTAAGCCTGTATTTTTTAGAAATAAGAAAATAAAAAACTTTGAAAAATTATTGACAGCAAAATTTAAATCAGAAAACTTCACTGCTTTTTTAATTTTTTGTCGACTTTTAGCAGTTTGAAAATAGCTCAATTTTTAGCGTTATAAAGTGTTATTGCGGAAAGTTAAAATATCTATTTTTTAATAGAAACATTGTAGCAACTGAAAAAAATTTTTCATTTGTATTTTAACGCGCGCTCATTGATTAACATATTTAAAACATTTTTTACAGCATTCTTCACTTATTTTTGTTTTTTCACAAGCTTTCTGTGGCTAACTATAATGAGTTTCGACATGTGGTGGACTTTCAGGTAAATTACCAAGTTTTTTTATATTATAATTTATCCTTAATTTGCCTCTTCTTAACTTACATTTATAGAATTGATTTATTTTGTACAACACGACGTGACAATATAATTTTATATTATATGTATAAACGTAGTTTATATCGACAATATAAAGACAAAGACGGGGAGTGATAAGATGTTTTAAATTAGTCAAATATATAATTTTTTTTTCATGTTGTGTTATTGCGTGACAGTATATGCAATTAATACTTTTGTTTAAAGTATTTTTTTCTACAATCAAAACTAAAAAAGTTTTTGGAGGTGATACATTAAAATGGGTCACCCTGTATATAACGTAACAAACTGATTTTTTTTTTTTAACATTATGTCAACCTAAATTTTTAAATCTTTTTCTTACTTATCTAAAAAGAAGGATAATTTGAAAGCACAATAATAGATTTTTCATCTTTTTTATTAAAATTTCGTCTTTTTCAACTATAGTACTATTTAGATTGCCATTGTCGTATCTTACATGATGTGTATAATAAATTATCTTATTATAGTAATTATCTTATTATATAAATTTATTTTTATACAATAGACTTTCGAGAAAATCTCGATAAAAACACATTTTTTATTATGCAACATTTATTTCTTTTTGATTAAAAATTATATTCAAATTGCTTTGCAGAGGATTGTGTTCGTTACAAAAAAATATCAACCAAGGAGAAAAAAAGAAATTAGTATTTTATGTAATCTATGCGTGGAGTTTACCTTTTATTTTAGCTGTTACCTCTATTATTATGGATTCTGTTTCTGAAAATTTACCGCAGCTTTTGCGACCGGAATTTCGTGCAGGAAATTGCTGGTTCTTACGTAAGGGGACGTCCCTGACAAATATCGCATTTTAATACATTGTGAAAACAGTATAAAAATTCTTTATTTATCATATTTACAGATAAAGGATCGTTTGCGTTGTATTATTATTGGTTAAAAAGTGTTTGCGTCATTAGTAGCATTTGTTTATCCATCTCTACGGCAGTGAAGATCGCGCGCTACGAAAAGGATACAAGTCGTCATTTGACAAATTCGGAGAGCAAGCAATATAATAACAATAAGAAATGGTCTGTATTCCGACATTTATGTATTGATGTGTGATAATATGATTTGTTAATATGCTATTTATGCTGAAATATTTTTATGCCAATATCTTTCCTAATATAGTATCACAATAATCGATTTGCATTTCTGATAAAAGAATAAAATGATCATTTGTAAGCAGCTTCTTTTTTGTATTTATTCTTTTTTCTTCTTTTTTTTAATTAAAAAAATATAATATTGTCATTTAATTTTTTAAAAATTTCTTAAAAAATATGTCAACTATCTCTTTCTTCTTTGTTAGAATTGTAATTTTTTCCACTATTAATTAAAGATAACTTGATTAATAATTATTATTTTATATATAATATATTTGTTTGCAGGTTTAATCTGTATCTGAAGTTATTTATCCTGTTGTTTATTGTGATGGGCATAAAGTGGTCGGTGATGACAATATCATTATTCGAAGAGATTATGTCACTTTACTTTTCGTATATTATTAATGTGGTGGACATTTTGCAGAATTTTTGTGTTTTTATCATATTTGTATGGAAAAAGAAAATCAAGCTAATGTTACAGAAGCGATTCAGCTGCGGTTTATTTCCAGAAGCTCCATCGACGAATGTTACATCGTTAAATTCAATAAGCTCTACGCCAGGAGAGACTTCTATGCAGAAAAAAGTGAACAAAAGAACTGTCACAAGATTCATTCGATGAGACTGAACTTTGATGTTGTAATACATAAAGAAAATAAGTTTTATAGGAGATCAGGAAGTAACGATCCATCAACAGTTAATTATAATTTTGTAATTTACGAATCGAGACTTAACTTTAAAACATTGTTAAACACAGATTTTTTTGTTTGAATCATAGATAAGCTTAATTCAATTTCGAACTTTATCTAGAAAGTTTATCTTTTTTGATCTCTCTTATTACACTGTCCAGCAAAATTTGACTTTTTTTTAACGCGCGAATAATCATTTCCGATTTATTTTTTCTCGCTAAACACAAATCCATTTTCAAAATTTGGCTGTCACGTCACAATTTTGAGAAAAATGGCGTCAACGAGGTCAGAACTAAAAACTAATTTATAAATTTATTAATTAATATATTCTTAATTTAGTGTTATAATATATACAAATATATTTTTGCGCAATAACTACAATATACAATAAATTGTATATAAATGTACTTAATTTTCAACAAATTTATATTTTAAGCATTAAGAAAGAAACATAAGAAGTAATTCTTTTTTTTAATTTTTTTAAATACTGCATAATTACTTTTATGTATATTTATCATTTATCATTTATGTATATTTATCATATATTTAGAATATATCAAATTAATGAACAAACGAAATAATTGTTAATAAGACTAATATTTACCGATCTTTATAAATTAATTTCTCAATAATTATTGCAAAAATCGCAAAATGGTAGACTTTTCTATTCAATTTAATCTGTTCTACCTGTATCCAAGAGGTGATACGGTCATTTTGAGACATCCTGTATATGTATATACATACATGCATATATGTATATATATATATATATATATATATATACATATAACTATATAATTACAAAAATAGATAAACCGGTTCTTCAACTTTTCCTGGTAGTCTTAATTTCTTGTTTGAGCGGATACTACGTTCTTCTCTGAAATATCCTGGAAAATCGCCAACATGAAAAAATTGTTTTATCGAATTCAGTGAAATAACTTATTAAAAATCAATTATAATTGTTAGAGATAAGAATGTTACAATTAAACTATTATAATTTATCCATCTTTTGGTAATTCCCTTACTTAACGTTGGACTATGATCTAATAATGAAATTAATGTACAAAAAAATCATTTTTTTTTGCAAATAAACTCAACATGTTAAAAGATAACGATATACAGAGACAATAATTTCAATTTCCATATTTTGATAATGTGTGCTTCTGCTTGTCAATTCGTCTTCAAATGAGCAACTGTCTATAAACAAGAAGCATGACAATTCAATCGGGGAATACAAGCTTGAAAATATCGAAAGAAACTATGACAAAAAAGCGGAATATAATTCCAATATAATTTGCATAAAAATACTATCATAACGATTGTAAAACAAGTTCCGCAATTAATTTCATGAGAAACGATCGAGATGATGACTCAATGCGGTATAAATTTTTTACGCATTTTTATAAGGTATTCTGAAGAAAATAATCAAATACCGATGGAGCTTGGAGTGAACTTTAAAAAAGTCGACAACAAAGATTTCAATTTCAGTAATAAAAATGACATTAAAAATCGCATTGTTCCATACGAGATGCACGGCAATATTATTTTATACTTGCATTCAGTTCTGTTGTTCTCTCGGCGATTGCTTGGTTCATAATTTATTCTCATTTTCATCTGCGTTATCATGGATTACATTCTCAGCGTGCTGAGAACATCCGACCGAGATTTTTCAATAGTTGCTTATTTTATGAGTATATGTCACTGTTAACATAATTTTATTAACAACGCATTTCATTATAATTAACCCATTTTTAATTTAACCCATTTAAGAATTTATGTTAAAAATGAAAATGTATTTGTATATATACAACATATGATGTAATGTAAAAAGTTCATTTTTTATTTTAAATATTGTGCCGTATCAGTTGTATTTATTCGTGACCATAATTATCAGTATTATTTGTAGCGTTAATTTACCCAACTAATTAAAGATCACGCTCATTGAAGAGAATACAGTCCGTCATTTGAGAGATTCAGAGAGTTATAATGACAACAAGCAATGGTTCTTGTATATCTTTACAATGCAGTTTGTCTTGCTAAAAAGATATATGCAACTGTTTGCTAACGGCATTAGAAAATTAATTTCTTTAGAATATGTTTGACACGAAAGAGGAATGATCGTTTTTTAGGCCTTTTCACTTGCGACGATGTGCTATTATAATTACGAAATTTTTTATACAAACACATCACTGTTTCTTAATCGCGCGTGTATTTTCTCAAGAGTATCTGCTTATCGAAAAAATGACAAACAATGAAAGATTAAATCAAGATAAATGCATTAATTCTGTTAATTTCTTTAACATGAAAAATTTTTTTCTTAAAAATATTAAATTTGAAATTTACCTTATTATATTTTATTTTAATTTACTCCAACTAATAACATTTATTTTATTATTATTTATATATATCTGAAAATATGATATTATTATGTTTCTTTTTTTTAATAAAAATATTTATCTTCAGAAAACTCCAATGTTAGTTTGTTTATAGCATATAATTTTCATAATTACTTATATTACAATTTCAGGAAATACAAAGAAATATATACTTGCAGATTTCATCTATGTCTGAAACTATTTATCATAATGGCCATAAATTGGATTATATTTATAACGCAGAAGTTTCGTTAGCTTTTACTTCAGTGTTATATATAGTTACAAGATATGTAATAATTTTTGATGAACATAAGATACCTTTATTACGTTATCTTTATTGTAATAATAAGTAAATAATAGTGTGTAAAAAAACATGCGACTGCTAGAATGATTTTTCTGCGAGAAAAGATCAATCTGTATAGGCAAGCAAACCACTGTAGACAGAGTTTGTTTAATAAGACCAATTATAATATTAATAAGACCAATATATATATAATTCTGCAATACACGAAAAATAATTTTATTGTAGATTAGTGTTGGTAGAATCAGATCATCTTTGTATCGAAATGAATTACCTTATTAATAAGATGACATATATATGTTTGTAAATATAATGATAATCGCTTTTGTCTTCTCAATAAAAGAAAAAAAATAAAAAAAGAAAGAAACAGAGATGCTAATTATTAAGTAATTAATTTTTTTACATGGTGATGTGTTTCACAATAAACCAATTATATTCTTTAAATCTATAATTCTTTAAATGAATAAATACCGTTTTAATCATGCGTTTTTGTTTGCGATTCTCAAAAAGAAAGCGAGCAATAATGCAAATAAAATTAAAATAAACTCTTCTTTTTTATAAAAACTGAAATTATATTTTTTTTTAAATTTCTTTAAAAAAATTTGTAATTTTCTTTCTTTCTCTCTTCTTTGCAACATTTATTTGATTTTTTAACATTAATTTGTGATTAATATTATTTATTATTTAAAGATGAGATCTAAAAATGAGATAATTATTTTTTAAGCATTTATTTTTATAAAACTACTTGTGACTATTTTAAATATCTATTTTCATCTAGCATTTTTTTATTTATTGATCTCAGAAGTATTATTTCAAGCATAATCATGATTACAATAATTAATTATCAATTATCATAGTCACAGAGAAGCAAATACATATTAGATTTCAAATCTTGTATCTATAAATTTGTTCATGTTCCTTTTCTGTGAATTGGATTTCAGATATCATCATTAATATTCAAAAAATAATAGTAAATCTTTCTGTATTATACTTGTTTAATAGATATTCTATATCCTGTCGAACCTCTACATCTTTATTATATTTGTGTAGAAGGAAAGAATCAAGTAGCTACTGCTGCTGCGATTCAGCTGCTAGAATTGCGTTGCCTGTTCAAAAACTCGGTAGGCAACAGTTACTACATCCTCGGATACCTGAATTATCACGTTAGAAGGGATACCTATGCAGAATAATATGAATTTTTGTAGGCAAGAGAATTATCGCGCAAACAATTCGTCCGATTCTACTGAATTTTAATATTGTAATACGCGACAGAAAAGATTCTGTCGTAGATCGGGAATCGACACACACGATTAAATTTTGATACTGTAAATAAAATTTCCATTCCAAAATTAATATTAAGGGGATATCGAACTACCGATCGAGTTCTAACTTAACAAAACAATATATTTACTTAATATAAAAGTTGCAATTTATATACATAAAATAAAATAGGTTTTCCCCTCTCAGAATTGCATGAAGGAATATTTGTGAATTTCTTTTAGAAATGAGCTTAGAAGCCTAGAAAAAAAGTATTCCCCTGAAAACAAATGTTGTCAAAACACACAATTCTTCAACTCACAAATATTCTTTCATGTAATTCTGAGAGGAGAAAACCTATTTTATTTTATGTATATGAATTGCAACTTTTATTTTAAGTAAATATATTGTTTTGCTGTAATCGAGGTACCGTCAATGATAAAAGTTTTTCATTATAATTTAAGAAACACGAAAATTCTCCGAAAAATAGCAACAGAAGTTCGAAAATACATTTCTACACTCTAGCTATGAATAAATAATAAGATTTTATGCAATCTTTATAATAATCATATATTAAAATATGAGAAAGGTATATATTCGTCAATTTCGACTACTTTTTGCTCCGATTATAGGTGCTAAACATCCTTAATATAAAAGTTTTGCATTTTGTACGTGCAAATTGCAAAAATTTTAAAATAATAATTTTAATGTCTAACGAAGCAATTGTTTTGATCGGTAAGGTACTACATCTCCTTAAGAGGATAATAGGATGAAATTGAGAAAATTATATTCAATATCTTTTGAACTAGTCAGTACTTGACCAAAATTATGTAATCAAATATTTCCTCTATATTTAAACTATACTTTTGCAAATTTTAATAATAATAAATTCCTATTAATATTTCTATCTATTTTAGCTCTTAAATCAACATGATCACAGGTTTTTAATAAGATAGAAAATCTGTAATCGTATCAATTTAAGGGCTAAAAAGGACAGAAATAATTATATTTATACTTATTTATATAAATAATTATATTTATAATTATATTAATACTTTTACTTATAATTAGATCCACAAAATAATTATATTTATAATAATATCGACGGGTAAATTCATTGCAAATTAAAATAACTGTTGATTGCTTCAGTCAATCAACTTTAGGTTTTTTTATAAATCTCTGAACATGTATCAGAACAATCTGTGCAAATTTTATTAAATTCCTATATTTTTAAAAATAAGTACTAAACATCCTTAAGCAAATACAGTTATAACATGACGCTAGTAATCGATAATTTAAAACTGTAATTTTTTTTTTCGTTTTTAACTGAAAATTGAACACGTTCTCACTTCGTTATTGTATATACTTTCATCGTGGAGAAGCATCTTTCATTCTGTACAATCAAAATAATAATTTTGGTGTCTAACGAAACAAGTTTTAATCACTAAGGTAGGACGGTACTGCATCCCCTTAACACATTTAATCTGTACTAATTGAACTGCTATTTTATAACTTTCATAAAATTATGTATTGCTGTATATATGCTATGTACTATCTATACATCATGTATGATAATAAAATATCATTTTCAGTGTATATTGTTGTTGCACTGAACGTCATGCAGCATTTTGCATTTTCACCATGTTTATGTGAAAAAGGAAGACTGCTACTGAAGCAATTTGGCTGCTAAAATGCGTTTTAGGAACTTAACATGTTATTAATTTTTTAAATAATAAATGCATTACAACATCAGGAATGATTTCTCTATACAAAAAAAAAGATAAATCTCTACGGAAAAACGAAGTCACACAAAAAGTTATCCAATTCGACCGACTTTTATTATTACAATGCGAGACAAAAGAATTCTATTATAGGTCAAAGTTAGCGATTAATCAATGATTAGCTACAATGCTAAAACAATTTCTTAATTGATGATTAATTACACATTATCGTATGTTGATCGTTTTGGTTGACAGAAAAAAATAGTTCTGATTTTCACAGATCTTTACTAATATTTATTTCTTCTCATCTCTTTTCTTGTTTTTCTTGATTTTTATTCTTTAACGATATATTTGATTTCTAAGCTTTCCTTTTTAATTTCCTTTGCAATTCGTATTTCTTAATTATTTGATAACATTTTATTAACATTATTAAAAACTGTTGACACATCGAATTGACTCAGACGTAACAATATCATTAAATTATCCTACATTTACATTATTAGCCATATAATAAAGACATTATTATATTACTAAGCGTGTATATCGTGTATCCCATAAATTTGTATGTATCAATTTTGCTTTAATATACGAATATTATTATCAATAATATTATGTTGATAAAAAAATACTGTGACTGACAATTTTAATCTTCAGCTCCAAGATAACATATATACATATGTATAAAACTATTTTATATATTCGTTTTCGTGACATTTAATCTCCAATTGTCTTTAGTGTTTTTAATTAAATTCAAAAATATTAAAAATATACATAATAAATATATAATAGACACATATGTAGGTATTTTTAAATACATGTATATGTTTATGTAGATTAAATAATTTAAAAGAGGATATATTTCATCGCATCAATATTTATTACTGCTAAACGTGTGATGCAAGCACTCATCTAACAATGAGTGTCAAATCGGACGTATCCTTTAAAAAAAAATGTTTTTAAAGTATATTATTTTTTAAAGATATTATTTAACGTATATGTACATAGAGAACACTTTTAGTTATACAATCAAATTTTTTAAAATTAAACTGCTTTATTCTCAAATAAATAAAATTATTTAATTAATTAATTAAATGTAATTTCTTCTTTTTGCGCTGTTTTTTTAAATATGTGTATATACATGTATTTTAAACATATTTGTCACTTGATCACGTATGCATAAAATGAAATTATTAAAATGCATTTGCGTGCAAAATTTGTATCGAGCGTGTAAAGTTTATTTTAAAACGTGAGAAGATTTAATAAATGAATAAAGATTAAAGAAGAAATTGAAAATAAAGAATTTACTTGGATTTTATGAGATTAAAATGGCTTGATTGTAACAATATGTAAAAAAATTTATATTATAAAAATTCATCACAGTTTTATCGTATTAGCTTTCACCAAATTAATATTTTTTGTAGATTAATAAATGTATTGGTGAGTAAAACGATATCACTTAATACAGTAATAATTCTTTCTTTACAAGCAGTCAGTTGATTATATTTCTTCGTAATTCTAAGAATGGGAATAAATATTTCGGTGCAACTCTATACACAAAGATGTCAAATTTAAATAAAGTTTAATTAAAATTTAATTAAGTTTAATAAGTTTAATTAAAATTATCCAAAAATAAGAGATCCTTATCTTCTTCGTTTTCTATTTCATCCAATCACAGTTTAAAAACTATTCATGTCTTGATATAAATATTTTAGATAAATCATTTGAGCTGCTGAAACAAAACATGCTGCCAAGGAATGTAGCCTCCTGATATCAAATAGTCACGTGTATTTAAATGTACATATTTAGACCAGTCTTAAATAGAATTAGCTGGAATCATTTTAGTGCGGTGGCAAATAACTCCGATCGACGTCGGTTTTTGTTGATGTGAAAACTTCTGGCCCCGGAAGAGGTCTGATGGGAGTCCTCGTTTCGCCGGTCGCAGCTCTGCCTAGTCTGAATCCAGCCCGGTAGCCATTCTCGTCAGCGACGTAGCTTGCCAATGCAAAAATTGCTTTATGATATGCTTTTTTATCTCTTCCTTAAGTAGAGTTTAAGCTTTGGCGTTTTTAATGTAGATATTATTAAAATTATACACGTAAAAACTATCTTACTTCTTAGATTAAAAATTGCAAATGTTAAAAAGTAACAAAAAAAAAATCAGAACAATTAATAATAATAATAATGAATAACAGTTTATATGTACAAATATTTATACAAGTATTATTCTTAAATGATTTTCAACATTTCTAAATCCAATTCAAGCTCCAATTTTTTAAACTTAAATAAGAGTCGAAGAACTTTGAGATTCAGACTCGTTCAAAACTCACAATTAAATATTTAGATGTAAAATCTGAATTAAATAATTGAAACAATTAACTGTTTCAGCCATATATTTTTTTACATCCAAAATTTTTGCAAATTCATTTTCTGGAGATTTTTTTGGTCACTGAATCCGAATCTGAGGTCAAAATTTTCGATTTAAAAAAATCCAAAATAGCGAATATAGTAGACTAACAATAAAATATAAAAAATTTCCGGCATCTTGAATTTTGAAAATTATAAATTTTTGACCTCATTGTCAGATTCGAATTCAGCGATCTAAGTAATTTCCAGAAGATGAGATTCAAAACAATAGAAAACTTTATGGGAATTTTTGAAATTTTACTTCCGTCATATTGGAACTATCATATTGAATTTTTGAAATTTGAAATTTTTCCTTTATTCGGATATTGGAATCTAAAAAGACCCTTAGAAAAAAGTTTAAAAAAAATACTAATTGTACTTTGGATTTAGAACAAAAAATATTGTATTTTATATATTTTTTGTCAAAAAAAGAGAATTAATAACAAAAACAACATAACAGAAAACTTAAAAAATTCTAAAAAATACTTTAGAGTGTACTAAGATCGTAAAAAAATTGCCTTATTGATTTTCATAATAAATTAATAGAAAATACATTTCTCCATAAAAAATTACTAATTTTGACAACTTGTTTATATATGGTATTTTTACAATTAACAATTAATGACTGTTCATATTTTGTTTACACTTATCGATGTTCTAGGGACTTTGTAGAAACAAAAATCCGGTGTTTATTGTTAAAAAAGTTTACTGAAAAAAAATATTGAATCACTAACATCATCGTAGTTGAAATTTATTTTATTAATTCAACAAGTTTATTAATCAAATTAATATGCCACGTATTAATGTCGTTGATTCAACATTTTTTTTATGTTAGAAAAACGAAAAATTACGAAAAAAATGGTGGGTCATCGAGCGATCCATCATGACGCAAAGGATTAAACAATTAAATGTAACATGCTAATAGAGTTCTAAATTTTTATATTCTCACGATAAAATATGCAGAACATATACTCACTGAACGGAAACGGGAATCCCTTCGGGACTCTTGTAAGAGAAAGATCCCTCCACTACTCGGACCAAGTCGCCATCCACCAGTTTAAAGGTGGCGATCTCATTCCTTTCGACGCCGTCCTCACTAACGACATTAGTAGAAACCGGTGGACTGGCAGCGACCTTTTGCTCGCTCTCTAAGGGCGGTTTCAGGATCAGACCGCCGGAGCCACGCGCGAACAAAGGCGCCTTTTGATCCGGGGACAACTTCTCGGTGAAACACACCGGGAATGACAGCAAGCACCAAATCTGTAACAGAAAATTAATTCACATCAGTTATAAAATATATAATATATTATAAAATATACAAATTTTAATTTTAAGTGTTTTATAAGTAATACTATACACTCACATTAGGGTGTATTATAGGGTGTCTATTCAAATCTTGTAAAAAATTTCCTGATTTCTTCCCAGAGTATTTTTGTTCGAAATTCCAGGTAAAATATTTAAAAAATATTTTGGTGCAACTTTCTAAAATAAGTTTTTCATTTTCTAATGCTTTTCGCTCATACGAAGGAAAAACAAAGATACTTAAATTTTTAGATTTGCAAATGTATTGAAAAAATTGAATAGTTTTAGCAAGATAAACATTTTTTATATGTATAAGTATTTTTATTTTTTACTAAAAATTACAATTAAACAAAATATATATATTCAATATTTTATTAAGATATTGAATATGTAAATAGAGATAAATATACATTTATAATATATTTTAAACATTTAATTTCCAACTTGACTATCAGTGATCTATTGATGAGAGATTTCTTTTAAATTCCCTCATCTCATTTTCTTTAATTTTAAGTTCTTTTTAATGAATAAAATTTTATTAGAATTCTTTGATTTTTCCAAAGAAAAAGAAATCCCTAGAAATTTCAGGCTTTTCATGTTTTTCTAGAGACTAGACTCCTGTTGTAATTAAATATATAATAATTAAATTAAATAAACAAACCAAATAGAGGTGTATTATATTAATCCTAAAAAAAAGTCAGAATTATAAGATAAATTTTCTTGCCGTCTTTAAGAACTTCTCCTCGAAAAAATCGATTTCGGAAATTGAAGAACTAGTAGCATCTCTTCTCGTCGTTCGAGCTGTTAGATAATTAATGAACTACATCCATCTACAAACGACCGGGGATGACCCCGCGACCGATGTAACGCGTTGGATAATCGCCATTCGACGGTGATGTGATGGTGATCCCTCTACTAATAGGACACTTTCTACTTAATCGATGACCGGCCTGCGTTTTGAACGCTCCGGGGCTCGATAACCGGCCGGAGCGATTATTATGAAGACGCAATCACGGGCCCCACGTCGTCTGGAAGGAGGGGCACCGGGAATCGGGCATCGTTTCAACGAAGATGAACTCTCAACCCCTGATACGCCACGCTGTATATTATAATAAGTGACAACCGATATTTAACGGCCGCATCTTTTATCTGAGAAATAGATGTAACTGGTTCTTAAAAGGATCTAGCACTCGAATTATTAATCTAACGGTTATTATTAATATCAGTTCTACAAGCATGGAAATGTAAATATGAAAGGGAAATTTAATGCAAAGGTTAATAGCGGAAAGAATGTCGCTTATATTGCGTCATTGAAGATTCGTAGAAATATTTGCAACATTAGCTATCAGGATTAGATAGCAATTAACACGGCATTAAAAGAGAGAGAGAGAGAAAGAAAAAGAAGAATGCATCTATTAAATCGATATACAAAATAATTTATATAGAAATTAAACTAACACGCGTATTGTTAATTTATGTTAAAAAGAAGAGTAATAAATTAAAAGTGTAAATTTAATAGGCCAATACAAGCAGGAGAAACAGTTGACAAATAAATTATTTATTTTACATTTGGATTTTTTTTTAATATAATGAGCTTCTCTATTTAATTTATTAATTAAGTTTATTTATTAATTGAATTTATTAAAATTATTAATTAAATTTATTGCTTTAAATTAAATATATAAAAAGATTAATAAAAGATTAATAAATTAAATATTTAAAGAAATTAATGACTACTTAAAAATATCGAGGCTTCTTTATTTCTTTCTTATTTTCCTACTTATCAAATTACGCCGCACGTTTGATGCAAATGATTCAGTAAATGCGGTCGTATCTTTTCCTACAAAGATGCAAATGCATCTCGCGCGTTGCAATGCAACGAGTTTGCGCGGCGAGCGTGAAATTTACGAGCGATTCGCACCGTTCGTGTAATCAGCTGCGAATGGCACGCAACATCTACGAGAATTCTGGTAGCGGTCCGCTCGTTCTCCAGTACACGAAGAACTTCGTCTGAATGTAATTTACAACGCGTGTGCCTGGCGATGCGTTCTCTTATCTTTCTCGCAATGCCGGATTTACATAACTGTGTGAATGGATATCTCACATCTGACTTTTTTCCTACAAAAATATAATAAAATTAAAGCATTCCCAGGTAACAAGCACATGTCATTTTGACGTCGAAAACTGGTCATTTCTGGTTCAATGACGTCACGTGACCAAATAATGTCTAATTTAAAACGTCTTTTTTGTGACGTCTTAATGATGTTGTAAAAGAACGTTATAATATCGTAATTCTTAAGTCATTATTATAGATCGCCTAAGTATTACTATTTTTTAACTAAAAACTCATTTAATTTTTTGTAATGTCTTAAATTATTCGAACAATTTTGTGTATAATTTTGATATTCACTATTCTCAGGGCCCTAACATGAATTTCTTCTATAACCTAGGACTTGATCATGACATTTGATCATGAATTTTTTCCTCTAGCGTAAACTCGTGAAAAGTGAAAAGTTTCATTAACAAATTCAATATTTGTGAATGAATTTTTCACTTTTCACGAGTTCACGCTAGACGAAAAGATTCATGATCAAATATGTCATTAAATCGTCACTAATAGGTCTAAAATGGTCATGAAGTCACGTCTTTTTAACGTCTTGAAATGTCGTCCTCGGTCTATGACATTAGCCCGTCATTTTTCAGTCATTTTTACGTCATTACATCACGTCATATTTGGTTCGAACTGACCATATTTTGACGTCAAAATATTAAATGTCGTGTGCTTGCTACCTGGGATTGCATTTTGAAATAGCAATTGACAATGACGGTTAAACCACCATATCAAAGGTAATTAAAAAATTATAAAAAATATAACTTATAATTAAAAAATTAAAAATTATATTATTTTGTAAAACTTTATAAAAATTAGCACAACTTTTCTATATTCTCAATTAACTTTTGTGATAAAAAAAATTATCTCTTTAAGATGACGAATAACAGTAATTAAAATTCCTAAATTTGTTTACTTCACATGTTAAGTGCAATAATATAATGAAAATAAATAATAAATAATAAAAAAATTAAATTAAATATAAAATAAGAAAAAAAATAAAAACAGATGCTAAATAAATTTTTTTTTTAATATTTATGTTTTATATATATTATTTTTTGCTTGTTTATTTATTATTAGCATCTGTTTTTATTTTTTTTCTTATTTTATATTTAATTTTATTTTTTCATTATTTATTATTTATTTATATATATATGTAATGGGCGCAAACTGACGACGATTTTTTTCAAGCGCGTTGTGTAGACGTTCGAATTTTTTAAGACGTACCAGGGAATGTATAATCCCGCGACGACCCATTGTGGCTGTCATTTACGACGACGATAACGACGACGAAAACGAAGGGGACACTTTACACTGCATCACCTGGGACGCGGCTTTATATCTCGCACAGACACACACCCTGTGTTGCACCGGGAATATGTTACATCAGAATGTCCTATCGACGGGTCCGTACTCCTGCGAGCCCCCGGCCTTATATACCCGATGAAAACGACCAAGTGCTCTTCCCCCTCTGATCATTACCTCGAGAAGACGACCCGCGCGAATGGCTATTTACGACTCACCGATTGTTCATTCTGTGAATCGTATGCATTGTATTTACAAGTTGGAGAATATTGTTTGAAAATCATAAGCAAACCGACAAATTAAAAGATTATCAAGTAAATATCTCATTGATAGAAATTGAATATCCTTTAGCAATCTCGTTGCACATACATTAAGTAAAACAATAGTAAGAGAGTACTTCGTGAACAGTAAATGACAGTATCTACTTTTTATGGAGAGAAAAATATCAAATTGACCTTCGTATAATTATATTTCTGTTCATATTCATGTAAGCGTATCGTCTATTAGAAAGATAATAATTTGCATAATCGCAAAAATCATTGGTAATTTGAAACCGCGATATTTTTAGAGAGAAATCGGTTTCGACTTTTAAAACACTAGAAGAATTATGAACGCAAAAATGAAGCAAGATTGAAGTTCTCATAAAAAAAAATTAATTGATTAATAAGTAAACGCACGCAAATTTTCATATGTACATAGATTTCGATTTAAATTTGCAATAAAAATCCAGCAATGAATAATTACACTTTTAATTAATGATAGATTTGTCTTAAAAGCGCAAAAATTATTTTATTAAATCAAATAATACATTCGTATTTTTATTTACATATTTATTTATTTTTAATGGAATTTTTATTTTTAATTTTCGAATTTTTTATATATTTGTGAGGATTAATTTAGATATCTTTGTTTTACTTATGGTAAAATAAAATAACGTTAGAGAATATTTATTATATTTTGGAGAGATATCAGTTTCAATTTTTTACACACCACAAGAATTATAAACACACCCTCGTAAGTGTCGGAACAAAATTGAAGCAAGATTGAAGCTCTCATGAAACTGATTAATTGATTAATTAATTCTTTCATGAGAAAGAATTAATTGATTAATTGAATCCGATTAATGAGTAAACACACGCAAGTTTTTATACGTACATAGATCTCGATTTAAATTTTCAATAAAAATCCGGCAATGGATAATAGCACTTTTAATTAATAATAGATTTGTCGCGAAAATCGTTTTATTATATCACTTAATTCCTTCGTATTTTTATTTACGTATTTATTTATTTTCAATAGGATTTTTATTTTTAATTTTGAAATCTCTTATATCTATGAGGAGATTAATTTAAATAGATTTCTTTTTACTTATCATAAAATAAAATGACATTACGAGACTAATAGATATACAAGTCTAACAATAAGTGCAGCGGGAGTTACGCGTGGATTTATCGTCACCGATTTAAAGGCCACCGTAGTCACGACAATCCTGGTGATCTGACTCGTTTTAAGGGCACAAACAATGCGATCTCTGAACCTTTAATAGGATACGTTTGCTCCTAATAGAATGTACCACCGTTTCTGCTGACATTTTATTTCTGTCGCGATGCCACCGCAAATGGGTTGTCGAACCCATTGCATTACAACAGTAGTGATCGACTCCGATAGATTGAATCGAGAAAGAAAGGAGTTCGGGATGTCAAATGAATTTTATAATAAAACATTAATATCCATTAAATTTTTTTTCTTTATTGATTGATCAAAGTATCGATAAATCATGAGATTATGACCAATGAAAAGAAGTCGAGGTCTCGAAAAATTAAACGTCAAAGGAATCCAAGTTGACGAAATCTTATTCTTCGATTAGACTTAATCGTGAAATGCGAATTTTCGACTGGAATGTTGCAACTATAAGAAGATTTTAGATTGTTCAATGTATCGCGGAGAACGAAACGCGACGCCGTCACTCTCGAAGTTACATAACTTTGGCAAAAGGTCCGATACACCTCCTCTCTCGTTGAAGTGAAGAATCTCGGGGAGATGTACAAAAATTTTCTTGCGCAACACGAGCACCACATAGGCACACGCAAAATTATAATCCGGCATTTACGCAACGACGCAATTTGATAAATAAAATATTATCAGGAATTTTTTGCCGCGAAATATAACAAAGTGAATCGTGATTGGCATATTACTCTGATTTATCTCTCAACACTTTTACAGATAAAATTTAACGAGGACAAACTTCCCGAGATCGAGACTCATTGATTAAATGTCAATAAATTTGCATATCATCAATTGCAGATTTACTTCTTTCCATTGATGTGCAAGATATATTCATATCTCGAAGAAAATCATGATTTTTATTACTTCTTTTCCGTAAAATATGTGTAACGTAAATAATTCGACATTATGTCGATAAAGGAAATAAATGCTAATTTATATATCATCCTCATTTGTCATTTTTTAATCATAGTAACGAAATTGTTAAAAAAAAATTGTCTAGAAATTCTTTAATCTCTGGTGTAAAAGGAATTGATTTATTATCTTCTCATATCTTTATCGTAGGCGCCAGAATGTGTCAGAAATTGTCTAGAGTTAATCGAGTTACTATAACTTATGTTTGTGCAAGAATCTGAAAGCATCTTTGAATAGACACTGACCATCTCACATTCGATCATCGATTAATTATAATTTCACAATTCTGTCCTTTTCTGTTTCTTCCCACGTCGTATGTTCAAATGTCAATATTTTAAATATATATACATACATACATAAATATGTATATATATATATATATATATATACAGGGTGTCCCATTTTAATTCCTCCAGTGAAATGTCTCGAGAAATATGGAAAATTCGAAAAAATGTTTCAGACAAAAGTTGTATGGTTTCTAGGGGCACATAAGATGGTGCCATTAGTATGACCTTGAAGAGTCACGTGAAGGTTCAAATGACTCTTCAAGGTCAGACCAATGGTACCATCTTATGGCCCCCTTAAAACCATACAACTTTTGCCTGAAACATTTTTCTCTCCCAAGCTTGGTTTTCGAGATATTCGACTGGAGAAATTAAAATGGGACACCCTCTATATATATATATATATAGGATCAAAAAGAACCGAAGAGAATATAAACAAATTTTAATAAATTCTAATTATATCATACATCTTAATATAACTCCGATCAGTAAAAATTACACAACTCTGGATAAAGTTGTAACAATAGAAGATTAAGATTTTATCGCGTCGTCCTTATACGAGATATCTTATATAGTGAAAGTTGAGATGGTAAGTTTCTATTCTCCATGTTATATAATACGTATTAATCGAATTAATCAATATGCTAGATCATTATAAAGTTCCTTCTTTTCCGAAAAAACCAAAATTTCATTATGTAAGAATGTTTCATAAAAACATAAAAGCAGTGTACATATTCTATATTATGTATATTTCTATTATTCAATCTGTTAGCAAAAAATTTGGATAATTTATCAATAATAATTTAAATAAATAACCTAAAATAAATAAAACAAATAAAATAAATAAATAAAATAGCCTTATTAGAAATTGTGAATCTCTAATAATGTTATTTTATTTATTTGTTTAATTGATATTATTTTATTTATTCAATTAATTAATTTATTTTTATTTTTATTTAAGATTATTTTATTTGTTTATTTATTTATTATTGATAAGACCAAAGTAGTTTGACTCATTAAAAAAATTTATCAACAAGAATTTAAATAAATAAATAACCTAAAATAAATTAAATAAATAAATAAAATAGCCTTACTAGAAATTGTGTTCTTTAATAAAGATTATTTTATTTATTTATTTAATTGATATTATTTTATTTATTCAGTTAATTAATTTATTTTAATTTATGTAAAATTATTATATTTATTTCTTTATTGTTGATAAATTATTTAAATGAGTCAAATTACTCTGGCTGCAAGCTGCGAGCTTCTCGTACGGCTTGATAATTGTCCGTTCGTAGTTTATTTTTAACTATCGCTACGACGTTGGATAGTATCACGATAGTGGAGGGGATAGTCGAGGGGATCGTGAATGAAACGAGCAATGGCGCGTACTGGAGCACGCGTACGACGTGAGTTACCACGAGATTGTGATTATAGCTGACATACTTTCGTATATCGATCTCAAATAGGTAACCAACTCCCTGCGAACCAATAATGGCATGATAAACTGCGCGTTTATTTAACGATAATTAATGCGCGAGAGAGTATAGTTTATTATTACTTTGTAAACAGACTGAAAAAAAGAAAAATTAATAATAGCTAAATCTGATGAGATAATAACTAAGTTAAAAAGTATTAAAATTAATAACGTATTTAATGAATTAAAAAATTTGAATAATTTATCAACAATAATTTAAATAAATAAATAACATAGCCTTAAATAAATAAAATAGCCTCATTAAAAATTGTGAATTTTTAATAAAGTTATTTTATTTATTCATTTAATTGATACTATTTTATTTATTCAATAAACATTGTCCGATAATTAAAAAATATCAACATTTTAAATAATAAATAATGAGAAGAGTATTTAATAGCTATTATGTTTCCTAAGTAAATAATAGTAAATAAGAAACTTGAAAAGGTCATTGCACCGACAAATCATTTACCGGCGAGACGCCAAAAAAGGTCGGTTATCTTATTGTAATCTAAAAAATGATATAACAAACCTGGACTTCGTAAAGATGTGTATGTACACATCACCATATATATATATATATATATCCCGATGTTTGCAGTGTCGATTAACATAATCGGTCGACTGTCTTCAGGATTTCATCATTTGACGTTCGTCGGCGACAGGATCGCAAGACTGTGAATCCGTATATATAATGAATGTGTAGATGTCAGCGTAGGAAAATAGCGGAAAATTATAAAACCGCGTTGCATTTTGTAATTTAATTCCTTGCGTCGCGATTTAATTCAAATCATACCATCCATCAATTTAATTCTTGATTATAATTACATATGAATGATAAAACAATATAGTTTTAATAATTATGACATTCGCCACAGTTTCAATAATTATCAATAATCGGGAGATGTTTATTTTTTTTATCAGTTGTTCAAAATTTTGTTCTATGTAGAATTTTTATACGCAATGCTTTGAGCTGCGATTTCTTTTCTAATATTTTCAGAAAGAAATGGAATTTTCATGAAGTATTAAAAGAATTCCTCTTCTCAGTAAAAAGCGAGTCAACAACGCGTGATATTTACAAGCGAGTGGCCGTGATGTATTAATATATGTCGTTGCAATTTTGTATAATGGATGGTGTCGAGAGGTATTTCGAATTGATCAGCAGTTTCGCATGCTTAATAAATAAAATACATCTTTCGTAATTCAGTCGGCATCATGTGAATCATTAACGAGCAACGAGTTTAATAGTATTATAATTTTTACAGCTCGTTTCTCTCCAAATTAATATTTTCTCCTCATAATTTATTATTTCGCATTTTTAAAGAAGGAAATCTCTTGAATGCCGAGAGGATGGGCGGTGATTTATTGGAAATCGTCGGCCTACAAGAAGAGATCCGAAGAATCACAAGATTCATTCAATTCTTACATACATATTATACAAGGAATTATAATTGTGACAGTAATTTCGACACCCAACAACTATTTAAAATTTGTGATAATTCGGATCCATTTGTAGGTCTTTGTAGGTCTCGTGTCAATACAGTCGCAATGCATTCCTCGTATATCATTTTTTTTAACAAGACATTTAATATTCGTTTAATATCTGTAAGCTCAGCAGAGTCAACATTTTGCGTGGGAACAGACGTTAAGAGGTTCTCGTGTGTAGGTATGCGCGTTACAGATGTCTTTCGTTTGCACTGCGCTGCGCAAACTGCGCTCGATCGGCTCTTCGCGGCACGCGAAATACTTCCAGATCCATCAAAACATCCGGATAATCCTTTCTAGGATTAACGCAAGTGAACAGGACATAAGAAAAAAGTAAATAAAAGAATGAGAAAAAATACTGTTGCATATTACTCTACGAGACTAAATTATTATATAATATCGTTTAATATAAATTATTAATATCGCAATAATTTAAAAAAAACAGAAGCGCATATTTTACAATTTAAGATTAAAATCCAGCAGATTTAATATCATTCTACATGCAAGGATGTAGCATCCTTTTTTCTTGATATTATATTATTGATATTATGAAACTAGGATTTTTAAAACGATTATAATATATAAAAAAAAATATTTTTAATCGCCGCCACGAAGAGTTAACACCTCCCAAAACCTTCGACTAGTTCGCACAATAAATTGTTTTCCATTAAAAATCGTCATTACAGAAGCAGGGAGGCGCCGAGATTTCCCCCTCGAGCGGCTCGTTAATTAGGAAAATAGTATCTTCGACACCGTTCAAACAATCCGGTTTTTCTTCCCGGCACCTCTTCTTCCGCTTCGCCATCGATCAGAGTGAACCGAATACCGAAAGTGTCTCGATTTTAAATGACAAATTCTATGATCAATTTCAAGTCAATTGTTCTATTGTACATTTTTAAATAACAAATTTAAATTATACATATAATCTAATATGTAAATTTTAAATCGATTCGCCCTGATCGAACGCGGAACTCATTAACGCAGGTACACAAAAATCATGGGCGTCGTGAGAAAAGTGCAAGAAAACACATTTGCACCCATTCGAAAAAATGACGAAAACGGCGAACAAACGCTTATTAATTAATTTTATAAAATACTGTGTTGATAATATTCAAATATAAATAAGAGACTAAAAAAAGAATTTTTACCTAAATTCTTTTCAATTCAATAAAACACACACTTCAACATACATGTATAAAATAATCCTGACCAGAAGATTTTACATTTCAGAAAACAGCTAATAATGATCCTGCATATGCGAGCCCCAATGAAAAATTCTAGCGGCGCCCATGACGATAATTAACGAAATGCACTTAGGTACTCGGTCGAACATAACGAAGATCTTTAAGATCGAATCTCGGCATCAAAAAGGCGCAGTACTATTCATCATGATTGATCGTAAGAGAAGAGTTAACTCTCTTTCTCGAATTCGCTCGTAAAAAATGCAAAATCGCAATAAAATCGAATTATTTGCATAATCTGTTATAATAAAAACTTCACATACGTCGAACGTTGTAAACAAAATTCGAGATTAATTTCGTATACTAGCGGACAAAATTGTGGGCTTATTTACCGATTTGAGGGCAACCAACAACTGATTCAACAACATTCTGAGACACGCGCGAAGGTGTTCCTAAGAAATAAATTTATTTAGAACCACAATGTTAAACGCCATCATTTGTATCCGCGCAAAAATAATCCTTCTCTTTAAGATTTCGTAGGTAAAATTAGAAATATTACCAACAAGCTGCCTTATTATTAAATAGTGATTATGGAAATAACATCAATTTTCACGAATGTGACGATTTTATTATCATCGTCGTTATATCAAAATCTTACAATACAGATTTTCCAGAAACGTAATAAAAGTAAGAGTAAAATGACAAGAATAATAATTCTTCGAAAAAAAGATCGTGAAATAATGAAATAAAAAAGGAGAAGAGATGAAGAGAAGAAAAATTTTACCTACGAAATTCTTCGAATGAAATAAAACGCTTGGCTGTTATACAAGGTGTGTCAAAAACCGCGAGTTCTCTCTTGATAAAATAAGCTAATTCTTTAATTATATATATATAAAATATATAAAATACTGCAAATAAAATTGGAAAATCCGTAACATAATGAAGATTAACTCTACAAAACTGATAAACGAATGCATAGATACAATAAACTGCGGTATATCTGGCACACTCTGTACACAATAAATTTATCAATGCGTCGAATACCCCTCGCAGTGCATTAAAGAATGATCGAAGCCGCTGAGTTAGCTTCCTCAAATATACGACGATGTGTTTCGCACCGAGATCTACCGGACGTATACGTCCTGCGGAACTTTACATGTCTTGTCGCGCATTCCCCTCTTCCCCCTAATCGTTTCATTCATCGTCATCCTTCCCTTTTTCTCTGTCGCACACTCGCGCTTTCTCTCACGCATTCTTTCTTTCTCTTACTCTATCGTTCTACGCGCACGATGTAATCTCGAAATCACGATAATCCTGACGATAATTAACCACGATAGTAAAAGCATATAAGCTATACAGCTACCATTCTGTATCTACAATATAGTTTTGTATGTATAATATATATAGATTTCTTTTTTTCTCTTTCTTTTTTTCTCCCCGTTTCTTTTCTATCTTTTCGGTCTCTCACGCCATCGCAAAACGTGTCACTGTCTCGAGAAACGGTTCAATGTTCGTTCGCGCACTAATTTTTCTCTCGTTTAATCTTCTGTGATGACCATGAAACTCTTTCTCGTGCCCGGAGATAATTTAATGAAAGTTCAATCTTCTTCTGCAAGAATTAACTTCTATTATTATTTTTCAAGACATCCTAAAAGAAACTTCAACTTCCTCAGCCTCTTCGAATTCGTCTGCTGCCTTTATTCTTCAAGTTTGATCAACTTAGTGCTGGTTGATCAAACCTTTCGCATTTCCCTAAAGTATTGCTTCTCGTTTCTTTTCGTCGAAATTTCTCATTTGATTCCATTTCGACTTTCAGAAACCTGATAGTATTTTCTTATCTATCTGCTCCACAATCACATATATTCTTTTCATTTCAAATATATCTTTTTACGTTTTTTGCCATCTTAAAGACGAAACTCTCTTTTGTCTTTGCGAGAAGTCATCTTCCGTCTTCAGGTCCCAAGCGTGTCCAGAGTGCTGGCGCTTTCTTCGCGCTCGGAACGTCCGTCGGCATCTCCTTCGAGGCAATTTTCCCCAAGCTGTTCCTTCATCGACGCGTTCTCGACACGTCTCGCGCCTCTTCAATGCTTCGAGTTGTCCAGCCGCGACTTGTGCGGAAGCCTCGAAGCCGAAGAGTTCCTGAAATCACGCTCCCGACAGTGGAGGAGGATCCGTCTCTCGCGTGCACGTCTTCGTCGCGCGGTTATTACTGCAACACGCAGCACTTGCACTTAGGCTTCTTCTTCAGGGTGACGTGCTCGACTTGTGACGCGTCGCCTGGGCCCTGTGCCGTCATCCTTGCGACCTCCACGGTCGCGGTCCTCGACGACGCAGCCTGGAGAGCATCAATAAAAGCTTAATCTTAACAAACAATGGCTATTAAATTATGGAATTATCATACATCTTAATCATACTCTATAATCTTCAATCTTACTAAAACTTTAATTCGATAAATTGTTAAATTTTATTTTCAGACATTAGTCGAGTGATTGAATTAAAAAATTAATATTAAGGTCAAGATTGCTCGCACAGGATGTCTACTCAAATCTTGAAAAAATTCCCTGAGCTCCTAGATATTTTTACTCAAAATTCAGATAAAGAGTATATTTTTGATGCAACTTTTTAAAATAAATTATTTGCATACATTTTATTGCATACATTTTCTAATCAGTTTTTCATTCATACAAAGAAAAAACAGTCATTTAAGTTTCAAATGTTAGATTTGCAAATGTACTGAAAAAAAAACTAAATAGCTTTCAACATAAATATTTTTCATTGGCATAATATTTTTATTTATCATTAAAAAATTACAATAAAAAATATATATATTGCATAATCAATATTTTATTAAGAATTGAATATATAAACAGAAATAGATATACATTTACATAATGTACACGTTTTTTCAATCATTACTCATTTTTAAAACGTAATTATTACTTAAAAATCAAGCAAAAATTACACTTTTATCTTTTTTTATTTAAATCAATGAAAGTTAAAGAAAAAACGTTAAAATTTTCATGAACTTTACAACATTTACAAGTAAAAAGCATTCCAGTTACTCGTACAAAAGGCTGAAGTATTAAGTTTTATTTTTTTGTATATATACATTTCAAAAACTTAAATTAATGATTATTGTGTGATCATTTTTCCACTAGTTATGAGCGTTCAAAGTCAATAGCTCGATTTTGCTTTAGTAATGAATATCTTGGCGAAAAAAAATCATAGAACATTCGTTAAAAAAAGAAATTAAAGCTAAGACTCTGCTCTTTAATACCCAATTAATGAAATCGAGCTAGGATTTTTTTTTTAATTGCGTATTCTTCAACAAACTTTGGAAAAATATGTTTAATTGACGGATGTCGCTTTCTTACAATGTAATATTGTAACGAATAGAAAGAATTGAAATTTATTTAAAGATTCTAAAACTAGAAACTTCAAACTTTAAAACGCTTTTTTATTGATTTTATTCCGATTATTTTTAAGGAAGTTGCAGCTACTTGAAAATTGGCCTTTTTTTATATGGAAGAAAGTGGCCCACCTTTTAGAGACCCACCTTTTTTTTCGTATTTTTTATTGTTTTAATTACTTTTTATCAACAAATACCGGATTTTTTGTTTCTACAGAGTCTCTAGAATATCAATAAGTGTAAAAAAATATGAACAGTCATTAATTGTTAATTGCAAAAATATCATATATAAACAATCGGTCAAAATTAGTACTTTTTTACGAAAAAATGCATTTTCTACTAATCTATTATGACAATAAATACGGCAATGTTTTTATAATCTTAATACACTTTAAAGTATTTTTCAGAATTTTTTTAGAATTTTCCACCGTTGTTAAATCCTTATTTCTTGGATAAAAAATATATAAAAAACAATATTTTCTGTTCTAAATTGAAAGTTGTAACAGTTGTATTCTTTTTTAAATTTTTTCTCTGAAGGTTTTTTTAGATCGCAGATGTAAGATAGAATCTGAATCTAAAGGAAAAAAAATTTAATTTCCAAAATTTAATATAGGGATCCAATATGGCGGAAGTAAAATTTCGTCTGCTATATTGGATCCGCTATCTTGAATTTTGAAAATCTGACAATGGATTCATAATCAGCGACCCCAAAAACCCTTATATACCAAATTTTATAAAATACTGACAATTAAAAAAATTCGTGACTCAAAGGGTTAATTCACTTACAATTAGTTTACTGATTGTAAACTGTTTATAATATTAAAGTAAAATTAAGGAGAATTTTTTTTTTAATTTCCTGGGTTCTAATAAAAAATAAAATTTCATGAAAATTCCTTAATTTTTCCAGGGACAAGTGAAACTCCTGAAAATTCCATGAAAGTAGACATCTTGATAATGAGCTGTCAATCAGTGATACATCTTTTTATCTCTCACCTTCTCATTGACAGGCTGATTCCCACCCTTGGCAGGGGTGCCACCGTGAGCACTACCGTTCTCTTGACCGGGCCTGGGTGACGAGTGACAGTTCGCGGATTTGAGGAGCGGACTGGTACTCGACGAGCCAGATTTGCCAGCGTCGCATCCCGGCAACGGTGGCGCGTTTTGACCCGGGGTCGGCGTAATCGGCTTCCCGCCTTTTATCAGCTCGACGATCTCGTCAGCTTCCCGGGAAAGATCGCCGTCCGGCCTGAACGGATTGTCCCAGCCGCTGTCCGTGCTGAAAAGTCAAAAGACATTGTCAGCGTTTAGTTCCTCTTTTCGTCTATGTGCAAAATTCTTTCACAGGAGAATTCGTAAGAGAGTATGTTTTTTATTCAAATCTAAGATAAAATTTTTTATGAAAAAATTGTTGATCATTTTCACTGCAATTTTTTAAAATATTAAATATATAATATTTTTTTCCAAGTCTGGAATTAAAATTCTTTATTTAAAATTGAATAAATAGCAAAAGTGTAATTATTTATATCTTTAAATTTACTTTTTAAATGTAATCAACAAAAAAATTATCTTTATTTATTTATAAGTAAATGTAGGAAGACTAATGTTATTATTTTACAAGAATCTTCCCCTATGAATAGGAAGCTGCTAAAATTTTATAACAGAATATTTTATAATGAACGTACGGCACGTGTTGATTTCTATTATATGAAATCTTAATAATGCATCTTGTTGTCAAAAAGATCCTTTGTATGGTAAAGACTTTGAATACGAGATAAAAATCGCATACTCGGAAAAAAACTGTTCTAATGAATAAAATTAATAGCCATCATTCAAACAAATGTAAAATTTATTAAAATGTTAATGCATGACAGTAAATTTAATCACTTAAAATAGTAAATTTAATTATCAAACTTATTCAATTTACCTTGAAGGTACATGAAATCCTGAATGTTCGAAATCTTTCCTTGAAAAATGGACTTTTCGGAGTTGTATTTTTCTATTTCTCAAATACAAAGGTATCACAAATGTATTTCGATTACAATCTCTCGATGACATCAATAATTAACTCGAAGATAACACACAAAAAAAAAAAAAAAAAAAAAAAAAAAGAGAAAGACTCTTCCTTCCGTAGCTCGTTTCCTCGACTCTCTAATTAAATTCCAATTCACAGAGCTCTAATCACGAACGCACGCACGCCTCGCGTCAGCGCGAGCCCATGGTTCTCAAGATATGCCGTAGATAAAAAAAGTCGCAGCAAAGCACGAGAATGCGTACAGTTACTTTGAAAAATATAGAAATACTCGTAACGAGCGAAATAAAAATTTCATGCAATAGATGAAATAAATAGCGATATTTATTATTCTACAATATTCAAATAAAATACTGTGATATGAATATGTATCAATTATTTTATTTTTTATTTCTATTTTTATTTTTTTTAAATTTTTTTACATAGTTATCCATTTATATATTTTACTTATTTATATTTTTTAATTTATATAGGTTACTTATATATTATTTATTTATATATTTACTAATATTTTAAATTATATATATATATATATATATATTTTTTTTTTTTGTATAAATTGTTCATATCGTTGATCATTTTTGCTGATTAATCATCGCAAGATACTTGCTCATCAATAACGCCGCGCAAAAAAAAAAAAAGGATAACATTATTAAATTGAAGCATCTCTATTTTAAATACAGCTAAATAGCAACATACCAATTAACTGCGGGCGCGGTGCGACTGTCACGTCGGAGTAAATTACATTCAATTGTGCGACCGCCGCGCCCGCCCCGACGACCGTGACATTAGCATCGGCATTGTGTGCTGCGCTTAATTGCGCCGTTCCCGTTGGTGCACTGTTAGAAGCGCACGTGCGCCCTCGCGCGCATCTACCTACGTGTGTACGCGGCTGACTTCCGGCCGATTTGCACGGTGCTTCCTGATCGCGGAGGAAATTAAACCCGCTGAGTCGCTTTCAGGGCCGTGCAATTCGAGCAACTCGCGATTAAATTAAAATCGCGAAGTTACGAGGGATATATTGAGCAAGTTATCAGTCTCTCTTTCTTTTTTAATATTTTACAATAGACAATTCAAATAAAATATGAATCAGTTAAAGCCAAAAGTTAATAAATCTAATACATTCGAGATTCATAAATTTGATTTAAATTTATATATTTATATATTTATGTATAATATATATTTATTTATATTATATATATAGAGGTTAATTTACATATTTATTAATTTATTTGTATATTTATATTTTAACTTATTTATATATTATATATTTATTAATATTTTTTTATAAAATATAAATAACGCATACTAAAACTGAGATTATATAGTAATAGGTTGATTATAAAAGTAGAATATAATTTAATCTTAAAATATTATCATTCATGAAAATAAGAATTTTAATTCTGCAAAACAAATCTTTAGTTCAAATTAATTAGTATATTCATATTTTAAAAGATTAAATGTACTTTGCGCAATGTCAAATTCAATCTTAAAATGCATTAAATTTATTAACTTTTGACGTAGTTAATTTGTCCAGTTCCTCCTTAAATTAAAATTCGCCAATGTACTATGTTATAATTTACTATCTAATTGCCATCGCGTAATTATTAGACAGAATTCCTCGATCTTTTGACAACTCATTTCCTGTTAACGATTTTATATATATATATATATATTAAATCGTTCTACATATATGTTCGATGCAATCATCGTGTTGAAATAACGTCTAGTCTAGGATAGGAAATGAGTAGCGATTCGGATTTCCGACAAGACGAAGAATCGCAATCGATGCACCTTCTATTTTTCCTCGAGAAGTCTTATAAGATTATCCGATCAATTCGAGATAACTTTGCTATAAAGGCGATTCACGACGCGATTAAGTTTCTTTTAGCCCTTCTTTTATTATCTTTTTCTGTCTTATATATACATTTAACAGATAATTTTTCTACTTATTTTTTATATTATATTAAATTTGAAAATTTAAAAGCTTTCTAAATAATATAACAAATAACACAACAAATAATCAACAGAATGTTATAGACAATTATTTTCTTGCATTGGAATATTTACTAATTGTATTATATTAATTAATTTATGCTAATAATCCAAAATATTAAACGCTATTAATAAATTATCCCAAGCTAAACCAATTAGTGTCCAATTATTATTTAAAATATTCCATTTAGTGCTTTTCGATATCATTATTATAATTTAAATGTTCTGTTAAAAAAAAAATATAATATTATAAAATTAATATAAATATTCCATTTAATGCTTTTCGATAATATTATATTATAATTTAAACAAGAAAGAAATTTGAGGTTAATACAAATCAAATAAATTACAAAATTTTTGCAAATATATATAGAGGGTGTACCAAAATGCGCGATAATAATTTTAATGACAAATTCTTTGTAACATTTTAAGACGAAAGTTCGAATACGAAAATGCCGAGGCTATAATAGTTTTCAAATTAGAAAGAAGGTACTTCCATGAATCAAATAGGTATCTTTAACAATAGTAAAATTATTGTCAAAAGAGTTTTATTAAGAATCTATTTCTGCTTATCGGTAAGAATACGTTAATATATATATATATATATATATATATATATATATATATGTTAACGTATATTAAAGATGAGATTTTTCTTATTTATTTTACTTGTTTCTTAATCTAAAAATAATGACTTGAATTTATCACAACGTATTAAAAGTAGTTTGGTATTTTTAATCGCAACTTGTTCCCTTTGCGATTCCAGACGTAACGATTGCGATTCGTTGGCAAATCTTGGGCTGATATATAACTGTCTAGATCTATATAGTTGGCTAGGGGTTGAAGACCCCCCCGAGAAAGAGACGCCGTTCTTTGCTCTTTGAAGCCGATGCGGCGCATAGTTCGAGCACGGCCGCAGGGCGATCGAACCTAGTTGACTATTCTCGTAATGAAAAGAAAACGGAACGTGAACTAAAAACGTGGAGACGGAAAAAGGAAGCAGAGGAAAATATGAAAGGGAATGCGGAAGGAGAGCAGGAGAGATGGAGCAATGAACGAGAGAAAATGAAAAGAAATGTCGTTCTAATTCGTTAAATAATTTCCGAGGGAGAACAAAAGAACAGAAAATTAATTATATTTTATTCTGTCCTATTTTTATAAACTTATAATTTAAGAATCTTACAAACGTCTCGCAAGAACTGAAATACATGCAGCGTGGCTACTTGAATCTTGTAAAAAAATTTCCTGAAAATTCCCCGATCTTTCAGGTATTTTTGTTCAAAATTCCAAATAAAAAGAATTTTTTGAAGATTTTTAATAAATTTTTTTTCTATGCATTTTCTAATGTTTTTCACTTATACAAAGGAAAAATAAAGCTACTTAAGTTTAAAGTGATTTGTAAATGTACCTACTAAAGAAAAATGAATGACTTCATTTCTTATCACTAAAAGTTACAGTAAAAAGAATATACAGGGTGTTCTTTTTCAACAACAGGTGGGACAAAATTTAAGGAGTAATTTTTTTACCAATTTTTTCTCTGCAAAAATGTTGAAGCATCAATAATTTTCAAACTACGAGTTTTTTTGCAAATTAAACTTTGTAGAGTTAAAAGATTAACACAATTACATTCTTCAGTTCATTTCAAATAAAGTTTAACAAAATTCTAATTTAAGGCTTATTATTAGTTTCATATAAAGATATATGGTGGCAAAAATTGAAAGTTTGCAAAAAATAATGACTTCGATATTTTAGCTAAGGAAAATTCGCCAAAGAATCACTTCATAAATTTTGACCCACCTGTTGTCAAATACCCTGTATATTATTTCATATTCAATATTTTTTATAATATTAATACATAAAGAAAAATAAATAATATATTTAGAATGTATTTTACAAATCCTTGAGAATTCCAAGGTTTTCCAGAGAACTGACACTGACATGTTTAAAGAAAAAAATGATGCTTAACTATCATGATATTCAATGGTCGAAAGAACGTTTTACATATGTTACGTTTTTCGTGAAATTGAAGTTTTCGAGTTGCGATATTTCAAGTGTAGCGATCTAACGAATGATGAGATACAACAATGAAAAAGCAGGTGAAAGGATCTATAAAAGGAGAGAGAGATATCGAAGAAGCTCGGGATGCTTATGTAAAGGAGCTGTCGAGTACAATTACCTCTCGTTGCCATCGGTGTCCTTGGGCACCTTAATCACGTAGTACACGTGGCCGCCGTGGGTGGTCGTCATTTTTCGATCGTACCCAGCAACATTTGACAGCGGCAATTTCTGGCAGATTTCTCTCTCTCTTTCTCTCTATCTCTTTCTCTTTCTCTGTCTCGCCTTCCTCGATTTTCTCACGCTCCACCGAGCGCGAAGTCGACTCTCGTATACTTCATCGTGCCCTCACTTTTATAAAAACTCGACGGACTAACCAGAGAACTGACCGGAACGTCCTCGCTTCGCCGAAGAGGAACTTGGCCGATTTCGCGCGAACGAACTTGAAGAGAGCAATGTAAGATTTTATTTTTAAGCCTTTTCATAGCAGGAGATCTCTTCTTTCTCCCTCTCTCTTTCTTTCGGAATTTGCTCTCCTTTCCTCTCTCACTAATACTCAACGAGAAAGAAAGAGAGAAAAAGAGAATCGCGAGTTATTTCGGAACTGGTCACGCTTGCCAAAAGGAAAACCTTCCATCAAGTGTTTTGTTCGATACGAAATCGTCTATCCGAGTGTTTATCCGACTCTCTACTGGTGTAAGAAACCACAAGATTGACGAGCGAACGCAAAACAATATCTCCTGGAATTAGCACGAAGCCTAAATGAAAACAACTGGATGTATTGGTTTTCATCAGCAGCATATGTTGTCAAGCGTGAAAGCGTGGTCTCATTTAAATGAGATCAATTTGTTTTTTTAGAAGAACTTATCTTTATGTCAATTATACTCTACGATTTACTAGGCGCTTTAAAAAATGTAGGGTTCCAAAAAAATTTATCTGCTTTATCATATACTTCGTGTGAATTTTAAATTATCGTAGTACAAACAATATTAAAGAAAGAGATGTCGCAATTTTTTCATTTTTAAAATAGTAAATATAAATATAATATAAATAAAAAATATGAATGTAATAAAAATATAATACGTATACAAATAAAAAATATAAATAATAATAATAATATATAAATATAATAAAATTCTTTTCGATATAATTAATCAGCAATATTTAACTAAATTTAATCTTTTTATGTGCATTAATCTGTCCTATATATCTAATATATTTTTGAGATTTGCTTCACGTGAAAGTTTCGACGGATTTGTATGGGCGACCTATTTCTGGAAAGTCCGTGACCCATTTCCTCCTCCCTCTCCCTTTCTGACATGGCTGTCGCGCGAAGTCGCATTTGTTAAATCGGCTTCCCACATATTTATGTGCTTGTAAAGAGAAAATCATTCTTCTGAGATTTGTTCATCTGCGATGGTATTTTCGAGGATGTGCGCAGAAGCAGCTCGAAAATAGCCCGGAAACTTACACGTTGAGTCAGCGCTCGAAGTAGAAATGCGTTCCACTCCTTGACGGGGGTTTCGCATTCTATTCGTGCTTTTCTGATACATTCAATATGGCTGTTCGAGTTTGAATATTATCGTACCGATATAAAGAATGCATGCCAAGAGTAATTATATATCAAATAACGATATATTTTTAACGTTGACTAAAGTCTTAAAAAAATATCGAAGAGAGTTCTTTTAAAATACGAATTATATGGAAAAAGATAATCGATCAACTATAGTTTAGTGCTAAAGATTTTGCATAATAAAAAAAAAGAAAAAATGAAAAAAAGAATTTCTAGGATATTTAACTGTTAGTTGTGCAACTAGTTGCCTAGTGGAGCACGAGTGGTATCGATTTGATACTGTTTACGTGCAATGTACGGCTTCAATGATTCCTCGACGATGCAAGGCACGCGAAACACGGATTTATCGAGAATTCTACTGTAACAAAGTTGCTACGTGATCAACCGTTATATTTGAACAAAACAAAGGCAAAGCTATTCTTAAGGGGATCCAAAATTACTGATAGAACATGAATTACAGATTTTGAAAATCTCTTTTTTGACTACAAGGATTGATAAATCCTTTTCCACGATTAAAGTACTTGTAAAAACAACACGCGGGAGCTAACAATTTCATATGAAAATGACAAAAAATTAAAAGCTGACAGTTACGTCGTAACAAAATTTATTTAAGGAGATACCGAAGTACCGACCGAGTTGTAATTTATATACATAAAATAAAATAGGTTTTCCCCTCTCAAAATTGCATGAAAGAATATTTGTGAACTTTTAGAAATGAGCTTAGAAGCCTAGAAAAAAATATTTCTTTGAAAACAAATGTTGTGCAGCACTATTTTTTCTGGATATAAAAAATAGATATATTTATGACTGTGGAAAACATATTTTGCTACTAATTATATATTCTTAAAATAAGTTTTCAAATCTTCATGATAGGCTCATAGAGAATTTTTTAGAAATAAAAACTGTGTGTACATAAATTAACGCAAAAATGTGCAAGTAAATGACAGTGAAAGAAAATATAAAAAAATGTGTGTGTGTGTGAAGCAAAATGTAAACATTTATGAAAAAAGAAGCTTAAAACAGAAGAATTCAGAGATAAGAATACGAATAAAAAATGCGAACATTTTTCTTCAGAAAACAGAGAACTACCCGTTAACTCGTTTAAGATTCATTCATTTATCGGCGAAGCGTAACACGCACAAAGAGCTCTTCTTCTCTGTGAATGAAACTCTGTCGACCAATTAACGTGCAGATCTTATGTGGAGGGACACTCCACTTATCTTCGTTAGTCATTGAATTCGTTAGTCACATCGAATGCTTTCCTTAAGTTCACATGAAGCTCTAAGCTCATAAAAATCCCGTCTGAACTTAATCAAAATTAACATGTAACAATTACGTTAATGTGTCATAATATAATTAAATAAAAATTAAATATCAAAAATAAAACGACAAATATATTTTGTACCTTTATGAAAATTGAAAAGAGAATAATAATAATAATTTAATTTGAAATATTAATAAAACATATCGAGTAACAAATTAAAATATTGATAATAAATTAAAATAATTTGAGTTGATATCTTTAATTAATTCAATTTATTTATATTCTCACATAAAAAAAACTCAATTTTCAAATCAGCCAGATTAATATGATAGATCACATGGTTCGTATGAACTTTCTCGTTTGCTATCATTGAGTTACGAAATATCACGACCTTTTGGCGACTTGATCCACGTGTATCTCTGTCGCCAGCGAGAAAATTATCAGCCGCTGAATATAATTTATGAAAAATTCAAAATGCATCATTTCAAAGAGTTGACGGTTCAAAAGCACGACAAGGGGAATGAACGTTTGTACTTCCGTTTGATTCCGTTGCAATCAAAGTGGCCGCTGGCACTTTTACTTCGCGATCGACTATTTTGAGCCATTTGACATTTTCAGGAGCCCGATTAACGGCCGACACGGCCTCGCCTTGCCTGCCTGTCGTAACGACGCACCCTCTTATAGGGTGCATACCGCCGTTTTTCCCTTCGTGCCTTGCGATTATGGGGATTGGAAGACTGGGGTGAGAATATGGGTCACGGCTGCTTCACGTGAGTGCGCGTCTTCTTTGCAGAAAATTCGATTAGACGCTTCTCAATTATGATCAAATAGAAACTCGGATCGAATTAATATTATTAGAAAAAGAAAGAGAAATATATTTACATAATATATATTTTATAATAGTATTACCTATTGTATTTATAAGTAATAAATATTTATTAATAATATTATAAATAATATTTGTTAGTAAAATTAAAATTATTAATAAAATTTATTTGTAATATTACTACATATTTTATAATAATAAAAAAACACACACATGTGCGTATTAAATAAATATTTAAATAAACAAATTAATTAAAGTGAAAAATTCTCTTTTACAAAACATACATAATAAAAGAAAGTATATAGTTTTTACAATTAAAATTAGAATAATAGCTATTATCTTAATTTTGTAATTGAGATGAAGCTGAAAAACGGTTCTTACAAAACCAGAAATTATTGGAAAAAGATAAGAGAACGAACATTATGACCTAGTTTCGCGATTTGTGCCGTATATGGGCCACTGACAATGAGTATAAGGTCACGCGGCATGCATGGGGAGGTACGTGCGTGCGTTGCGTCGCGGATTTATCACTAGCCGCTGTGCGACTGCGTCATCGACTTCATGTACTTGGATCAGCCTGCAGGTAGAGTGGAAGGGATACAATACTGAGAGGGATGGATGCAATACTCAATTAATCTACGATATCTGGGACTCCATGTTCGTCGCAACAATCGTTCCGTCGTGCTCGAAATTACTTTCGTTGTCCTAGTGATTCGTCGAAGTCGCGAGATCCGTGCAAGATTAAGTTTCACAGACAAATTAATTAATAAGAAAAATAATATCAATAAAATTCCGCATTTTATTCAAATTTTTAATCCAAGGGAATTTTAAATCAAGGCTTAATTCAAAATATATAACAATGTTGAGAATAGAGAAGAAGTTACCTTTAAAATTGCTTATTTATCTTATTTTTGTTAAACTAATTATTTAAATTATTTAAAAATAAATTATTAAAAAAATTTAATGATGAAAAATTTTACGACGCAAAATTCTATATAATATAATAATTTATTAAATGCAAATAAAACATTTATTCGTTAATAAACAAACTTGTCGTCGCTTACTGTCGTCATAGAAGTTAGTATAATCCACTTAACGACGTTACTCGCGTTTATCGAAGCGTAATTGGTAATTGACGGTAATACGAGGACCTGTGCGACCGAATTTCCCGTGAAGGAGTTTAATGGAGATCAACGAAGTAGAGGGCGAACATCATTCAAATGAGGAGGTCGTGAGAGTGCGAGGGCAAAAATTATGTCATGACAGCATCGCTCGACCGGCCTGTCGCTAAGTTTTAACGCGAGATTAACGCTTCGACACACACTGTGTCACTTCATTTGTGATCAAATTCTCGATCAAATATTAAATTTATTCCGTAATTATTCGGGAATATTAATTTTGCCGGTCTTTTATTATTACTTTATTTTGTAATATTAATTTTATATATTAATATTTAATTTGTAATATATAAAGTTAGTGTTTACTAACAAATTTTAAATCATTTAGCTTTAATATTAAGTTTTTTGAAGTTATTTAATTAATTAGAGAAAATTTGTTAACTTAAAAAATCAACGAATAATTGCAGATTAATGTTGGAAAATAATCACATTAAAGTAGTTTGTTAAGAATTTCACTCTGTACAAAGTCGAAGAAAACTTCAACTGCTTACGAGGAGGATATTAATAGTGCATTCTGATTCTTCTATTTTGCATTAACGAGAGCCGGTCGAAGCGCACACACATCTACGAGGATGAGTTATTATTATCTTGTTCGTAGTAACGCGCGTTTTTCTCGAACATGCGACGAAAGAGAGAAGGAGAGAGAGAGAGAGAGAGAGAGAGAATATCCACTGAAAAATTCACGTCGTGATCGCCGCCATCTCATCCCAACCTACTCGCTTCTCCTCGAGATATATCTCGATGCGTCATTTTACTCGCGATTTTACGCTCTCGTAAATGCTTTTTCTAGACTTTACGAACGACACGGTTGCCCAAATGTAATAAGTCACGTCCTTCTACCGTGGCTAAAATCCATTCTGGTTATAAAGACTTAAAAAAAAGGCCTTTTAAAAAGACTTAAGGAAGGCAAAAATCAGAAATAAATATTTTACATTAATACAACTTCATTACAAATCTTTATAAAAATCTATTATATTTTTTCTATCTCTCTCTCTCTCTCTCTCTCTCTCACACACGAATGTAAAAACAAGATTATTAAAATATATACATAATAATTGAAATTAAATCGTGCCATTGGATCGTAATAATCTGAGATCAACCATGTCACACGCTCGGCGATCGTTCGACTAGTAAAAGGGCAGTTCACGCTTCTATGCTTAATCAAGCAATTAGGCGATCAACGGGCTTCATCTCGTACGGTCCTAAACCTTTCTATGGCAGGTCACGGCTCTCCACCAAGTCGTCGTTTCTTTGCTCGCTATCTTTGGCACGCGTCGCTCCGACTTGCACACATTCGCGAATCATCCCGAATTCCACCTCGCAAGTCTCGTCACTTCCATGACGTGAAATTTTACGTTCGCCAAAAGCATATTGTTTAATTTTAAAACTTCATCATAGTTCAAAAGAAAGAAAGATTCGCTGATAAAGATTAATTCTTTACTATCTTTTTATACATATAAATACAAAATTTTATAAAATTCCAACTAAAAAGATCCAACTAATAAATAAATTAATTAAATATTGATGCAAATATTAAAGTTAGATTATTGTCGATTGGCGAGAAATAAATGAAATTTTTATGATAACTTAGAAACAAAGGAAAATGCATAGTGTATATAAACGTGTAGTATAGACCATTGGAAATATACACGGAAGCAAGATAGTATGCGGAAAAGTCAATAACTGACGGTTTATTATTTTTCTTTCCTTCTCCAAGAAACCTGACTCGCCTGTTAATCTTTTCTTCATACATTTTTCGTCCTTTTGACAAATATAAGACATGAATTTATAAGACTTAAATTGTACAGAAAAGTAAAATATTGAAATGCAAAATATAACGGTATTCTGTAAAGACAAAAGGAATGTATATGTTACAATTAAATTTTAATTTAAAATTAAATTAAACTTTTGCTGAAAAAAATATAAAACATTGAAAGATACGAAGGAAAAAAATTCAAGGAAATCCATGTCAGAGTTTCTCTCTCGCGTTCGCGGAATCGACACGTTACGAATTTTCAACATTTTCATAAGAACTTTGTGCAGCGGCTCGGAAAGATCTCCACAATGAAATATACATGATATATAATGGAAAAACTGCGGTTTCACGAGCACCGTGCATTCGTATTCGTTGCTCGCATTCGTGGCAGAGCGCGCGTTTTACGTCGCAGAATTGCGGTCGCGGCCATTGGAATCGTAATTTACGGCGGTTTTCCAACCCCGAGAAAAACCGCGCGTGGCCACGCATACTTGCGTCGTACGCACGTGCGTCGAGAGAGAGAGAGAGAGAGAGAGAGAGAGAGAGAGAGAGAGAGAGAGATAGATAGAGATTGCGAAAATTTCTGAAACGATGCAACGAATCTCTTCGAGATGATCTTCCGGACTCACTCGTCGATTAATTCCAATCGATAAATCCCATAAGCATAAACCGCATTCACTGTTTATTCACTGTGCCACTGTGTCACCAGCCTTATCACAGTCCCGTAACCGTCGCTTATCACCGCGTCATCGGGATGCAGCGATCCCGAGGCTCTCGACGCTACCGCTGCATCCGATCGGCCGCATTCGATACGACTTGCATAAAAGAGAGGGAGAAGAGAGCGAGGGGGGAAAAAGGAGGCAGAGAAAGAAAGAGAGAGAAAATAAGACGAGGGGGAGAGACCAACAGATCGACGAGAGAGAGAGAGAGAGAGAGAGGGAGAAAGAGCGCGCGCGATTGTTCGCCGATGCAGCCGACAGCACGACTGGCGGCGGCGACCTCACCGCACCTCTGCACATCCACCCACGCTATATCGATCCTCTCCCCGTCCTCTCCCCGGACACGTCGCCCCACCTCGCCTCGCCTCGCTTCGTCTCGTCTCACCTCGCCGCACCTCTCGTCTGGTGAACCCGCGCGTGAACCAGGAGCGCAGCGTCGCGTCGCGTCGGTGCCGGGTAGTCGTAGGTTTTGCCGCTGATGTCCGCGATTCGGCGAGGCTGGCATTGCATTGGCGGCGATGCAGGGCTAGAAGTCGAGCTCTCGGATTGTATCCAACGCGCGCGCGCAGGTGCATATGAATGGAAACTGGGGTGCGTGTACGTGATGGGATGGCTGACGATGAGTAGCAATATAGGGTGCCTGCTCAAATCTGGGAAAAAATTCCTTCAAAGGAGGGCGGGTAAAATATGCTGATTTTTGCCTAGACAGTGTAACGTAAGTTACATATATATATGTTTTATAGTTTTTGAGTTGTTAAATACGAAAATGCCTGTTTTATTTTTTTCAGAAACAAATATAGCTGATATCAAATATGACAGCTTCCACGCAAAGACGAAACAGGGTGCAACAATATACATATAAAAGATAAGAGGTTTATTGCGAGAACAAAAATAAAAATAAAAAAAGTTGACTTGAATTACGTTATGATAATTTGACAATAAGAAGTAGTCATATTGAAAAATTACAATACATGTTCTTTAAAAGTTTTTTTAATACAAGAATAGTAATTTACATTTATGTAATATAACACATTAATTATAATATTTTATATAAGTTCCATCACAGCCTTAAAAAACAAATAATGGAACTTGAGTATAGCTTTAGAAGTAGCGCTAATATTGCGCTAAAAATTAAAAAAAAAATTACATATAATATGTAATATATTTTAGATACAGTACATTAAGAAAAACTTATAAAAATTAAGTAAAAAATAAAAATTACTAAATAATAACGTTGTTTCATATCATTTTTACAATACGAGTGAGAATAGTCATTTCCGATTATTTTTTTCGGCTAAACACAAATCCGGTTTCAAAGGAGGTTGTGTAAAATATGCTGATTTTTGCCTAGAAAATGTAACGTAATATATATTTTCTTATAGTTTTTGAGTTGCTGAATATAAAAATACTCGTTTTATTGGTCTAAAGTCGTGGGAAAGTGCTCAAAATTCGCCTTAAATAATCGAAATAAGTCATTTTTAATATTAATTCGATTAGTGTCGATTTTGTTGCAATTATTTAATTATTTATAGTTTAATTTTAAAATTTCTTTTATTGAAAATTAAACAAACACTTTAAAATGAAACATTTTAGAAATACTAAATCTAACATAGCAAAATCAATATAATATAATATATGTAATATAATATAAAAATTAAAAAATAAATAGTCAATTTGTTCAAAGAATCTTAAACCTCATCAGATGCAACTTACATTGTATATACATTGTACAGTTTGAAATATTTTAAAATGGACTTCCACTACCATAAAGCTACGTTACGTTTTTTATAAACCTTTGCCGGAAGTTCTATTATATAACTTTTCGCATTATACTGTATAGCGTCTCGTTTTATTCGTCACCAGGATCTTAATTTTGTCAGTTTCTTGGTTGATCAGGTCCACTAATATTATATAAAGCCTAAATATATCTATTCCTCTATCTCTTTTTATATTTTTTAAATTCTCTCCTCAATATTTAATTATTTTTATAAGCTGCATATTAGATGAGACTTAAGATTCTTGAATAAATTGACTATTTATTTTTTAATTTTTATATTATATTGATTTTGCTATGTTAGAGCTAGCATTTCTAAAATGTTTCATTAAAAGTGTTTCTTTAGTTTGTAATACAAGAAATTATAAAACTAAATTATAAATAATTAAATAATTGCAAAATCGACACTAATTGAATTACTATTAAAAGTGACTTATTTCTCTTTAAGGCGAATTTTAATCATTTTCCCATGGGCTTAGATCAATAAAACGGATATTTTCGTATTCAGCAACTCAAAAACTATAAGAAAATATATGTAACTTACGTTACACTTTCTGCGCAAAAATCAGCACATTTTATCCACCCTCCTTTCCTGAACTTCCAGGTATATTTTTGTTTAAAATTCCTCAGGTAAAGAGAAGATTTTTTGCAATTTTTTAAAATAAGTTTTTTTTATTGTATGCATTTTCTAATGTTTTTCACTTATGCCAAGAAAAATAAATAAAACCACTATAAAAAAAATAAATAGAACCACTTAAATTTCAAATGTTAGATTTGCAAATGTACTAAAAAAACTGAATAAATTTTTAATTTCTTTCTCACCAAACATTACAATAAAAAGAATATATTGTATATATATATTTTTAGATATTAAATATTAATATTTTTAAATTTTTTAAGATATTAAATATGTAAACAAAGATAGATAATATATATTATATTTTAAACACATAAATCATAACTTGTTTTATTTTCAGATTGTTTATATAATATAACAGTATTATCAAAGAAAAATTTAAAAAAAAATTCCTCGTATTACACTAAAATTCCAGGTACAAAAGAAATACCTGAGAAGTCCAAATTTTTCACATTTTTCAGAGAGCAAGCACTTTATAATAGTATCACCGGATAGATAGGTGGATATTTCTGTAGAATACCAAATAGATCCGTACTATATCTACGGATTTGTTTGGAATCGATTCATTTTGTCTTCTTTAAATTTTTTTTTTAATTTTATCAATCAGCTTTCCAATTAATTTTTACACAAAGCTCTCTAACATTTTCTATTCTTTTTTTTATAATGACAACGAATGAAAGAGAAGTCTGAGCCAAAATTTGACGAGTTTTCAGCATCTCGTACGTGAGTTGACTTTTGACATGCTAATATTGCAAATTATTACGTGCGACGAAGTTTTTCTCGTGAATTTTTTCCGCGCCGATGATTTTCACGCGGACGGATTCTGTCACGACACGATGGCTCGCATTAACGGTTGGAAACCTCGCGCGATGTATGCGCAAATTACGTAACGTGTTTCACTAAGTAGCAATGCCTGTACACTGCGAGTGCATACATAGTCGTGCAACCGATCGCACGTTGTAAGATTAGAATCGGAAATATCGAGATGCTTTCGAATTAGAAAAAAAAAGGCTCGACCGGTTTTCTTGGTATTTCCTTCTCTTCCTCTATTTCCCCAGACATCCATTTTGCCTGCGAATTGCACGTAAGGATCAAACATGAGGATCTAGAATATATCGCGAAGGATAAAACGCGATTGAGAATTCGTATAAATTAATCGATACGTGAAATGTCAAACGTCAAGTGTCAAAGTTTGTCACTTCAAGTGACTTGGAGAGTAAATTGTGTGTGCTATCATGTATGTACTTCAAATGAAATCTATCTAAATTAACTTTTAGTCTGATTGCTCTTCCCATTTTTTTTCTAGATTGATGATAAACAAGAGGGTTAAAGAATTTAAAATGAATGCAGAAATATTTTTTTGTAGCATTTTAGTAGGAATTGTCGAAGTTCCATTATGCAAAAGTCATTAGGAAGAATCTCGAGTAAATTATTGATCGTAGAGTTTATTAATTACACTTTGTGTTGACTCTTATCTGTAATTAAGAGTAAACAAAGTGCAATCAACTTTACCTTTAGAACACTTGTGCGCTGCTCGAATTCTATTTACAATTGATACCGCGAGATACGCGAATATATTCGTACGCATCGATATATATATACGCGTATGTGCATATGTGTGATAAATCATCTGTTCTTCCTCCCCGAGTCGCAAACTATTTTCGTGCTCACTTTCATCAACTGTCACCGCACGTGCTAATCTTCATTGTTCTCGTACCGGGTTTACTTTAGAGTTCTTTAGAGGCCAAAAAGTATGACTTTAGTCTGACATTTCATTAAAAACAACAAGAAATAAAATGACAGAAACAGCTTGCTTGATGCTCGGTTTCAAACTTTGGAATAATTATTATTTCTGTCTCTTGAATTAATTCCGACAAAATAGCTTGTAAAACTTTACACACAGGCCATCCTATTTATCATGTTTATGTATGTACAGCTGATCGTTCTAAAAAAAGATTTAAACGTCAAGTCGAATGACACGAAATACAATTAATACGATGACCCTACGTAACAATTTGCATCTTATCATTCGCTACTATTATATCATTTTGACAAAGAAAGAAACTTTCTTGGAAAATTTACGTGTGACGTGTGCGGGCGAGATTGCTTGTAATGTCGAAATAGTGAGTGATAGACACTCAGGACAGCTCGCGTAATAGTTATACTGTACCACAAGTAAGCCTGTAACCGCGGAGAACTGTCGTAAACAGTTTGGTAACACGGTGGTACCAGGCGACGGAGACACAAAGGGGGCCGAGAGAGAGAAAGGAACGTCACTTCCGGCCCATTAAGATCATCAAGGGTCGCGCGAATCGTGCGCGGGAGGTTAATTATTCTGGGGACAGTGTCTCTCATCTTCGATGATTTTCCTGATAGTTCTTTTTTATTTCTTTTCTAGGAGTTTCATGTGACAACTTTGTTTAGAAAAAAAATGCATCAAAAGATGATAAACATCCAGAAAAATTTATTATTTAAACGAAATTATGTACTTTTTTTAGATGATTGCCTTTTTTTAATAACTTTTAATGATTCTTTCTTTTTTTAGCTGTCCAATAATTTCACAAATCTTGTTCACAACAAAAGATTTTTCAAAATCCATTTAAAACAAGACTGTATAAGATACATTTCTTTTTTTGATCTCTGATAATGTTTCAATTTATTTTATAATGGATGATTTATTAATTTCTTTATGTATCGATTTTTTTATGTAATGAATCTTACCTGATCTGCGCGTGATAGGCGGGCGTGGTGTGCTCGGTGTGCGTGGTCAAAAGTTCCGCGGAGTTGTTGGCCATGTTTATCGGGTGTCCTGTCAAGTGTGTTATCGGCTCCAGTAAAAGAACACCGGGCGTCGCCGGCGACGGTTGTGGACCTAACAACAAGACGCGTACTTTTTCTCTACCTTCACTGAAATCAAAGCAGAAATGTCTTCTATTAGTATAAATATACGTCATAATATTAATTATTATAATTATACATTATAATTAATAATATAAAAGATACTTTATTTTTATTATGGAGAAAGAGAGAAAAAGAGAGATATACTCGATATATGAATTAAATAATGTTTTTAATCGTTAATATCGTGATACTCTTTAACCTTTTGAGTCTCAGCGGGTTACCTAGGACCCACCTTTTTTTCCTAGTTTTTTATTGTTTTAACTTCTTTTTTATCAACAAATATCGGATTTTTTGTTTTTATAGAGTCTCTAGAACAATCAATAAGTGTAAAAAAATATGAATAGTCATTAATTGTTAATTGCAAAAATACCATATATAAACAAACGGTCAAAATTAATACGTTTTTACGAAAAAATGCATTTTCTACTTAATCTATTATGACAATAAATACGGCAATTTTTTTATAATTTTAGTACACTCTAAAGTATGTTTCAGAATTTTTTTAGAATTATCCACCGTGTTGTTTTTATTAATCCTCCTTTCTTGATAAAAAATATATAAAAAACAATATTTTCTGTTCTAAATTGAAAGTAACAGTTGTATTCTTTTTTAAATTTTTTCTCTGAAGGTTTTTTTAGATCGCAGAATCTGAATTTAAAGGAAAAAAAATTTAATTTCCAAAATTTAATATAGGGATCCAATATGACGGAAGTAAAATTTCGTCTGTCATATTAGATCCGCCGTCTTGAATTTTGAAAATCTGATAACGGATTCGTAATCAGCGATTCCAAAAACCCTTATATATCAAATTTTATAAAATACTGACAATTAGAAAAATTCGTGATTCAAAGGGTTAACGCGAGAAGAACCAACAGTTATTTTAAAAAATGTAGCTGTCAAATAAATAGTTTTTTCAAGTTTTCTTTAAAATATTATTTGACAATCGTTCTTGTATAAGAAAACTCAGGCCTTGAATGATAAAACGAAGGGTGCATTTCCTTGCAACCCTTGCGCGGGTTGTGCAGAAAAAAAAAGAGCTGAGCGAAATTTAACGATTTAACTTCCGCTTTTGTCGCCACGCCTCCTCGCGTGTCCTATCCCCAGAAACGTGTGGTACCCTTCCTCGGAAACGTTCGCTGGGCATGCACATGTGCGACTCTCATGTATACAAGGCGGCTAATTTCTCACACACACCGACTGATTCCAAAAATTTAATGTATTATATTAATTAAAATATTAAATATATTTAATAATTATATATAAATATATAATATTTATAAGTATATAAACATATAATAATTTAATAATTATATTATTAAATTATTAAATTTATATATTATATTAATTATATTATTAAAAAAATGTTTCCACATTATATAATTAGACGGAAATTTTTAGATATTTTGAATCTAATGAATTAATTTTTATTACGTATGCTGTATAAATTAAAATTTTTATGTTCTCTTAGTAAATCTATTCTTTTCGTATCAGTATAATCTTGTAAGAATTTCGATTACATATGAGATGACATATTTCAATTCTGTCTCATTCGCAGATGTAACGTGTCTGGTCGACGAACGACGAAACGCAAGTCGGTCGTCTGATTGCTCGTTTACTCACTTACATAACTTTCCGACGACGTCATTCACGTTACGATGCAACGTCGTGGGAGATGTAATACATAACAATACGCGAGCGTATCGAAACAGCGACGAATGGATTCGTATTGGATAGAGAGGCTAGTTTCTGTTTTAGCTCTCTATCATTTTCAAAGTATCCATAAATGTCGAAAAAGTATAATAATTTAAAATGTAATTTTAATTAATCGGAATTCTATCATGCTCAACGAAGCGCGTAATTTAATGTAAAATCTAGTTGTTTTATTGTAGTTTCATCTTCCCTTTCTTTTTTTCTCGCGATACATTAAAGCTGGAACAATAAACATCGTTCTGCGACATGAATGAAAAAGTAAAGAGAATATCGCATGTTGAGATATACACAAACGTTTGTTCTCTTACAGTTTCATGTTGTGGAATGATTTTAATTCAAAGATATTGATTTTGCGTAGGTATATTTGATTTGTTCGATCTTTTGGAAAGATATCTTTCTTTATAATTTATTTAATACGTTACTATATATATTGATCATTCTCTCTGCTTAAAGTGAACTTTGTGAAAATTGACAAAATGCCTCAATTTAATCTTAATTTATTCCTACTGTCTCTCAGAATTAACTGTGTATTTGCAACGCGAACGAGAAGGTTAATTCGCAATAATTACGAAAGTTAACCCGGCCGTTGGCTTAATTGCGGCAATCCGGGGCGAAACTTGATCTTGTCGCGTGTGCAATAATCCAAATATATTTCCATACAAACAATATTTTTCTTACGTAAAGGATCGAAGGTACCGTTATTAGGCAGGTCGATTCGATTGCGCGCGACGAGAGATTAATCGAACGGTATCAACGGAAATGCGAACAGGAATAACGACTCAACGTAATTTACGAGTAGCATCGTCGTTTCCCCTCGAGATTCTCTACCATCCGTTTCCATTTTTTTGCGGAAATCTCCGCGTGCAAATCTGCACGTGTTGCGCACAAGTAGCATTCCGCCAACGGCAGGCTGCCAACTATTCAGAGTTGACATATCGGGGGCGGTGGCTTTGTCACAAATTTCTAAAACAGCCCGTCTCACGTAATTCGCTCAATAAGCAATCAGTGACCGAGAGCTGAAAAGCGTAATATCCAAAGTGCATTTCTATCTCCGTCTATCTATACAGCTGAAAACGTCCTTCATTTACTGAAAAAGATTCGCGCGTTACAAAGTTCTAGAAAGCAAATTAAACCGTGGAAAAGATACGAAAAAAAATATTAAAACTATACAAAAAGTAAAAGATTCAAAATTAAATATTTTTAAAAATCCTTATTTTTAGTCTTAAAATTTTGAATTAAAATTAAATATAAAAATGCAAATATTTAAAATAATGTGGCTACTTACGTTACTCTTATTTAAATTAATATTAAAATATTTTTCAAAAATTTAATCTTGCGATTACAAAACTTAGAAAAATTGTATTTGTTTTTTAATCACGCCTTGCAAAGTTCTAAAAAGCAAATTAAGATATAGAAAGATATAAGAAAATATATTGAAAATATATGCGAAGTAAAAGTGTCAGAGAATTAAAAGTTTTAAAAAATTCTCGTTTTTATATACACTCTAAATTTCAAATTTGAATTAAAAAATAAAAATTCAAATATATAGAAGAATATGGTTTGTATGTTACTCTTATTTAAGTTATTAAAATTATTTTTCAATAATTTAATCTTATTTACAATTACAAAAAATTGTGTTTGCAGCATATCACCCTTAAATCAAAATCACGAATGTGCAGTTTTGTAATTTCTGAGTTATTGCAATTTAAAAATTTAATTTTCTATAAAAAATTTATTCCTATAACTCCTTCGTGAATTGATACTTAAAATTTTCTATCACATTTGTGTCTCTAGACGTAGAAAGTCTTTATATAAAGTAAAGTAAAAGTTTCAGAAAAATAAAAATTTTAAAAGTCCTCATTTTTATATACATTCTAACTTTTAAATTTGAATCAAAAATAAAAATTCAAATATTTAAAAGTTATTATTAAAATTATTTTTCAATAATTTAATCTTGTTTACAGCTACAAAAAATTGTGTTTGCAGCATATGTCAAAATCACGAACGCGCAGTTTTGTAGTTTCTGAGTTATTGTAATTTAAAAATTTAATTTTCGCCGAAAAATTTATTCCTACAATTCCTTCGTGAATTGATACTTAAAATTTTAAATTTTCCACAGTATTCTCGTCTCTAGCATAGAATCTTTACCATTCAGAATTGGATAAGAAATGACGTTAATGATATTAGTGAAAAATTGAAAAATTTGCACAGTCGTGGTTTTAGCATAACGGCGACGATATGAGAAATTCATGCGCAGCGAAAGGGTTAAGCACAGTGCGGCAATACATTCGTAATGCATTTTCGTTCGCCTTGACATTTCTATGAAACTTGCATGAGCGGCCCAATGCAATTACAACGAGAGCACCTCCCCGTAGGCGTATATACCTTTCGTCTAAACGCCGAGAACATCGTTTAGGGAAATAACGGCCGGAGAATAAAACGGTGAAAATGTAGAATGATTCACCGAGTACCATTGAGTGTTCTCTTTGATCTATATAGAGGTAATGGCTCTTTCAAAGATAAGAATTAAGTAGAGATAAGAGGAGCAGCAGCCCACCTTTCCGAAACATGATTATGCCTAAGATCGATACATCGGTAAATTATGTCATCTTACGTCATATGCCTGCGGCTGATAGATTCAGGACACACTGCATAACTTCACCCATCTATCGCCGTACGTCGCACACTCGTGAAAATTCGATTCATATCCTCGGGGGAGCTATATCATCAGTTTCAGGAGATAAGGCCAAGGAGGGCGGATGTATATGGAAAACGATCCCGAAGAGGAGAGAAATTGGCTGTTCCTTCAAGGGTTAAACGCAAAAGTTGTAAGATACCTCCCGACGGCGCTATGGGATTTGAAAACTGTACACATGTCAGAGTGCATTTTAGCAGAAAAAAATGTCACAAGTAAATTGCAGTATAAATATAAATAAAAACATGGAGTGTATATAATATGTATTTCAGATATTATATACATAAAATTTTAAAATATATATATATATAAATATCACATATAATTTGAGATATTCATATCTCTCTCTCCCTCTTTATATTAATAAAAACAAATATTTTTTGCTAATTGAATATTTTGAGCAGAGATTCATAAATATGGAAAACATTAAATTAAAAAAATATAAAGGTCATATATGTATTTCGAAAAACTTGTAAGAATATATATAAATTTCAGGTGTCTCTTTCTCCCTCTTTCTTCAGTAATTTAATAACACAAGAAATGTATTTTTTTTACTATTTAAATATTTTAAGCAGAAATCCATGTCAACATGAAATTGGTGCTATTTCAGATATTACACAAATATCAAATTAAAAAAATGTATGAATGTCATATATATAATTCGAGAAACTCTTTTGTAGAAGAATAGAAATATAAATATATATAAATTTCAAATTTTGTGTTTTAAGAGAAAGAGTGTTTTTTTTCTTTGTTATTTGAATATTTTTTGAACAGAGGCCCATGAACGATCATCGTTCGCAGTGCGCGAACGATAACATTCCGACATCGCAAGTGCGATATGATGAGTCATTCGCCGATAAAAATTGCACGTTCAGCTGGGAATAGAATTAACGAAGTATTTATTCTGCCCGATAAGTAGACCGCCACGGCAATGGCACACACATTTGATAAGCTACTGGATGTTTAGTTGCGTCGAGCGTGTTAACCTTCATCCGCTTTTCTCGCTACCAAGAATTCATCACTTTGATACAAAGAGAGAGAATTATTCGTGATATATTGGCCGCGTTCGAGGAAACGCTATTAGCGCTAACGGAACGGTGTCGTTCTATCTTTGTTCAACTTTTAATGAGTAACAAAGATAGAGTGACACCGTTAGCGCTAATAGCGTTTGCCTGAACGCGTCCATTATAGTTTATATTAAAATGCATCATGTGTGCGAAGCACTCTTGCTCGATTTTATTGCGCGAGTGTTTAAATGTAAATAATTGTGATTCTTGTGACACCTAAACGATATATAATCTACTTTCGGAAAAATGTTGACAGTTTTAATTTAATTTCACCTTAATTTAATTTCTTCTTTATTTCTATGTTCTTCTAAATTAATTTAATTTAATTTAATTTAATTTAATTTGTAATATTTTATATTAAATAATAAATAATAAAATATACAAATAATAAAATATAATATTTATTCTCGTCTTTGCACGTCTATTAATCCTTTGAGTCACGAATTTTTCTAATTGTCAGTATTTTATAAAATTTGGTATATAAAGGTTATTGGGGTCGCTGATTACGAATCCGTTATCAGATTTTCAAAATTCAATATGGCAGACGAAATTTTACTTTCGCCATATTGGATCCCTATATTAAATTTTGGAAATTAAATTTTTTTTCCTTTAGATTCAGATTCTGCGATCTAAAAAAACCTTCAGAGAAAAAATTTAAAAAAGAATACAACTGTTACTTTTAATTTAGAACAGAAAATATTGTTTTTTATATATTTTTTATCAAAAAAAAGAGGATTTAACAAAAACAACACGGTGGGAAATTCTAAAAAAATTCTGAAAAATACTTTAGAATGTACTAAGATTATAAAAAATTGCCGTATTTATTGTCATAATAGATTAGTAGAAAATGCATTTTTTCGTAAAAAAGTACTAATTTTGACCGTTTGTTTATATATGGTATTTTTGCAATTAACAATTAATGACTGTTCATATTTTTTTTATACTTATTGATGTTCTAGAGACTCTGTAGAAACAAAAAATCCGATATTTGTTGATAAAAAAGTAGTTAAAACAATAAAAAACTAGGAAAAAAAGATGGGTCTCCGGGTGACCCGCTGTGACTCAAAGAGTTAAGCTGGCTTAGCTACAAAGTTAACTTAAAAATAAGTTAGCACAGCCACTCCACACATTTTCTCCGAATCGGCAACAGAAGGGAATTGGGCAACAAATTAGTAACAAAAGAGCACTAAAATGTATAAATTTTCTTCGATTATGCTAAGGTGACTGTAGCAGCTTAATAGACGTCTTTGCATTCAAGCATAGCAACAGACTTGTATTGAGCAAAACGACTGTATTATTGTAATTTTGCCGTTCGATGTAGGTCGCAAAGAACGTGGATCGTCGAGTATTCTCCAAAAAAGGGATAACGATCGCTCGAATCGAAGACTCGCTCGCCGGAATGCGCATCGAGGGAGTCATGATCTTGCGCAACGTCCTGCCTGGTCACGCGTAATCGACCAAAACGAGTCGACGAGGATCGTAGTCGAGAGGAGGGACCGAAAACACGCGGACGAGCTGCGGACCAGACGCGGAACCGGTTCCCGAGATCCCGACATCCCGCGGTCGCCGGCCGTGGAATCGATCCTGCGCGTCGATAACGATTCCCTCTAGTGCGAGGAAAGTGCGCGCGACGGAGCCGTTCCACTCCAGTGGAATGTGTACCCTTCGATGAAGTTGTCATTTCGAGTTATGATCCTCGATAAGCCTTCGTGAGAGGACTTGATAAAGTAAACATGGAGGAGGCTTCATACGGGGATTTATCTAAACATTTGAAAAATCCACATCTTTGGATTTTTTAGCATTTATAAATCTCTCTCAACATAGAGAGTTTGAATCAAATCATTAAGAGAATTGAGAAAAATTCTATTCTAATTTTTTAATACAAAATTTCTTTCAATATTTTCTCTCTTTATATTTGTACAAAATTCTAATAAATTTTATATACAAATATATTTTATATTTTATGTATTATCTATAAGTATAAAATCATATATGTTCTATTATCATATTTGACTTTAATTTGAATTAAATTATGAATTTCTATTAATTATCTTTAGCGATTGATTTATTTAGTTCTGATTATATTCTCGTTAACAATCTGTACTAGAAGACTGCTTTTCTCGTTTTAAATAGATTAAATAAGTTAAATAAATAAATTTATACTTTCTATACGAGATTTCTTTAAATTTGTTCTCTCTTTATACATAAATTTCTAATAAACTTTATATATCGATACGGTTTATATTTTATATGTATCTATTCTTGAATGTCAAGGTCCTCGAAAGTTTATAGGTTCTCCCTACATTGAGTCGTAAAACTCCCTGTTGCGTAAGTAATATTTATGCAAAGAGACAGTTTGCATAATTCACAGGCAGATATGCGCTATTGTTGTTTACGCATTGACGCCCAACAGCACCGTGTCTGGCGTCATCTGACAGTTAAACACCTCGCGAGAGCGAGTCAGACCTTGAGCCCGTGACATCATCATCCTAATCGCCTACGACGCCATGCTCACGATCGGATCGGGTGACTCGTTATTTTTTTCGATGCTACTCCGGATGGAATCACGAGAATCCTGCTATGAATTCTCGCAACGACGAAGAAAAGTCGAATAATCTATTTTTTCTTTTCGTTGAAGTTTGATACTAGAAGCACCGAGCGATTTTTTTGACCGTTTCTATTTTCTAGATTAGTAACCTATTTTTTGTGTAAAAGATAGGATTCTAAAATTTTGTAACTTTTCATCAATTATTTCCTTTATTAAATAATTGATAAAAAGCTTTAAAATTTCAGAATTTTAGTCTAAAGAAAAAAGAATCCGTACTTCTAATGTCAAATGCGTTCCAAATATCTTCTTAAAATACTTTAATTAATAATAAAATTGACGGACTAGGATAAACTTTAATTAAGCTAAAGATATTGATTGAAAGTATCACCGAGCAGAAATTTAATTTAGCCGCATAGGAAAAATATACATATTTATGTATGCATATGTATACATATGTACATATTTTTTTTTCACGCGACAACTTATTCAATGTCGTTAATTGTTCAAGGGAATGCATTTTAATTTCAAGTCGTGATACTTGAAATTAATAAATGCCAAGTTGCTCACCGCAAGGTTATAAAACCAGCTCGCGACACGCTATTCTATTAATATACGCAGTCATTCGTGTGAGATATAAAATAAAAATATTTTCTATGACAACCGTATTCAGTAAGAGCCGATACAGAATAATAGAAGCTAAGACTCGTAAACAAGTCGTGATATAAATCCGCTCGTGAAAACTCATGCGAGCGAGAACATTTGCACTCAAATAAGTGCTAATTTTAGTAAAAGAATTCATCATTAAAACAGTATCATTCCCTATATTATATATCCTATATATCGCAAATAGAATTGCAATCTAGAAATTAAAAGAAATATCGCTAACAATTAATACTTGATTAATAATTATACAGTGATTGAAATCAATGACACAAATTGACACATATCGATCGCAATCAACTGCTTTATTTGGTTTTTCTGTTTTCTCTTTTCTTTTTTTTTTTCATCGACGTAATTTTCACCGCAAAGTCGAATCGCATCGCTTCAATTGTGTGCTTTTATGACGCGCCGCGTAAAAGTTGAGCAAATATTTTATCGTGTCGTGCATCTCCCTTGGCGTGACAGGTGATGCTTGGGAAATTATTTGGAGGTATTTCTCAAATAAAGCAAAAAAGAAACAAAGGCTATTTTGTTACCCACGCGAGCATTCGTCCTATAAATATTGCTGTCGTATAAACAACGATTTCTTTGTATTAACAAATCGTTTAAATCGTGTTAAATAATTACAATGCTTTAATCATCTCTGCTCTTTCTATTTGCAAAGAGAGGATCTTTAGAAAAGATTTATACGATCGATATTTTAAACTGGTATCGTATATATCATAAATATGTATTCATAAGAGTATCGAGCTTTACAATGCTGTTACTGTTACAATGTAAAGCAACGCACGTTTCGTGACACGAACATTTGCAGGTTAATCGTGCGTGTTTTCCGCGTGCGAGGACGCAAACGGTCGATATTTCCTTCGAATAAACCCGCGACGATTTGCATCTCGATGCATTGTACGATGACGTGTTAAAACAATGCAACGGAACAATATTATTAATCGTTTCGAAAATCAATGAATTGTCAATCTGATTTCCAGAATGTCTACTCAAATCTTTAAAACAATTTTTGGAAATTTTCTAATCTTGCAGATATTTTTATTCAAAATTCTAGGCAAAGGGAATTTTTTAGGCATTTTTTTATTCAAATTTAAAAAAAAAATTTTTCATTGTATATATTTTTTAATGTTTTTTACTTATACAAAAGTTTTTTAGATTTTTAAATGAACATGAACCTAAACAGTTTTCATAAACATTTTTCATTTGCATAACTTTTTATTTTTTTATCACTAAGAATTATAATAAAAAATGTAAACTGCATATCCTATATATTCTGTTAAGATATTGTATAAACAAAAACAATTATATATTTTAAATACATATAATTCACAATTTCTCTCTATTTATACTCACAATATAGCAAACAAAAGAGCAAAATTATCAAAGAGAGAGTTTTTTAAAAAATTATCTGCGTCCCAATAAAATTCTAGAAGATGTAATATAATAATAATTGCCCTGATTTTTTCGAAAGAAATCCCTGAAAACTCCAAGTTTTCCATGTTTTTCCAAAAACTAGACACCTTGATTTCACAAATATGATCACTCAACCAGTTCGGTTGTACTTTACGCGAGTGAATTCGGTTCCTTCAATATCGACATGCTTATTAAAAATTAGTGGGACTGCGAAAAAAGTTCTCGAAAGCCCTCCTTTCCAAAAGAGAAAAAAAACGGATACGGTCAATTTGTAACCAAAGGGTCGGCGAGTCTATTTTTCTCGACGCGCGAACATGACGTTTCCGGAGAAACGGCAGGGAGAATGGCTGCAGTGTGTCAAGATGGCCCGTTACTATGGCAACCACCGGGCGGGATCTGCGTCTGTGCGTCTCTTTCCGCGTGTCCTCTCACCGGTAATGACGACACCGGCCGGAGAGCTATCAAATACTTGTAGCACGTGTATCGATTTCCCTTGCCACTTCCTATTGTCAAGATTCGATCCTTCGGGGATGTGGTGAACGATACGCGATAGTATTCAGAATCAGGCGATGTCTAGGACGTTCCAAAGAGGTCTTGGAACACACTTTTACTTCTATGGTTCAGATTGTTTTCCCTCTCGAATAAGCATTTCTATTTCAATTCTCATTAGCAACTGGCGAATAATCGGCTCGCCTATGTTCTCCACCTCCGTCCACCCCTGTGGACAACACCGGTAGCCTGTCCCTTTCGCAATCTTTCCAACAGATCGATGCGAGTCCGTTATTAGGGACAGACATGCCGGCGACGCGATTCGATCGGCAACAACGCGACCTCTCACTCAGCGTTCGATCGCGAATATACAGGGTGGATTCGTCACGCGTTCATATAGAAAATCTGCCCTTAATGTTTCATACTTTCTACTTGTGAGTCACCCTATTCTTGTCCCGCTAGTCCTTCCAACAGGGTGAAGAAATATTGGCGCAAAGAACATTAATAAATGAAATTACATTCTGAGTTCTATATTTTTAAATTATGATTAATCCAATTAAAAGTAGGAGTCAATCAAATATTTAAAAATTATATGTAAATATTTACATATAACGATGTAGTAATTCAAAAATTCGAAGTTCTCTTTTCCAAGTAGTGCTATTAATTTATATCCGTAGTATTTTGCATTTTGTGGTCTTATTAATTTAATCGAGTGATATTGTAAACATCAACAGCGATTGTCTACGTATACGTGTGAACTATGTAAACTGTCTTTTCACCCGTAAATTCTATAGACAATATGTAATTTATACAGTTGACGCTAAAAATATCCGCGCCTTTGAAGAGAAGGAAAAGTTCAATAAACCTTTTTTTTTTTCGAAAAAAAATCCAAGATTATAATTACTTTCTTGAAATATTCTTTTTCTATGTCAATAAAATGTCCAGTGTATAAATAAATAATCCATTTGTACAAATATATGTCTTTCTCTCCCTCACCCCCCCCCCCAAAAAAAACACCTATTTGACTTACAGCAAATTTTATTATACTTTAATATAATTTGAAAATAAAGTCAATTATCAAAATAAAAATTATCAGATAAAGATTAATAATTAACCTTTGAGTCACAGCGAGTCACCCAGAGACCCACCTTTTTTTCGTAGTTTTTTATTGTTTTAACTACTTTTTTATCAACAAATACCGGATTTTTTGTTTCTACAGAGTCTCTAGAACATCAATAAGTGGGAAAAAAAATATGAACAGTCATTAATTGTTAATTGCAAAAATACTCAAAGGGTTAAGCTGACTTAGAAGAGAATCTTCACATTCATGAAGAAATTGAAATCTAAGCTTGAAAACAAGTGAATCACAATATAATAGAATTGAAACAGCTGTTCTGAAATCGTTTCAAACGGTTTTCGTCGTATCCGAAATTTGCTCGGGGGAGCGAGTCCCTCGCTGGGCGTGTACGCACTTTGCCTGACACCTCGTACGCCCGTAGAACAGGCGAACAGGCGAACAGAGAGATCAAACGCGCCGATCGATTCGGAGTTTTCCGATCGCTTTGAATTTCGGAGCAGCTCCGAAACTCGAGATAGATGCGAACGCTCGAGTAACATCGAGCCGGGGAACGCTCATTTACCTGGCGGTTCGTCGCGCGCGCGGCTTTAATCCACGGGACCTGGAGACGATCGATCTCTCTCTCTCCCTTTCTCACACAGTCGACGCTTCTTCCGAGAAGGGCCGGCCTCGCGGGAAACTCGACCGACGACGACGACGACGACGTGCTCGTCGACGAGAGGGCACGAACGTACTGAACGTTGGCCACTCCGCTCCGACGCCGCGCTCCTCGCTTATCCAGGCTCAATGATTGGGAAGAGGGAAGGGAGGGGAAAGAGAGAGGAAAGAGAAGGAGAGATAACGAGAGAGAGAAGCCTCAGGTGGGAGGAGAGAGAGAGGGAGAGAGAGACAGTGTGTACACGCATGTCGCGACGTGTGCTAAGGAGATGCTACAAGGGACGGGGAGGGAGGAAGGAGACGTAAGGGAGACTCGCGAAAAGAGGAAGGGGGAGGAAGAAAAGGCGCGGGTGGCGTAAACTGCTCGCATTACCGGATGTGTGCGTGCACTAACACACGCAACACCATGATTCGCAAACATGAGCGTTCGGCTGGCTTCGGCGAGACTCGGACGTACTCGGAGAAACTGCGAGCGAGAGAGGCGCTTTCTCTCTCCCCCTCTCTCTCTCTCTCTCTCTCTCTCTCTTTCTCTCTTTCTGTCTCTGTCTCTCCTTTGGTTTGGACCGGCTTCGAAAAGGGAGAGTGTGCCGGCATCTGTCGTCTCGTTTGCGAGATCGTTCGCGCGAATCGATTTTTCGAGAGTCGCACACGAGTGTTTCATCTGTAAATTTGTAAACAAGTTTTTCAACTCGCGCATTTAAAATAATTATGACTATATGTTTAATTTTTGATATTTTGTAAAGAATACAAAAACAGACGTAAAAATAGTAAACATTTTGTTATTATTATTATTAATTCTTTTATTATCATTATTAATTATTATTAAATTATTAAATTATTATCAAAAAAAACCTTTTTTTCTTTTAAACATCTGACGCTTTTGAAACATAATATTCATCCTTTTATGCTTTCTTTCTCTTTTCTTTTTTTCCAGATTTTTTAGATTATTCCAGATATAAAGTAAGCTTTTTTTAATTCTTTCTTTTGATATCTAAGATAGAAATATTATATCGGGAAGGAAAAGGACAAGCTTTTGAATAAAAAAATTAGATGAAGCAATCTCATAAAAAAAAAAAAAAATAAATAAAAAGTAATCTAGAGAAAAAAAAGAAAAGAAAACATGAAAGGAATGATGTTAAGTCTTAAAAATGTCAGATATATACATTTTGAAAGAAAAAAAAAGAGATCCTTTCCAATAATTTCATTTTAAAAAATATATTTTTTATATTTTCACGTCTTTTTTTGTATTTGTTACGAAAAAAATATTACAAATTAAACGTACTCATAATTATTTCAAATACGCGAGTTGAAAAACTCGTTTGCAAATTTAAACCCATTGAATAATGCATATCAAAACGCATAATGAATGAGAAATACTAAGGGAAAGCTAAGGGTTTAAACATGTTCACTGAATTATTTAGTAGCGATACTCACCGCGCGAATTTCCGATGGGGCTCATGCACTTTAACGTGACACTCATGCGTGTGATTGCAAAATCTTCGACGTACGCAATCGCGCGAGTAAAAAGTCGCGATGATCTCATCGACGATTCAAAGAGTCGATTCGTTAAACAAAAAAACAAATATGTTAGCTGTTGTTTAGTTAGCACTTTATGTCCTTCGTACCTTGCTTGATGCGATCAGAATGGCTGGTCTCTTAATCAAACGACTGCGAAACATTATCAAACTATTGACAATGAGTCCCAAGACACTTTTATCGTAATCTTATCGTTACGTAATATTACTATGACGCAATAATCCGTTCATCGAAACGAGCTGTCAAATTGCTTCCGATTTTAATTGATTTGACGTATTCTTTTACAGGTTTATAGAAAAACTAAAATAGCCTAAGATATTAATCTTCGATTTTCATTAGTCTTCAATATATTTGTAAACTCTTATATTTATAAACTCTTACATTTATATTTATAATTAATTAATAGTTAATTAATTTTAATTAATTTTCGTTCTTTGGGGAATAAATTATATTTGCGTAGCTCTTGTGTAATTAATGTTTTACTATATAAAAACTGAATATATTCTATCATTATAAAACTAAAGCAAACGTGAATAATGACAATTTGTATTACTTGTATTAAATAAAACATATCTCTTGTATACTTTAAAATTAAAGAGAATTATTTATCTTAAGAATTAATACATCTAATAAATTTCGAGACTCATGAATTTTACGCAAAGCACTTTTACAATCTAAAATTAATAACTAATGTATAAGGTGAAAATTTGCTTTGTAGAATAAAAATTTTTATTTTTATGAATTTTTTTGTACAGTCACTATAAAAGGTAAATATATATATAATATTTATGATTTCGAAATTATATTTTACAGGGCAAATTAAATAATTTTTACTTTTACAAATTAATTATTAATTTTATATTTTAAAAATACGTTAAATTCATCAATCTCAAAATGTATTACATATGTATTAAAGCTCAACATGAAATAAAGCCAATCTTTTTTAGAAAATTAATTTTTCTTGGAGATGGGGGGGGGGATCTAGACGTATAATGAGAGAAAGACGGTCAAAGTCATCTTTGAGAATATATTATTACATTCTTGACAGATGATGTATCTTCTCAGAAATTACCTCCACCCACGCAAATTTCTTTTGATAGTCGGTTACTTATCGTGCGTCGCAATCATTATCGTTTGATCCGGTTAAACGGCAGTACTCGCATCAAGAATATCTAATAACATCTCCGACGTTCTTCGCGAAATATAATATAGGTTATCCGAAATCTAAGATTTAAAAACAAAAGTATGTTCGAGTGTAGTGAGTCCGCAAATTAAAAAGTGATGATAATCGGATAAGTTCAATACATCAATGATTGAATTTAGCACAGGTTGAAAATGAATATACAATCGGATGTATAAATGGATATACAAAAATTGCAATCGGATTTAACACAAACCCAGCATGCCTAGTTGCTATGCATTCAAAATTTGATGCAAATTTGAATGAAACTTTAAGATGATGTTAGCCAAGCAGATTACAAATCGGGAAAATGCAATTTAAAATGGAAAGCTATCTTCCATTGCATGTAATATTCTGAGAAAAATAACATTAATATACGATCTAATTAATATTTTTATAATTTAATATATATTTTACAATTATAATAAAATTTAGCTAAGAGAAATACTCACATATTAATTGATAAAATATTGTACAATTAAATATAAAGATTGTTTAGCGAAAATATACATGTATACTTTGCACATCACTGACTTCCAATTGTTTCAATTATTTTTAAGAATTAATAAAGGAAATATTGCTTATATATATATATATATGTAGATGTTGTTGTGTAGAAATTGTTTTATCAAGACAGAGATAGCAAACACCCATCGGTCTTGCATACATCATCGTTGATTCGTATTTGATATCTAGTTACATTAAACGATGAACATCTGTCGAATTAAACGGGGGCGGAAATGCAACTTGGAAGGATTTTATGCGCGTTGATTTAACGAGTTGATTTGATAACTCGATATTTACAAACGTCGATTTCCGTGCAATCTGGTATTATATAGACGCGTATACATACGCGCGTTATTTTGGTACGCCGGGTGCGCCGGATGATGTCACGTCACATACGGGAGCGTGGGCGACTTTCGCGGATGCAATTTGCTACGATAATCGACTTCCGCGATCGAATCTTAGAGATGCGAATTTACAAGAAGCTTCATCTGCTCGTGAAAAATAAACAGATGCATATGTTTGATATACCAAGAATAGTACCGATTCTCTCGTTTATCTCGAATCAGAATTATTACTCACATCAAAATCACAAATTTATAATATTGTTATATATTATATTTATAATTTTAGAAAAAAATATATAATGATTAAAATTTTTTTTTATTTTTTTTAATGCTGTATACAAATTTCGGTATAAATATAATTATACAAAAAATTTAAAGATTTAAAGTAAATTATAAAATTTCTAATAATCTCATAAAATTAACATGTTCGCTGGTAAATTTCTATTTAGTAATATAAAATGTTATTTAAAAATGGAGAGAATGCAATTCTTTCAATATCAAAACATACATATTAGGAAAAAACTTAATGATAGAATTTCGATGATAACTTTACGTCGAATGATTGCTACTTACTCAGTATCAGGCACAGGTATCATAGGAGGAGGTAGGCGGCCATTGTGGTCCAAGAAGTGATTGATCTCAGGTTCCTCTTGTACTGGTGTCTCGTAGACGAGAGTTTCCACCATGGACCCTTTGCTCGAGCCAAAGGATACCCTAAATATTAATGATTTTTGATAAAGAATCAATAAAAAATATGCACATAAATATAAGTGAGAAATAATTATATAAATAAATAATCTAAATGTTTCATATAAATAATAAAAATAAAAAATTTTCGAATTGGAAGGATTTCTCTTCCAATTTGGTACAATTTTAAGAAAATATATATTATAGTTGAACAGTATCTCGATTTATCTCGGGCATCCTGTATTCGGCACACGATTGAAACAGGTCATACGACGTCTAGCTATACGCAAAAAAGCTCATAGTAAACCTCAGTTTTCTATCGCGTGACCGCAATCGGTGACCACGAAAGTGATATCAAAATCAAAATCCTGCGATCGGATTACGATCGAGCATGATCGAGATCGATCTATGCCACATACACGACAAACACACACGATACTTATTTATTATTCGTCCCGGAAGCGATTCCTCGACCAAGAGATTGTCGACAGTCTCCAATAGACGCTGCGGTCATTCATAAGTTGTATTTTGTATATTTATATTAGATGACTGCTGTTTTATTTTGCTCATTAATTGGAACACGAGTTCAAGCATCAAATCGTATCGATGCATCATTCATTTGGAGCATTTGCACTAATAAGATAGAAAAGCATTAAGCGGATCACCGGGTTGCATAAACCGCTTTCACGCAATTTATTATTCATCGCTGCAACAAAGTTAATCCCGCAGCCGGATAAATTTCCCGACACGATTCGTTGCGTCCTACGTCAAGAAATCAATTAAATCACCACGTCACGAAAGATCGATAAATCGTATCGTCTGATTTATCACGCTGAAGACAAGAGATAGTACAAGAGATAGTTGGCTTTTCTTTCCTTTTTTTCTTTTTGTTTGGTTCATCGAATGTAACACATTGCGGTAATAAATCTTGTTCTCTTTAAGGAGGAACCATACGGATCAGTTATGTTAAAAATTAATACATCTAATACATTTAAATTTGATAAGGTATTTTTAACACTTTTACGATAATTAATAATTAATTTATGAATGCAAATAAAGATTTGCCCTGTAGAACATAATTTAATCTCAAAATCGTAAATATCTTATATAGAATTTTTCTTATAGTGACTATACACAAAAAATTCATGAATATTATAAAACTTGTAGTTTTACAGAATATAGATTAAATATTTATTTTGATTTATAAATTAATTATAAATTTTATATTTTAAAAGGCTAAAAATGCTTTACGTCAAATTCATGAATAGCAAAATGTATTAAATGTATTAACTTTTATCATAATTAAATCCGTATAATTTCTCCTTCAATATATATCTAGACAATTCGTTTTTTTCTGTCATCTGTTATGAAATATCGTTTTGTATTTCGAGAAATTTAAAAGAGTTAATAAAAATTCAATAAATATATATTGTCAACTGTATACACTCAAATACTGTTGCTGGTTCTAGTCTGCACTAAAATGAGTGTAATAAGGTGCTGCCACGCGTGGTCGTGTTCCTCAACTAGAATATGTCAAAGTCACATGGGTGTTGAGATGATAAAACCTATAGTTTATACAGGTCTCTACTTTCATTGTATTTTCTGCATATATAGATATGAATTAATATACATATATGCAATAAACTATTATAAAGTGCGCAAAAATAATAAATCTTATGTAAAACGAATAGTTTTGGATAATATATGGATAGATAATATAGATATAAAACATTATTTTGTTTTAATTTGTAAAAAAAATCTTTCACAATTGCATAAAATATTCCACCAACGTATTTTAAATTAATGACTATTAATAATGACTAATAATCCAATATAAAAGCTTTCCTTTTAATCTTAAATTAATATTTAAAAAGACAATATACAAAAATTCTCACGTTTATTAACGTATGACATTTTTCAAAGTTTTTATTTTATTGTTACTCGGTCTTTTTACAGTTTTATTCTATTTCGTTTCACACAGACATTTTCTACTTGATAATGTTAAGTTTTCTGATCGAGAAAAAAGAACAAAGTCAAGATAGAAAAAAAGTCCAATGAAACATAAATTATATATTCGAATAAAAAAATAATTTTCTTTAACGCGATCGAATTTAAAACCATTCGAAAATTTTCAGCAAATAAAATATCATGTAGACGACATTTTAGTATCGTGTTAATGTATGTTGTTGTAATCTTTCTGAGACTGGAAGAGAAGGTCCAGCATGACACCTGGGCTAGATGGAGAGTTGAGGTGGGTCGGGGTCGAGGTCGCCCGGCTGGCAGCCTCCCATCGATCTGACTGCGATCTGACCTCCGAATTCGCTTTGATCCATGAAGGCCGTCAGAACGGAAGTATCGTCCCTTTCTTCTTAAAGGCGACATCACTTATTTTCTACTTCGCTTCCCTTCGTAACGCAAGGTACCGATTAATTTCTAATCATCTAAAGCAGTACATCCCAACCTTCTTTTCCTTTGTATTTACGCATTTCTTAAGGAATCTATATATTTATATATACATATATAATTTTGCATTTAACATTAATTTAAACATTTTTACAAGTATTATATTACACTTGAAATAATAATTCATTAAAAATCAAACAGTAATAAGAATCTTATTTTTTCGCAGAAACACATTTATTTTGATCTATTTCGAAAATGACACTACTCGTAATCAATTCAAGAACGCGTAAATAAAGCAACAATGAGATTTCCTGTATTAGATTAAAAAAAAATTGTTTAGAATATCTATTTTTGCTCGATCTCAGAAGAATTGCTGCACCGGACTGTGATAATTTTACTCTCACAGCTTGTAAAGTATCGAACGCAGTCAACCGCGGCGTCAGTCGATTAGCGAGGGATATAGTCTAGGTTTTGCTGGAATCGATTACGGAATCCCACGGTTCTCGCTTGCTATAGAAAACACTTTCATTTCAATCTCTTCGCGCTTTAATACGAGCGTTAACGACTATTATTTTATCTTCCCATAGAATCCCTAATATCTAGTATATCTCTACAAAGATTGTAATTTTACCGAAACAATAAGTCAATAAAGAAATGAGATTATCTCTATGATGTGTGCACTTATTAAAATATAGAGATTGGATTTAATTTGAATTAGATTTTCACGTTCTAGCAAATTTACCTCTTTTAGTGAAAATCGTAATTTAACCTTTTCAGAATTATTAATATTTATTATATGTCTATGAAAATTGTAATTTTAACGAAACAATAAATCAATAAGCGAATGAGGTTATCTCTATGATGCATGCATTTATTAAACTCCTGTGAACTTGGCACACCATACTTAAAAATCTGAAATTTTTTTTAGAGTTTTGGCACTCTTTTGAATAGTTCTAGAGTTCTATATCAAAATTTTAAATAGTTTCAATGATTAAACACAAAAAAATCGAATTCGAAAATATGGTGTGCAAAGTTCACGCAGCGCACCAAATCATGAAAATCAATTATTTCTTTAGAGTTCTAGTTAGTTTTACAATAGTTCTACAGTTCTTTGTTAAATATATCAATAGTTCTAGCAATTAAAAGCAAAAAATCGATTTTTGAGAATCTAGTAACCAAATTGTAATTTGTAAACAATTTTTCTCGAGTTCCAGCTGATTTAATGCGAGTTCTACGCAGTTCTACGAAAAAGTCTTTTCAAGATAACGCCATTTTTAATACAAAACGTCAATTTCCATGGACAAAACAAGTTGTTTTATTAATTTGTTTTCTTAACTTATGTTAAAAAATAAATATCATTATAAAAAATGGCGTTATCTTGAAAAAATTAACTATCTCAATATAATTAAGATTAAAATTTAATAAAAATATAATTTTATAAATTAAAAAAGGAAAATTGTAAAGAAAATAAGATTTGGTTATATTTTATATAATTATCATTTCGTAAAATTTAGATATTATTTAAATTTATGTTAAAAATAGCTTAAATAAATTACAATGCATTAAAATAAAATTCATAAATATCTTCCAAGAATAAAATATGTGCGATTCCGAGGAATTAAGCGATTAAAAATTTAGGTGCACGTGCACAAGAACATTTATATGCTGATACTCTTGCAAAAATAGACGCTAAATGCGCAACGATGTTTTCTAAGTACGCAACAGCATTTTGGCAACGGATCAGGTCATACAGTTCCTTTCTAGAATGATTCAAACGTTGCCAGTATTATTACGAAGTTGGCAAATAAACGCAAGTAAATAATATTATTATTGATATATTATATCATTTTATTATACTATATATTATAATCTAAGTACAGGACAAGACATATCTGTAAGTACTTAAATTTATTCGTCAAGAAATACTCGGAAAATGTGTTAAATAGACATTTTTCAATTTATCATATTTTGAAAAACTCTTAGAACACAATATTTTCTGATATATGCGTACAACAATGTACGCCCGAGAATAATTATATTATAAAATTATCAGAGATACGGTAGTCACATAAACGCGACCATGAAACTAATAAATTCGTGATATTTTTAAATGCGCTAAACAAATATGTGTGCAGCTGAATAATTAGCATCGTAACGATAAAAGCCTGCGTGTGGAAATCCATTTTTACAGCGAGAAATCTATCATTTTTGTACATGACAACTCGACAAAATTGCTTAGTTTTTTAAAACGTGCCTTTAACTGACTAAAATTGGCTTCAATTCCCATTATAATTATTTATTCCTCTACAATTCGAGAAATGCCACCGTCAAAAGATCAAAGTTAACGCTTCAGATTCGAAGACTGAGTCTCTTCCCGCTATTCTCCCATTTGGTCACCTCGCGCTATTCTATGTCTCTTGTCAGGGTTATTAAGTGCACTCGAGAGACAATCCCGGGACGTTGTACGAGCGAAACTTCACTCGGTGCATTGCAAAGTCTCGACGAGGTTGACCCTGACCTATCCCACGTACAAATGTCGTAAAAGTCTTGTGCGAGCTGCGAAAGCTTATAGAACCGATACATAGCAACGGTCTCTCTCTCTCTCTCTCTCTCTCTCTCTCTCTCTCTCTCTCTCTCTCTCTCTCTCTTTCTCTCTCTTTCTCGTTCCTTCTTACTCTCACAAATAGGAGACGCGCCGGGTAAAACTCGACGAACTCGCGCTTGCATTCGCGAGGCGGATAATTGTGGGTTTTCGTCGACAGAGTCGAGCCGGGGCGCATATTCATCGAGAATCTGCTCCGAGAGAGCGCGATTCAATTTTAACATTTTCTTGAATGCTCCAGTAAAGAAGCGATAACAATGCCTCGATCTTTAAGAATTAAATTAGATTTCGATCGAAATTCAATATGACGTAACAATAATTCTAATAAAAAATTAAAATCTTAATTTTTTTTTAAATAATTTTTGGTTTAACATTATTTCAAAATATCTGATACAACGGGGAACTGCTTAAGAATTCAGACACATTTTTAGGTGTTCAAAAGTAATTTCAGATGATTTGTCTTAATCATCAGAGCCATTTTTCTGAAAGTTCAAAAGAGCATCTGAATTTTCAGAAGAGTATATTTAAAAATTTAGAAATTTTTTTAAAAAAATCTGTCTGAAAATGCAAATGTATTTTTGTAAAAAAAACTTCATACACTTTGAAGTTTCAGTCATTTCTTATAGTGTACTGTGTAAAAAATAATTGTACTGTAGAAAATATCTGAAATTTTCTTACACACACTGTCCGAATTTTCAGACAGAATTTTCCAAAAAGTGTATGAATTTTCAGACATTTTTCTGAACTTTCAGAAAAATGACTCTAGTGATTAAGATTGTCTAAAATTACTTTCAGAGACTCAGATTTGAAAATTCAGACAAAATATGTCTAAATTCTTATTACTGTAAAAAATAATTGCAGACAAAGCGTCTGAAATTTTCTTAGATATTGTTGGACAAAATTTTCAAAAGAGTATCTTAATCATCTGAATTTTCAGAAAAATGTCTTTGATGATTAAGATACTGGTTGTTTGAAATTATTTTACCCAGATTTAAAAATTCAGACAAAAATATGTCTGAATTTTTAGTCAATTTCTTATCGTATTCTTACAGTGTGTGAAAATTTAGTTAATAAGATAGCTGTCCTAGCTATAAGTCATTTAAGGTTGTTGACTACAATTTTTTTTATGTTTAAAAAAAGCAGTATAATAAGTCAAATATATATTTTACATAATACTTCTCTAAACTTTTAGCTATCATATTTAATTAAAATAAAAAGGTTTTTATGTATATATGTATAAAATAATTATTTAAATTTTAATAACCGTCTATTGACGACCCAGTTGTAAGCCGCTTATAATTTTTTTGTCCCAATTGCAATACAAAACAACAACATACCTCTTGTTTGGCAGAGAAATATAAACTTATTTCATTTACGAAATATGTAGTCTTTCTTACTATTGACATTTTTACACTACATATTAGACAAAAACATCGCCAGTTAAAAATTCTTTTTTTAATTTTTTGCAATATTTTAGTTAAAAATGTGATATTTTACTAATAGATGATCTGATAATGTATAATGATATTATGTTTCTTTTTAAATATTTTTAATAATTAATTTTTTAATAAAATAAATATTATAATTAAATATAAATTAAAAAGCAAAAGTGACTTACTATCGGGATTATATGATTTACAACCGGGATACCCTAGTTACCCTACATTTCTTTTACTTTAATTTAAAAAAAAAACCAACGTACCTTTTCAAGCTGGCATGCTTCGCGCCGTTCAGGATCTTGTTCTTGCGCTCGCTGCCGGCGGTGCTGGCATCGCTGTCAATGCTGTAGAGACTGTCGTCCTTGGTGACTCTGCTGGCGTTATGCAGGGTCGACTTTCTCGCGATGTTGGTGGTCACGGTGGTGGTGCCGTTGTGCTTCGGGCTCTCCCCAGGTCGGGAAGCCGGATGAGGGGAACCGTGCCGGACGATAGGATCGCCGGACGTCTCCTCGATCCTGGTGGAGACGATCATCGTTCTGGTCGTGTCCGGGCACTTCCTGGGCGACGTGCTCACCACGGTGGTGATGTTCTTTTGCAGCTTACTGGTCGCACGATAATTGTTCTGCTGCTGGCTGCTAGGCGGTGGCTTGTCCTCCGTCGGCAGCATGTACGACAGCATCGTCCCTTTTTCCTTCACCTGTCGAGCGCGCGAAGGCAAACAAACATGGATACGGAAATTCAGTCACGATACATCAGCCAGGAGGAGGCTGGAAGTCATTAACCGCGTGCGGCAACGGCGGTGAGAAAAATACCAAGCGAGACACAAAAGAGATCAATCGAGGGTCGTCAGAGGCGGATAGAAAAAGTATACCGTTCGCGGTAATAAGAGCATGACGGCAAACCGGTTGATTAATGCTTTGAGAGAGAGAGAGGCAGTTACAAGTTAATAATATACTACTCTGGGAGAGATTTCGATAATGCTACGAATCAAATGTCAACGATCGAAAAACGTTCAAATACTGTATTTACATATATATATGTATCTATCGAGTCTTTAATATTAATAGAAATTTTTTAAAATTTAATTTTCGTATTTTAATTTTCATTTTAATAATAAATAAAAATTTTTAAGCGTTTTTTCAAACATCTTTGGCTCTAATAGATTTTTTAAGAAAACGGAATAATCACAATGTAATTGTTTTAAGCAGTGTACAATATATATCTCGAGGAAGAATTATTTCACTGACCAAATTAATCCTTCAAATATTTTTTATAAAGATCTTAATATTATTAACCCTTTGAGTCACAGCGAGTCACCCAGAGGCCCGCCTTTTTTTTCGTAGCTTTTTATTGTTTTAACTACTTTTTTATCAACAAATACCGGATTTTTTGTTTCTACAGAGTCTTTAGAACATCAATAAGTGGTAAAAAATATGAACAGTCATTAATTGTTAATTGCAAAAATACCATATATAAACAAACAGTCAAAATTAGTACTTTTTTACGAAAATAATGCATTTTCTATTAATCTATTATGACAATAAATACGGTTTTTTTATAATCTTAGTACACTCTAAAGTATTTTTCAGAATTTTTTTAGAATTTTCCACCGTGTTTTTTTTGTTAAACCCTCTTTTTTTGATCAAAAATATATAAAAAACAATATTTTCTGTTCTAAATTGAAAGTAACAATTGTATTCTTTTTTAAATTTTTTTCTCTGAAGTTTTTTTTTAGATCGCAGAATCAGAATCTAAAGGAAAAAAAATTTAATTTCTAAAATTTAATATAGAGATCCAATATGGCGGAAGTAAAATTTCGTCTGTCATATTGGATTCGCCATCTTAAATTTTGAAAATCTGACAACGGATTCGTAATCAGCGACCTCAAAAATCCTTATATATTAAATTTTATAAAATACTGACAATTAGAAAAATTCGTAACTCAAAGGGTTAAAGCAAAAAAAGCTACATAAAAATTTCAACTTAGATTCGATGAAGAAAAATAAAAAAAACTTTTTTCATCATTATTTGTACTTCAATTTTCACACCTTGGTAATCTAAATAAAGGAAAAAATACTGTTATAAGAAATTTAATCGAAAACGTCGAGTTTTATAAATATCGAATCGAAACACTCGATTCCATTGAATGTCTCAATGTACGACAAGAAGCGAACAATGGTGAGCATTGTTCCTGGAGAGTATTAAAAGGATTAAATCATCGCAATTCGATATCTGGTTGAAGGATTTACGAAGTCACGTGTGTCGCGACGTTTATAGTCTATGCTATTATTAGCGCAATAAGTCAGCTGTTTCCTGTCAAACCATATCCTTGTCGTGTCACGAGAGTCTTTTTCGGACGAGCGTCATTAGCATCATCATTATCATCATCATCATCATCCTGGTCAACGAGTAACTGTATCAAATCTACCCGCTACAATGTTACACAAACACTCGCGATCAATCGAAACGAGAGCGCACGCGAACGAAACGATCCGCTTTAAATGCGTTTACATAGTCACTGACTGACATAGACCCGACTCGACGTCGTGCTCCTATCTTTAGGCGCCGCTGCGTCTTTGACAACAAAGCCGTGCACGATCGAACGTAAAAACATTGTTGGAGAACATCGAGAATTGGGTAAAGCCTGGCCATTTAAGAGAAACGCAAAACTCGTAAACGTAAAATTCGGCATATAAAGAGTATAGCTGATAAAGATACGTCGCGAAGTTAACCACCTGTGAGTTGGAAAACAGCAATGGGTATGAATAAAAAAATGTAGAACACAGATCTTATCGTTATAGATATATAACGATTTTTAACATAATTATCGAATAACATAAATTATCAGCATTAAATCTAATCGATAAACACAGGAAAAATGTCTAATTTTCTTAACTAAAACAAAATATTTTATTTATAATTTTTGAAATTTTTTTAAATTAAAAAATTATTTAAAAAATTAAATCTCAAAAAAATAATTTTAAAACTTTTTATTATACTTTTAATCTCGCAAATTAATATTCTCATGATAAACTATTTTTTGATATTTTTAAAATTTAATACAAAATTTTTTTTAAATATGATAATTCAAATTAATTGATGAATAATGAATCATTTAATTTAACTTTTTTTTATTTTAATATTAATAAAAATTTTATTTACATTATTCTATTTTATAATTTTCTAATTTTCATCATATAATAATACTAATTTTCAAAATAACAATTTATCTAAACTTGTTTTTATAAAAATCAACGTATATTCAATTATATTATTTTTAATGATTATTAAAGATTTATTATTTCCTTCGTGTTTCAATATTAATTTCAAATGGACAAATGAACTTTAAAATTGAATTTTTATCTACTTCATAAAACCCGCAAAAATGATTTTACAAGAAAAATGTAAAAAATGCAAATGTTGAGAAATTTATATTGCAATCAAGATTCTTTACATAAGAAACGAAGAAATAGAGCGGCACAATCCGAAAATTTATACGCAAAAATCTCGAAAAGTATCGCGAAATCTGTCATCCGGGCATCGACGCGACATCTTCTCTCTCGCGGCGGTTTATCACTCCACACTTGAGAGCTTCACGAGGCGATTATCTCTCTCTCTCGAGTCGCAAGCTCTTGATCTCAGTTCATGTTGAGACGCGCCAGATCACGTGTTTCTCACTTATAATGACGTCCATCTCCGAACACTTCCAACGCGATATGAATATTGTGTTACTGTATCATCGACACAACGGGTACCTTGTCCGACGCGGAGGAGAGGTTCGCCAGAGTAGAACGCCGGGCTGCAACTGAGCACGACGCAAAAGCGAGGCAAAGGTTACAGACAGACACGGCCGACTATAGCTATACCTACTCCACTCCGTTCTAGCCGTTCGTTTCCGTTCTAGACGCTTCATGCCGTCCGTCGTGGCTCCAGCCGCGCGCGTATATCAATTCCGAGTTCTCGTATCGGTCTCCCGAGACGCCATGTATCTTTCACTATGCATCGGCCTGCCGTTCCCGTTTCTCCCAGGCCTCCTCCTAAATGCGAATTTGGATTTCTAGCCGTTTGAAATAGTGATGATTTTCTATTCGATATGTTCGTAGCCGGTCATTAATGTCACATCGAGGGCAGCAGGTTGCAAGTTTTTATGCACGAAGCGCGAAAGTAGATCGGTTGTGCAAAAAGCGGTAAATTGGGAATTGCCATGATTGCCAACGGGTAATCGTGCCGATGAATGGATCAATTTTGAGAGCTCCTAATTGCTTTCTGCGGAAAAAGTACTTTCTCCATGTTTTTTATTCAATACTAAGATTCTCTGTTACATAATGCTTCTTTTTAAAGATAAAATTTACGTGCGTATTGTGTATATATTTATCAATTTATTTTTTATCAGATATTGCCTACGTATCGATAAATCATAAAAATTTAATATTGATCTGATAGCATCTTCGCATCTCTCAGAATATTCCAAAATTAAATAAGAACATGGCAGAAAAACGCTTTCAATCGCAGAGAAAATGTTCTATACCAGATAAGATTGCTGTGAGAAATCTATATTTAAAATTGGAATATCGAAAAGTATCAGAAGAATCTCCAAATCTTGTTAAGTATTCTACTTTTTAATATAATTAGAGATAACAAAAAAATTTATTTACATTATCGAGAAATTGTATAATTTTTACATTTCAAAAAGATTTATTTAGAATAATTTTTCTATTATTTTTTATAATATTATTTATACATAAAAAAATATGTATTATATAATTATGTCATGTAAATAAAAAATTATATAAATAAATGCCTCATAATTATTTTCTTTCAATTTTCTAGTGAATAATACAATTAAAGAACGCACTTATTTTATGTTGCAACCATACCACCTCTAAAAAAGAAAATAAATGTATAGTAAAAAGAAATAAAAAATATACAAAATTCATGTAATGCGTTACATTATTTTGTCCAAAAAGTCGTACAGAAAAAATGTTTCAAACAAAAGTTATTTAGCTCAAAGGGAAAAAAGATAGAGATTAAATTGATATTGTTTTTTTTAACAAACCCTATCCCAATTTTTTTATATAAATCGATTTCTCGCAATATAAGGCGTAAAAAATTATAAGGTGATAATTATAAGATGATGGAAAATTGAATAGCTTAAAAGATATTTTATATTTCAATTCAACATTATTTTATATAAACTATATCTCATAAAATATTCATTTTTCGATTGTGCTACCTCAATACTTTTATACATAAAAGTATGAATGAGAAAAATCAATTGGTGTAAAGAAAAACTATAGTTGTTTTTAAAGAAAAAAAAATATGAATTTGCAACGAGCAACTATCTATATATAAAATTTTTTTTAAACATTTTTATCTGAACCATTTTTTGTACGACATTAAGTTTCGGAGAAAACACCTATAACACTTTATGTGAAATTTCCTGTAATATCCATCCCCTAATCTCGTCAATTTACGAAATTTCCCGAAGTCTTCCGCGGAACCGAAACGCTCGATCGCATCGCGCGTGCAGCTAAATTACAGGTGCATTCATCGTACCGACGGTATCATTGCGAGTTGCGATAGTAGTCATTCAACCTGCTCCTTTTCCCATGCGAATCCCCGCTTCGTTTAAAGAGCCCCGCAGCCCTTCCGTGCGTGAAGAATTTCATGGCTGAATCGGCTCCCATCCGCTCCCGTTACGCGAGTTTACCGAACACCTGAACAAACTCGATTTTCTATCGACAAATCACGGTCACGGATATTTCGGAGGTTGCGCTCACCAGAGCATTTTCAAAGCAGACTTGCAGCCAGTTGACCCTTTAACCGACTTTGTGTTTCTTATAACGTCAAGCAGGTCTTTCTCAATCGCATCTAGTAACTTATAAAATGTCTACGAAGGTGTGAAAATTCTCTACATATTTTTTTTAAATAAATTTATTTCTACTGTTAAAAAAAATGCAACGTTCTTAATTCTAATAATTTTTTCACGTTGACATATTGAAGGAAATTTGGCGCAAAAAAGATTGATTTTTTTATCACGGATAAAATGCGAAATAATTCATATTTGATGTACTCACGTTTGCGCTAAGAAGTACTCGAAGTAAGGACGTCTGAAGTGTCTCCTCGATAGAGTAGCATTGGAACTACCTGAAATTGCAATTTATGTATCGATTAGAATATCTCATTAATTTTTTCAACTATAAATATTACTTTGCCAACAATATTTATAAAATATATATTTTTATAAAATCATTTTATATATATTTTTATATAAAATTACTTTATAAAAACATATTTTTATAAAATCTATATATAAAATAATACTTTTGATATATATTGTTCTTTCAAAGTTTTGTTTGAAAATTATCGAATTAATTTCGATTTCCGTTTAATCTCACGACCATCTTGAAAAAATCTATAAAAAAGTCTTGGAAAAGATTTAAAAGGATAGTTTTGAAAATCTTAAGTTATTTTACTATAACTACTAGGTCGTTTGTGACTGTGAATACTATCCATATAAAATAGCTTCTTATACTGAAAGAGATAGATATTGAGAAGAAAGCATTATCCAAACAGCCTATTAGTAAAGAATAAAGAGGACGTTTATGTCGTCGCGAAGCAGCAATAAGGTTTTTTTTCCCTTTAAAACGGGGAAAAACGAGGGAAAGGGAGGAGGAAACAATCTCGTCTCTCGCTTGAATAGACACCTGTTTTCGCGAACAGGTGACATCACGCACACGCGGGCGTGAGAACTCGAGAACGGACGAGCTGAGGGCAATGACTTGTACGACCAACGTGCGCCGAGAAAATAAATGCCGAGGCTGTTCCTCGAGAGATTTGCTTTAGAAAAGTTGCGATTTCACGAGATAGGCTCACAAGTTGAATGAAATGTCATTCTATCTATAACAATTCTTATACAAGTTATATAAGATACGTGATTCGCAAACAAGATATGTAACACTCAGGTTTGATATCGCGTGCGCACAACAATTTGATAAGATTTGTTTTTGTAAAGTAAGAGTCCAGCGAGCAAATATCTCTAAAGTGTGATAAGAAAACTACACGCAGCTGTAGTTTGTATAGTCGAAAAGCTAAACTCCATAATGCATTGAAGAATTAAGAGCTCGGCTTATCCGCGCAATTATTTTACGCTCGGGTAACCATCGTGCGATAATTCGATTGCGCTTATCACCTGCGTGTGAGTCATTTTACCTTGTCGCTTTACCAAGGTCGGATGGAGACAAACACGTGACTACATTTTTATTTGCATGACAAATGGGCCGCCGTATCAGTTTCTGATAAAAGAGAGCAAAAAACTCGAAAGTAATCAATTATTCATTCCGTACCATTGAAATTTTCAAGGATACAGCAACGGGGTATTATTAAAGACAACATTAAAACAAATAGAGATAATATTGAATAATAATAATAAAATGAAAAGTTAAAAATGTCTATTCAAATCTTGTAAAAAAAAAATTCCCTCAAAATTCTTTAATCTTTCAGGTATTTTTATTCAAAATTCCAGGTAAAGATTTTTTAATGTAATTTCCTAACATAAATCTTTTCATTGTACGCGTTTTCTAGTGCTTTTCACTCATGCAAAAAAAAAAAAAAAAAAAATACAAAGTCATTAAAAATTCAAATTCTAGATTTACAAATGTAAATCCGAAAAAACTGAATAGCTTTTGTTACAATAAAAATTGTTAAATTGTATAAAATTTTTACTTCATTTTTATTTTCCACTAAAAATTAAAAGAAAGAATATGTACTGCATATTCAATATTTTATTTAAACATTGAACAAAAATAGATAAATATATTTATAATATATTTTTAATATATATTATAATATATTTTTAAATGCATAATTCGCTTGGATTATTTTCGATGAGAGCAAAATTCATCAAAGAATTTTTAAAAAATTTTCTGAGTCTCAATAAAATTTCAGAGAATTCCCTGATTTATCCAGGTACAAAAGAATTCTCTGAGAATTTTCCAAGAAGATTTTCCAAGAAGTAGACACCCTACAACATTAAAATAATCGCGTGAATAAATACAAATATATAGCCAGGATTGAGACATTTTCGCGTTTCAGAATTAAATTTTGCAGAATTATTATTCTATAAATCAAGAGAAAAAGAGAAAGTAATACAAAAAAAATATTGTTAAGAAAAATATTGACAAAACATATTGACCTAGTTTTGTTTCGTGCACATTTGGGGGATGCGAAAAAATACGACGACGACGAATTATGCGCAACGAATTATGGCCACCGGTTCCGTCGCGATTACGGCGCAATGATGCAATGCAGTTGAGTACGCCGGGGCGCTAAATTGATAAATTTGCATGCCCCGCAGTTGCGCTCGCACGCGGTGCAGCATCCTCGTGCTGCACGACCGAAACAGGCTTCGCCTCGAGAGCGGAATATAAATCCCGCCTCGCATAATGCAGACGAAGAGCAGACGACTGGTGATAAATCTACTCCTTCGAGTATCCGAAATGTTAGTACCATCGAGGTTAATATAAAACAGACGCATAATACGATGCATCAATTGAATACGAAATAATGCATTTTTGTATCGTCGTTATATCCTCTTTTTTATTTTCTCGAGTAAAAGAAAATTTTTCTAAAATAATTCTTCATGCTTGACTTGTAAGAATTGTGTAAGCAAAAAATAATGAAGATTAAAATGAAAAAAAAGCTCAAGCTTATTTTTTTATAAAAAGGATAATTTGCAAAAAAAAAATTAATTCTTATTAGTATTCGTTATATATTTTATACACATTATATAATATTATAATATTTTAGAGAGAAAATATTTTTATAATTCTTCAGGTTTGATTTGCAAGAATTGTAAAAGCAATCGTTAAAAAATGCAGAAAGATTAAAATCAAAGGAAACAGGTTCAAGCTGTTCTTTTTTACAAATTAAATATTTTGTAAAAAAATATTAATCCTTATTAGTATTCATTGTATTTTATAGAGATTAATACTTTATAGATAACATTATAATAATATTTTATTGCAAAATACGACAAGAAATTGGCACGTGACCGACAGAGTTGGCGACTGACAAGAGTTTATTCTCGTGAGAATTTGACGATTTACGGTGATGAAATGACGCAACTTTTCCGGACGATTATAGTTACGACTAGAAAGACGAGTGGCTTACGTATACGAAGCGATCGGCAAATGACATCATCGACTGCCATGTTCGTCGAGAAAACGTTTACGCGAATATTTGCCTCGCTGCCAGATGTTGTGCCGTGTCGTGTATTTTTATCGGGTGGAGAAATCGAATATCACGAACAATTATTAGGCGTGAAGTTTAAGCTCTGTCAGCTGAGAGAAAGAGAGAGAAGGAGAAAGTGCAAGCTTAATCTCGTAGACCGACTTTTTGAAATTACTTCTCTCGACGTTAGTCACGGTATTGTTTGAGTTGTATTCAAACCAAGATGTTGTAGATATAGTCTGGAAGTGAAATCACTGGCAAGGGTTAAAACTGCCGCTCCTGCAACGATTATGTTTCTGCTCACGAACGCGATTTCGCGACACGTGCATTATAAACGCGGATGAAATCATCGCGGTGACGTCAGCATCTGATTACGCGAACACTCAATTTTTCCCTCCGCCCCCGCTTGTCAGTTGAATGGACAATCAATCAATTATAAAAAAAAAGATCTAAAATTTAAATCTATAATTTTCAACATTTTCAAGATTTACAACCTTGTACGTATATTTAACATCGAGTTTATACATTTTTGAATAAACGAGAAATTTTGAATATATCAGAATTTTCTCGATATGTACACAATAAGTAAAAAATAAAATGTTAATTTTAACATTTTTTGCAGGCCTCAGAGTCTACTCTAAATTTTAAGTTAAAATAACTCATTTATTGTGTGTTATGTACTTATTGACTAGAAATGTTAAGTAATTGACACAAAACTTTACATTTATTTTTGTTATTCTGACTTTAAGTGTGATGTAAAAATAACATACAAATTAATTAAAAACTATATAAAAAAAAGTAGTTACAATAACTCGTAAGAAATGTTGATAGAACATTTTAAAGTTCATGATTATTTGAAGATTTATTTCAACTTTTCTTAGACTAACTTTGAAATATGTTGATTGTTTGAAATGTTATAAAAATAATAACATATCAGCTGTATGTTAATTTTACATTAAAGTAGTAATCAAAACGTGGTAACACAAGAAAAGGAGGATGGGTAAAATGTGCTGATATTTACCCAGAGTGTAACGTAAATTACATATATTTTCTTATAGTTTTTGAGTCGCTGAATATTAAAATATCCCTTTTATTGATCTAAGCCCATCGTAAAGTTGTCAAAATTCGCCTTAAAGGCAAATAAGTCACTTTTAATAATAATTCAATTAGTGTCGATTTTGCAATTATTTAATTATAATATTTATAGTTTAGTTTTATAATTTCTTATACTACAAACTAAAGAAACACTTTTAATGAAACATTTTAGAAATGCTAGCTCTAACATAGCAAAATCAATATAATATAAAAATTAAAAAATAAATAGTCAATTTATTCAAAGTCTCTGTATCTTAAGTCTCATCAGATATGCAGCTTATAAAAATAATTAAATATTGAGAAGAGAATTTCAAAAACATAAAAAGAAATCTGGGAATAGATATTTCGATTTTATATAATATTAGTGGTCCTGATCAACCAAAAAACTGACAAGATTAAGATTCTGATGATGAATAAAACGAGACATATACAGTATAATACGAAAAGTAATATAATAGGGTTCCATGCAAAAGTCTACTATATATAAAAAACTATATATATAAAAAACTTAACGCGCCTCTAGGTGGAATCTCTATAGTAGTGGAAGTCCATTTGAAGATAATTAAAACTGTACATGTATACAGTTGCATCTCATGAAGCTTAAGATTCTTTGAATAAATTGTTTATTTTTTAATTTTTATATTATATCGATTTTACTATGTTAGATTTAGCATTTCTAAAATGTGTTTTCATTTTAAAATGTTCTTTTAGTCTTCAGTAAAAGAAATTAGAAAAACTAAACTATAATATAAATAATTAAATAATTACAACAAAATCAATACTAATCGAATTAATATTAAGGATGTTTAGTACCTATTTTTAAAAATATAGGAATTTAATAAAATTTGCACAGATTGTTCTAATACATGTTCAGAAACTTATAAAAAAACCTGGAGTTAATTCACTGAAGCAATCAAAAGTTATAAGGATTTTAATTTGCAATGAATTTACCCGTCGATATTATTATAAATATAATTATTTTGTAGATCTAATTATAAGTAAAAGTATTAATATAATTATAAATATAATTATTTATATAAATAAGTATAAATATATTTCTGTTCTTTTTAGCCCTTAAATTGATACGATTACAGAATTTCTATCTTATAAAAAACCTGTGATCGTGTTGATTTAAGAGCTAAAATAGATAGAAATAATAATAGGAATTTATTTAAAATTTGCAAAAGTATAGTTTAAATATAGAGGAAATATTTGATCACATAATTTTGGTCAAGTACTGACTAATTCAAAAGATATTGAATATAATTTTCTCAATTTCATCCTATTATCCGAGATGACATATTATTTATTGTGAAAACATGGCAACATAGCATTCAGCTGAGCCTTCTTTTGACATTTTAAATAACCTATCGTTTCATCTGAAGAAGCCTCTATATAGAAACGTGTAAGCGAGAAGCGACTAGGCTTCATATGTCAATTTGCAATTTAACCAACTTATGAAAAATTACCATGTTGCCACATTTCTTTCTTCTCGGAGAAATTATTAAATTAATCAAAGAAATAGTTAAAAATCTTCTATATTTTGTCATTCACTATTATAATTTTTATTCTGACATTTTAAATTAACTCTGTACGAGTAAATTCTTTTATTTTTATAATTCAAATTTTGTGCTGTAATGTTGAAATCGATGTACCGTCAATGATAAAAGTTTCTCATTATAATTTAAGAAACACGAAAATTCTCTGAAAAAAAGCAACAGAAGTTCGAAAATACATTTCTACACTTTAGCTATGAATAAATAATAAGATTTTATGCAATCTTTATAATAATCATATATTAAGATATATGAGAAAAGTATATATTCGTCAATTTCGACTATTTTTTGCTCCGATTGTAGGTGCTAAACATCCTTAAAAATGACTTATTTCAACCATTTAAGACGAATTTTGACCACTTTCTCCTGGGCTTAGATCAATAAAACGGGTATTTTCGTATTCAGGAAAACTATAAGAAAATATATATAACTTACGTTATACTTTCTGAGCAAAAATCAGCATATTTTACCCACCCTCCTTTAACATATAGACGTATAATTTTTTACTACGTACAGATTTATGGATCATTGATCATCGGTTGAAATTGTTAGGTAAAACAAGCTGCGAGCAAGTATAATTCCGTGAAATGAAAGCCCGTGTGTATTCGCCTCTCTTAGAATTCATTCCCGTCTCTTTGAAATATCATCGTTGGATACCATTCTTCATCGTCGGACAGGGTACACCTATGTACCTATGCACGCACTTCCGCTCGGACTAGTATATGGTATACTATATTTTCAGCCACAAAGTTGATTCACGAGACGACCCGCGTCCAGGAATAGTCGATCACTAAAGCCGTCGCGCGTAGGAAGAGGCCGGCTGACTCGCTCGACTTTCATTACCGATCCAGTCGTTGTGAAAACCGACATTTACAGTTACATATGGCGAGCTTGAAGCGAGAAAGACTCTCGTTAAAGACCGCATTATATTATCGACGGGGCCCCCGCGACATCCAATTATCCTTGCCATCTAATCCAATCCGACACGGCAATTACAACAAAGTTGTCTTGCCGGCGCTCGTTATCTCTCGCTCGCTATCTTGAGATGGGAAAATAGTCGCAAGTCTCGTTATGCAGCATGCTTTATAAGGTTTGCCTCGAACGTCGGCGATGGGAGCTTTTCTGATGAACATTAACAAATTCAGTTCAGCTTCGTAAACGCTAATGGAAAATAATTTTTTAATTATGTGTGATGTAACGATAAAATAATTTCAAGTAAATTTTACATGAAAATTATTTTTGGATAATAATAATATATTTTTCTCGGTAGAAATATATTAAATGTCTTCGAAGAATTCATTCGAAGCAATTTAGATTTGTTTAACAATATATAATCTCATTTCAAGATTTATATGTCGAGAATAACGATATTCTCGAAATAAGAATAATCTTTTTCTGTACAGTAATTATTATAAAATTTTCGTGATACAGTCACTATTAATTTTGAGATTAAATTATATTCTATTAAATGTATTAACTTTTAATAGATGATCCGTACAGTCTTTCCTTAAGTTTATACATCTATAAGAATATAATTTAATCTCAAAATTTTAAATATCATATCAAACTAACTTATTTATAGTGACTGTACAACGAAAATTTTATACTACTACTACCGTACAAAAAAAAGATATTCTTATTTCAAAAATATTTTTATTCTCGAATATAAATCTTGAAATGAGATTATGTAGTTAAACGAATATAAATTACTTGTTGGAAGACATTTAATATATTTCTACCAAGAAAAATATATTTTTATTGTTCAAAAATAATTTTCATGAATAGAGAAAAAAATATTGGACAAATAGTATATATTTAAATAAAAAAATTATTATAATAAAATGCAGGTAATAATATTATATTCTTGAGATGAGTATTATAATATTAAAATAAATTTATAATATTGTTGAATTTTAAAATTATCAACTCTTTCTAAGAAGATTAGGTATATAATGGAACTTATATATGGAACAATGATCACATTAACTAAAGTATATAAGTTTTAATTTGATACTAATTTTTTTCTGTGGCAAAAATTCATGAAAATAAAAATTTTAATTTTACAGGGCAAATCTTCATTTTAACTAATTAATTATTAATTTTACATTTTAAAAGACGAAAAGTGTTTTATGCGATATCAAATTCATGAATCTTAAAATGTATTAGATGTATTAATACATTCCGTGCAGTTCCTCCTTAACTTGCTTTTCAGGTAATCTTTAGCTATTTCATAATGAAGATAAAAGATTGCGATGGCAGGAGCAATTGCAACTTTAGACTACATAATCTGCGATTAATAGCGAGGTCGATAAAGTGCAAAGGAACATCATGCATAAATTTACTATCAATTAATTTCTGTAGTTCTATCTAGATGTCAATTTGACTTAATTATACCGACGGCTAACGTTGAGAAGAATTTTCCTAAAGGTAAATATTATAATAACACTCATTGTCAGAGCAGAAACGCGGCGCTTCTTACGCTTACTTAGATGATTAAGAACTAGAACGAAATAATCCTCAATTATACCCCGTCCGTCTGTCCCGTTGCACTCTTTCTCTCTCTCTCTCTCTCTTTCTCTCTCTCTCTCTCTCCGATCGTAGCTTCCGGCACGACCGGCTAACGTTACTTCGCGACACGATTTCCGGCGACGTGACTTCCTGTTGGAGTAAAACGTGGACTCGGTGAAGAGTTCCTGACGAGCCTCCGGCTCTCGAAGATCGCAGCCGGAACTCGCGCGCGCGACCGATGCCGTTACTCGCTTCCTTGTTAATAGAGCGAAGCGTTGCCCTGCTGGTGTCTAAAGGAACGAGCTTTACGATAGGCGATGTAGACTTGCCTCGCATAACGCTATTTGAAGTAATAAAGTAATTAAAATAATTAACTATCCGAACGATTTTCATCTCAGGCTTTCTCTCATTAGCTTACTATTCGAGATTATGTAGATATATCTGTACATGGATACACGCACACACATCTGCGGGCTTTTGTTCGCCTCGACACCATTGTGCGTCGCTGCCGGAAGCTCGGAAATTGACTTTAACGATGCTGCTGTCCCGCGAATTCGCGTTGCGTCGAGCGGCGGTTGCGCCGGCGCTACGGTTCTCAGATTTATAGATCCACCGATAAAGCTTATGAGCATAAGATACTGATCATTGGATCGATCTACGTAAATCCCGAAAGATTCCCCGAATCTATAAATCCCGAATTTCACCGATATTTTGACTCTATTAATCCATGAATGCACTATAAGAAATTTCTCAAGATATCAGATCACATTTTTGTCTGAATTTTAAATCTGGATGACTAAAAGTGATTTCAAACAATCTGTCTTAATTATCAGAGCTATATTTTAGAAGAATTTCTGAAAAAAATACTCTTCTAAAAATTCGAACAATGTGTCTGTAAGAAAGTTTCAGACACTGCAGTTTTTTTTTACAATGTACGTAAGATCTTTGTGTTTACGAATTCTCGCATGATGCCATGAATCTACTCTATTAAGTCATTTTTTTTTCTTAAGAGATTACTTATATTATCAATACAATAAAGAATAAAAATGTATTGCGTACGTTGTAAGAAATTGCCTAAGAATTTAGATACATTTTTGTCTAAATTTTCAGATCTGATATCTGAAAATAAATTCAGACAATCTGTCTTATCATCAGTTATTTTTCTGAAAATTCAGACATGTGTCTGCAATAAAACTTCAGACATTTTCTGCAGTTATTTTTTAAAGTGTTTATGTACAGATAATAATATTAACTTATAATTTAGCATAAAAAATCATAAAAAAATTATTTTTATTTAATTCTATCTTTTTAAAACAACGAAGAATATTGTTGAAAAGGTTATGAAAGAAGAAGCGATTTATTCAGTTCTTACAGATGCGTTCTAGTTTATATGTATCCTGCGGAGAACAGGAATCCGATTAATTACGTCAAATGAGATAATCCGCTTCGCTCCTAAGCGGACATGAAAACTCATAGAAAAGACGTCGCATCCAGTCTCTTCTTGATCCTGTATCTTCTTCATCTCCTCGGCTTCCTTCTGTCGCAAGCATTAACGTAACTGTAGTATCAGCGAAACCGTAATACAAGCCACTGTCTTGCTCGGCATATCTAGTAGTCATCCTGAGACGATAGGCACCAGGATTACCAGGTGTATACAAGGTGGACGCAAAATTTTATCAAAGGAGGCTCATTGTCAAACTAATAAAATAAATGTAAATATAAAATAATAAAATTATTTCTTTATCATATCTCTTTTTATCTTTTATCGCCTTTTATATGAGTAATCGTAACAAGAATAGTAATAAATAACTAAAAAAAGAATATATATACAGGGTGTCTTTTAATTGGTGAAAAACCTGTTAATGATAGATTCATTTGGTGTCGATTTTTTCTCAGCGAAAATATCGAGTAACGTCATTATTTTTTCCAGGTTTCCAATTTTTGTCATTATATATCTTTGTAATTACGCCTTTTTTATCGCCTTTTTTTCAATCATTTATAATTTGGTAATTATTGATGCCTCGACATTTTCACTCAGGAAAATAATAAAATATATCAGGAGAATAATAAAAGAATAATTATCTTTTAATATGAATCAATTTTTTTACGAACCAAATTTATCCTTTCGAAAGAGTCATATTCGAAAATCAATGCTTATCAATTCTTATTACTAAATATTCCGTGTATATGCTTATCAAGCATTATCAACTTCAATAAGTTTCGTATAACTTTGACACTCTGTACATACATTATTCCTTGTTGTACACGACCATGAAATTAGTCGTTACATAATCAGCAGATTTCATCCCTCACTGTGGTTGAGTGGTTAGTCTTGTTGGATTTTCTAGAAATCAGGATGTAAGCTTCTTTAAAAATCAAGTAAGTAGGCAACCAAACGAGTCGACTAGACTAGACTAGACTAGATTATAATGTCACGATTTTCTCGCTAACAAAGTCCGGTTTTGAAACGTATCTTATTAATAGCATGAAAAATTAATCTAGGTAGGATCGGAAATACACAAAGTTGTAAAATGTAAGTTTTTAATTTTTAATTTTTTTTAATTTAATTTTTAATTTAATTTTTCCATCGCTTTTTATAATTTTTAAAAAGTATTTCAAATATACTGACGGATATTTTAAACGACGACTTATATTCTTCAAATACCTTTGAAGTAGTGATGGGCGATTTTGATTCGATTTTCAGAAAACCGATCTTTCTCCTCAAAAAATCGATTCTTTTCTGTTCGATTCTTTTTGTAGAAAATCGAATTTCGATCTATTGATACTTGATATTCGTTATACGTACATACGTTTAGTGGTGTCAGAAGTGGCGCTTTTTACACAGTGTTAGTCACATGCACGAATGGAAAAATGAATAAATATATTTTTAAAAAAATGTTTTAAAATATTTTTATTCTTTTTTTAAATATTTTTGAGTGTCTCCGAAACTAATGTCAAATAATTTTATAAATCAAATTATTTTAAAGTAAAACATAATTTACTATAGTTATGCAAATATAATCCATCTTACAAAATTATGACTTTTTTGTTATGTAGTTTTGATTTTTTAGGTCGATTTTTAGGAAATCGATTCTTTTGGTCCGATTTTTTTAGTAAATCGATCTCAGCTACTTCGATTCAAGATCGATTCAAAAAATCGATTCTTTCTAAAAAATCGCCCACAACTACTTTGAAGTAGCTTTGCATCATAAGGGATTAAATGTTAAAGAATTGTAATAAAATAATTAAGCAAAATAATTTTTATTTTAGAATCACTTTAATTCAATTTTTAAAATTAAAAAATCTCAACGCTCACGCTCTATGAAATTAAACTCGCGATAAGGAAATTAAATAACGAGAGAGGGGAACTCTGAGGAGTTGGACCCCCCAAAGTCACGTCAAAGGATTAATAAACCCGGGTCAGCGACCGTAGCTGAACGTTTTATCGGCAAACACAGCACGAGTGCGTTTCGTCTGGCTTAAATCGTTTGTATCTCTGCGAACCGAGAGTGCAGTTGATACGCGTGCGACTGCATCGCTGCCACTCGCGTGTGAGATCAGTGAGCTCCTAGCTCGCGCCAAACGAGATAAAGTCATTTCGCGATGATCAAAGCGACGAGAGAAAGATGAATGGCAAGGATTCACGAAATTCTCCTTCTTTGTTTTAAATTTATTGGACACTGACGAGTTAAGAGCTCGCTATCTCTACTAATTATCACGTTGCTGATCAAAAGCTCTATATATTTAGTCACTCTTGATTTATATTTGTGTATGTAATATAAGTAGTCGTATTATATACAAAGTTTTATTTATCGAAGGTAGATTCGTCTTTTTTTGAGCGAAATATCTTCGAAAGAAGAACTCCAAATCAATTTCATCTCTTTCAATTATTTATGATTGAGTTTCCTCTCTGACAAATCTTGACTTCCGATATTAAATATCTCTGGTGAGTTTCAGATTAAAATTTTATTAAGGCATGCATTATTAAAATTAAAATTTTAATGTATTTAAATTTATTAAAAATTATATTGTTTATTTACACCACATGGAAGTTTTATTTTTAATTTAATTTTTTTGCAATTTACAACAATAATTTTTTTAATAAAAAGAAAGTAAAAATAATAATTCTTTTTATAAAAAAAAAACGCATTGTCAAAAAGTTTTGCGGATTTATTGACTGCTTTAACAACGAGATTCTTGTCCTCCATCCACTTGTTTACCGGAATAAAAGTCACTCGTACTCGCGTGATGCCGCGTTTACTATGATCACCGTAACGATGATGACAGTGCCACTGAGGAGGTTAGCGATTTGCGAGTCCGACCGACGTACCGGTTAAGTTCCGTGTACGATGCCGTGGCATTGAAATTTCTCCGACTGACTATTACGCGGTCATCCACCTTGCACGATCATCGGTTCCAAATTGGCGAAAGATTCTGGTATTCCGAAGAAAATAACGGATGGCAAAGGATATCTTGCAGAGAAAAAAAAATCTGTATAAGTAGAATTTTATAGGGTAATTTAAATTTTTTCTGCAAATACATGTCTTTGAGAACATAATTATTTAATGGTACACATTATTATAAAACAAACATGTTAAGATTTACACGATTAAGACTGACGAGTCATAAACGATTTATTCAGGTTGTAAGCACATCTTAACATTGTTAATTGTCTCTGACCCGTTTGCGTTGGCTTCCAACAAAGTTAGCCAAGAAAGAATTTCGCCTCAGGCCGAGTCCATTTATTAGCCAATAGCAATGCTGGCCAACACTTGTTGACTGTTGCATCTAACTTAAATTATCGATAACGGTTAGCCAATTAGATTAAATCTGTATAAGAATAACTAAAATGTAATCGCGATAAAAGTATTTTAAATCTTAATTTTAGCCTCTCGCGACAAATGCTGTCGCTAAAATTGTGACTTTCACGATAACATCTTCTAAGAGGTCCATTCAGAGATCACGTTCGCTGCGATAGAAGCCGTAACGAGATCAGGTCGATTGTCTCTGGGGATTCGGCCAACTTATGACGACCGACTATTTGGCCAATTGTCAACGATGTTGATCGATATATATGCATCGTCATCAAAAGAGGCGAATCTGTCACGCGCGTTTTGCATGCCATTCTATAGTCCCAACAAAAACTTCCTTTGTATTTTTAGAGACTTGGCCATTGTTGACTTTGCTCTGTTAAAATATCTGTCAATTATTATTTCACATAGGATTAACCTGTGAATCTCGCAAAAGGGAACGAATTAAAATAAAAAGAATACAAGTTGTCTCCTCTAATATATTCTTTCTAGATGGATTCTTCGATGAAATCTACTTTCTACATATTATACATTTTAATTTTCTATATTTGTTTAATTTTATGTATTTAATATATTTTACATATTTTATATATTTATTTAATTTAATTAATTTATTTATTTACTTAATTTTATATATTTAAATATTTCTCAATTACATGAACTGCGCATGCAATATTTTATATATTTAAATATTTCTCAATTACATGAACTGCGCGTGCAATATTTTTATTTTTATTTTAGAACATATAATTTATACTTGTCGAAATTTTCAGCAACACTGTACATTTATAGTTGTATTCTTATGTATATATGTATAGTTATGTATATGTAACAGAAAGTATAACCCAATACACTGATCTTGCACGCGACGACGTTGTTGTCATCGCTGACCTTCAATCTGCCGCGGGACCCTCTTTTTCCCACGGCCGACCGCTTCCGTTTAGTGCCGCTGGGTACATGTACACCCTCATATAATCCTCGATACAAAAAGCATAAGTCAAAAAAGTCTACTTTCCAAGAAAAACAAAGAAAATTCAAATTCTCCTCTTCAGGATATTATTAAAGAACAATTAAACTAATAATACCAATAATTGATGTCTTATAATGTAACACTATATTATTTTAAAAATTACAAAAAAAATATTGTTTTTTATTAGATTAAAATTTTTATTAGATTGAAAAAAGACAAAATGTTACTTAAAATGATTAAAATGTCTTTTACCCAGCAATACAAAGAGCATAAGTCAAAATAGCTTCCTTTAAAAAAAAAATAAAATTTTAATTTTTCTCTTCATTATTACGCAACGACCAAATTAATAATATCAATAATAATTGATGCCTTAATTCTTAATGTAATACTACACAGTTGAAAAATTTGTGTTAAATTTAACACAAATCGTATGTCCCAAATGGTCCACAGAAATTTTTCTGTTAATTTAACATATTAAACATATATTAAATAGTAACAATAATACAATATTATGTTACATTTTAACATAAAAATAAATGTAAATTTTATAATTTGACATAATTTTTGTGTGAAAATTTAACGAGAAAATAATGTTAAAGTAACATTTTATAATATATTACTTTAACATTATTATAATGTTTATGTAACTCTTATATTATAGAATAAACTCAACATTTTTTTTCTGTAAATTTTGACAGATAAATTCTGTCACTAATAATTCGAAACATATTTATAATGTAAAATTAAAAATACGCGCACATGGTGTCACTTTTACATTCTTTTTCAGTTACTTAAATAATTTAACAGATGACTTGAATTAACAGAACAACAATATGTTAAATTAACAAGTAAATGTGTTAAATTTTAACATAAAAATTTTAACTAACAAAATTTTTAACAGAAAAGCACAAATTTTCTATGTATATTATTTTAAAAATTACAAAAAATAAAGTTTTTTATTAGATTTAAAATTTTTATTAGATTAAAAAAAAGCCAAAACATTACTTAAAATAGGACGTGTTTTCTCACAAGTTTTCTATACGTCAGTTTGTAAATTTTTTAGGGATTAAAATTCGGGGAAGAGAGAAAATACATACTATACATTACTATCAAATTTTCTGTAGATTTTTAGTTCAGACCATCGCGTCGGCGACGGCGACATTCAATTATGTACCTACATTCTGTATATTTTCTTCGTTTGATACCCGCAGAATAAGAATATTTGATAATACGTTGATGCGATGTTACGTGCAGTGTGTGCATCCAACATAGCATCGCGACGACATAAACAGTCTACCCGTGAGCCCCGGGCGGGAAAAGCGTGGGTGTGTCGAGTCAATTGGCGGAATTGGACGGGTTAAGTGCAACGATGCGATAATCCAATAAAATTATCGTTAGCTGTAAACGTTACGGAACGAGAACGCACGATCTTCCGCGAAGAAGACGCGCCTTTCACTAGCGAGCAGAGATACTTTAACTCCTTGTTGTTTGCCAAGATGAAACGACACAATGTACCATTTTCCAATTTGCTGTGTTCACAATATTATTACGACTTTTCTCCTCAAATTTTTCCAATTAATCCAATTATTCTTCCAATTAAAACATTTGATGCACATAATATTAGCTGAATTTAAAAATTATAATAATTTATTCTATAAATTATTAAAGACTTTTTAATAAATATTTGAAATTTAAAGGCCTGTTTGATGAATTTATATATAATAAATTTACTTTGAACAACATTTTTTTGGTTTTGCATGTAGGGGAACGTGGGGTAGAACGGCACCGCGGGGTACAATGGTGCAGAGTCGATATCTTTTTACAGAGATGCTACCATGTCATGAAATATGTTGCAATTATTGCTATTAGGTGTCTCTTTCTGCGTGTTGTTATCAGTGGTCGCAATATTTTTGGTGGAAAGTTGCTATAAATTATTTAATGCACTTGCTGTGCTCTCCGCGACTAAATTGTAATTCTTCGATATATTTACATAAAGTAAACAATGATAGAATTCAATTTTTTATTACCGTAAATACATTTGTGTTTTAAAATGATCTTTTCTTATTAATTTCATACTGTGTCTATGTAAATATTGATTAATTATAATTTTTTATATGATCAAAAGTAAATAAATATGTTTTGAGGCTTAATGAAATATTAGCCCACGAAATGTTGTACTTTTTATTTTTATACTAGAGAAAGAAAGAGAGTATACATAGATGCTGTCTTTCAAAATTAATACCAAAAATTATTACATTAAAGGATATTTTTCCATGTTTTAAAGAGAAAAATATTTATTATAACAAGAGAATTGTTTTTATTTATTAATTTATAGTTATCATTTAAAAATACAAATCTGTATTCTTATGTTTTATATATCATATTATAATATACAACTTTTAAGTTTAAGAAGTTTTAGACATCAATGTTAATGAAATAAACAAGTGTTAGAGGTAATCCATTATACCCCGCATGAAAAGCATATCACGAAAATCTAGGCTTTTACTAAATCAATAATCTCGTCTATTTAAACTATTATTTTATAATAAACTTGTGTTTTTTCTTATAGTGGATATTCCAAAGAATATTTTTAGTAAAAAAAAGATCGATTTATTGTTTTTTAATACGTTGGAAATTTGCTTAATGCTTACGTTGGCCGTTCTACCCCACGTTCCCCTATCTCTTTTTATTGGCGATCCACGAAATGATCGGTGAGACTCGTAAAACTCGCGAGCCGTTTCCGGTTTTCTTATGATCTAGCTATGCTAATGGAGACAGTGCAGGCGCGTGGCTGAGTGAGTAGAATTTCGGTGATTCTAGGAAGCTAGCCAGAGAGTTATTTCGATCTAGCGATCGCACTGGGTCAGCGTACTAAGATCTTCCTAAACACACGGAGGCATCCTGGATTTAGCATGATGTTTTCATGTAATGAGTTTTATGGGTCTAATTATTTCTCCATAATATATCAAATATCATTTTTCTATTAAAATATTTCCGCGGTTAATTTTTAATAAATATCAACGAAGAGACTAATTTAAAGAGGCAAATAAGTTGTATTTATAAATTTAAATACATTTTATATATATAAACGTTATATTTTCTTTATATCATATGTGCAAAAATATCATATTTTTACTGGATGCAAAAAAGACTGTATTTTCATGGATTCGCGGATATAAATAGGCGAGGAACGAAAACAGAGATCGATACTGCAAAACAAAATATTCCTTTAATTGCCAGTTTCGTGCGCGAACACATTGCTATTATCTTTATACTGATACAACTTTACAAAGGTCGGCCGGTCATTTATTCCGTATATCCTCGCTTCATTCGGGATCGCTTTACATTTCACGGCATTTAATTTATATTCGCGAAACCACACGTTACTATGTACATATACATATATATTATAGTGTTCTACCTATACTGTTTGGCAGCAGGCAGTAAAATTGATTAATATACTTCCGAGATGAAAATTTCTTATCAAATAAACAGCTAAAAATCATTCCAATGATAAAAAAAAAGTATTGAATAATATTAATGCGAAAATAAATGAGATTATTATATATAGTGCTTCAGGTTTTTTTCTGTCAAACTGTGGCAGTATGTTTTGCGAGAAATAAGAAAAAAAAATGTGGCTTACAAATGCTTTATTAAAAAGTTATAACAAAAAATAAAATAAAAAAAATTATAACAAACTTGTTTTTATTATTAATATGGTATTGAATACGGTGTGGGAATAGGTCGACGACCTATTTATCTAATTTATTTACACGATTTGCGTTTATTATTGTTTCATTTCAAAATGTCCACTGTTATTTTCAATACAAGACTGACATTGTTACAAAATTGAATTTATCACCAGATGAATTCGTATCGATTTTCTTTCATCTCCGTAAATACAATATTAAATCTTTCTATTTTTATATAATTGATTTGTGTTTACTGCTCATATGATGAATACAGTATCGTATTAATAATAAGAACAAATCCATTATTATTTTATTTTATTTTTGTTATAAAATATTATATAATTATAAATTTATTTATATAATATTTTTTTCTTATTTCTACATGAGTAGAAACATGTTGACACAGAAAAAACCTGGAACACTTGTATATACATAATAAAAAATCCATATTCGTACACTTTTTTATTTCACTTAGCGCGATTCGATATTTGCAATCATTTCTCATATTTGTAAATAAAACATGCTTATTCACGTAACAAACATAATGAAATGATTGATTAAAAGAAAAACAGATTTCAATACAAGTTGACCTATAAAAATATTAGCTGTATAATTTTTATTTTAAAATAAAATAAATAATAAGATGTAAAAATTAAAAAAAAATCCGTAAATAAAATCTGTTGATACGGAATATTCTGTATATCAACATTTTGTTCAAACCCCGAAAATCCAATTAATATATGTATAGAAATCTGTAAAACCAATTTCACTTGATCAAATAATCTATAAATAAAAGCAAAGAGAATGTCGATCATGTAAATAAACCACTTGGAAAAAGCTGAAGATAAAGTTTCACATTTCATAAAATTTAGAATGACGTTGCATGAATACTTCCTGGAGATTACCAGAGAGCAAGTCATAATGAATAAGAAAACCTATTGAGTGTGTTTCCATTCTAAAATCCGATTCAAGAATTTTTTAATGCGATTATAATATAAATTTTTTAATACATTAATATCATAAAGATTAATAACAGTTATAAATTAATAACATATTAATAAAACTTCCTAATGCTAATATGTTGAAGAAATGGAAAATGCACTTTTTTTATTGGTACTAATTAAAAAACCAGCAATACATTGCAAACAATTATTCCAATGTGTCAGATAATTTTTAATTTGCAATTCCGCTGAAAATTAATAAAAATTGATTGCATCGTGTATTAGTGAAATGCTAAAGGTCTTTTAAAGTGCGACTCTTTCATATTTCGAGATATCGATATACATATAATGTTAAAAAAATCTCAAATTCTCTCGTGAAATAAGTATATCAAGTTGCACGTATGTACATATATATAACACCGTCAGTGAGTTAGGTCAGTTGCCAGAATTAGAACATGCCAGTGAATGATGGATGAACTCATTTATGTTACGTCGTTTGTAGAATTTGTATAGAATTCTCAGCTATTTTTTATTAATCACTTTTCTTTAATGTAATTTATAACAAAAATGTGTATAATTATAATCAATTATCTTTATAACGTTTACATATAGTTGAATGGCTAAATTTCAATTTAAAATTTAAAAAAATGTTTATCAAAATTCGTATATGTGAAACTAACTGCAATATTTTCTTTAAATATTTTTTTATTTAAATTTTTAAAAATTTATAATTTTATATAAACTATAAAAAATGTTCTATTTTTTAAATTATTTTTTATTATTTTTTAAGTAAAAAATCATGATACTTGCATACTTATACATATATGTGCGCATTTATACTGGTGACTATTTCATTTTAATCAACGTTTTTCGTTTTTAGATTGTACTCTTGCTATAACTTATGTAAAACTATAAATCTTTCAAAATCTAACGAAAAAATGTAAAGGAAAATCTCATGAGACAAAGTTAGCTATTTATATAGCTAACTGATAGATTAAATAATACAAATTATGTATCTTGTGTTTACAAATTTATATTTGGTGTCTCTTTATCCTGTAACATTTTCTTTAGTTTAACAGCTAAAACTTATGTAAAATATCAATTATTGAACTATTGAAAATAGAGTCAGAAACTTTTAACTAATTATAAATTTTCATGAAATAATATACCAATTTCACACATACACAGAATCAAAAAAAAATTTAATTAATCCCAAAATCTGATAAATCTGATACCTTATGCTTTTACATTTCTTTTTTATATAATTATATTTTGTATAATTTAAATAATTTAAAAATGTGCAAATTTGCGTAAATAAATTCCACAAATCATATTTTAAACGCTTTTTCTCCGTCATAATTTTCCCGCTGACAAACTGATAATTTACACGAATTTTCCTTTTGGTTTTTGTCTTATTCGGCTACATCTCGCAAAACTATGCCTCCTCAAATTCCTCGTTGCATTGCTTTTGTACTTGACACTCATTACGTGATATTTTCATCAAGCATCTTCTTCGTGCGAATGTATGAATCGTGCGCTGACAGTTAAGCACGTGTCTTTTTTACGATCCGAAAACTGATGTTTGATAGAAATATCGCGTGATAAACGTCGCGGGCGTGTAAACTTTACTTCGAATTCCCGGTGTTTATCGAAAATAGAGATAGAAATGAAAACAAAAAATGCAACGAGAGTAAAACATGAGAGTAAGTTAGAATAGAACCAGAGAAGGGTGTAGAATATGAGTTTTGACGAATATGACCTTTAAGAAGAAATCAAGAAAAATTCTATGAGAATAAAATCAAGACGTTATTATGCTCTACAGGCAGAGAATGTTTTGTAAAATCTTTGAAAACATATTTTTCAAGATGTTATTCTCTTCTCACACACAAGATACACAATTTGTATTATTTAATCCATCATTAATCTTGCTAACCTATTTTCATTTTTAAAAATGTGATAATTCTATATTTATTTGTGCTGCTCCTTACATATTTTAAGTAATATGTTCTACTATTGATACATAAATAATTAATTTAAAATAAAAAAATTTTTATAATTCTTTTTTTATAATATTCTTCTCATATTCTTCTCAATTTTTATAATATTCTTCTCATAAATTTTTGTTTTTTTAATAGTTTATATATATATAATGTATATTTGCGAAAAAATCTAAAAAAAATTGTATTTATTTGATTCAAGTTATAAAATATAAATATATATGCAATATATTTATAAATTTTATTAAATTTTTAATGGTTTTAAATATATATAATATTTGCGAAAAAAATCTAAAAAATTGAATTTATTTGATTCAAGCCACAAAATATAAATATATGCAATAATTTATAAATTTTTTTTATAAATATTTAAATTTATATGTATATATTAAAAAAAACTGTCTAACATCTTTTACAAAGTTTTTGTAATGACTTAAAATCAATCAAAAGCCAAAGATAATAAAAAAAGGAAGATCAGAGACTCTTTGCACGACTCGCAGGATGGGCAGGTCGCGTTGAATTTCAAGCAGTTAACGAAACACTCGTATGTCCCGGACCCCTCGGCCCTTCCGTCCTGTCGTCGCCAGGCCTTTCGATATTGTCGCGGGCTCATTCGTCCGTGAAGCTGCCGATCGAGACTATCAGATCGAATTTCATTGTCACACCGTTTCTCAAAACCCTATTGCCCAACCCTACGGCAATCAGGTGCGGCACGTACGTGTACCTATCATCGAACAAAGTCGTCCGGATATTAGCTCAGGAAGGAAACATAAATCCGAATCACCCGCACCTGTCGCAAACGCAGTTACGCAATCATGTACTTACGCAGACGAAAAAAAAACGAGAGAATCGTTGGAAAATAGTATTCATTACATTATTCGAAAACCAAATTATATATCATCGAAAATTAGTTTTTAAATGCCATAAAATTTAGATTATTTTTCGTATATTGTAAATTTTCATAAAAAGCAATGTAGAATTAATTATATAAAAACAAGCTCACAAGATAATAATATTATAATTAAAAATGTAAAATTAATGTAGAATTAAATATAAAAAAAGAATAAGATCACAATATAAATTTAATCGTTAGCTCCATAATTGCTTCGATTTTTATTTTTATATTTTTATATTTATATCATATGAACTAGATAACATTTTTTTGCAAAATATATTATTTTATATGAAATAAAAAAAGCTTCACCAGTGAGATCATCAGAAGCATCAGAAAATCATCTTGTACTTTTACATTATATGTGGGTAAAAATTTCATAAAAAATAATGTTATACTTTCACGGTGTTTCAACTCGTTGTTGTATGCTTTGTTCTCGCCTTTTCAATTATGAGTAACGATCGCAATAATGTTTTTCTCTACCCCGTGCTTTCTATCTCCGCTACACGAGAGAAGGACTGTCTGTATGTCCTACATTATATCCAATAACCGTGACATTTTTTCGCTTGTATCACTTTAGCGTACACGTCAAGTGTCTCTTGTAAGTCTTCTCTGACACTACATGCACGTGACATGCACATTTGTCGGTATTTTTCTTCAGGGACGTGAGAAATAATTGAATTATCAGATTGCTAACCATACAACAACGAACAAATTAAACGTCAACAAAGCTCAACTAAACGAACATCTAACAATAAGTCAAGATCCCTTTGAAGGGAAAAGCTTAACAAGAAACCCTTCAGGGACGAAAAAAGTTTTAATTTTCAACCAATTATAAAATAGATTTTATTTAGATTGTTTTGAAATTTGTTCTCTTCAATAAGGTTATATTAATAAATTTAAACGTATTTTTATTTTATTTTATTTTATAAAAAAAATTTATTTTTTAAAAGATTTATTCTAAACTATTTATTTTTAATTATCTATTTTTGTCAATAAGATTATCCAGAAAAAAAAATAAATTTTGATCTGTATCTTTCTGTCTCGCACGGTAAAAAAATGTAATATTATTTCGATTTGTTTCATATTTATAATAAAAATCTAACTGTTTTATAAATGTTCTATAAATACCCCATACAACACAGATCATTGCAATTATATTGCAGCATTTATATATATACATACGTGTGTGTGTATATTAAGTTATATAATTATATGTAAATTTATAATATAATATTTTTTAGATAAAGAATTATTATAAACATTTGTTTAAGTTTAACTTTTTGTATTTTATGTGTCCATATGCTCCTGATATTTATCAGGAATAAAAATATTCTTATATGCAACATTATTCGATTGCAGTAACAATACATTATTACAAATTCATAACATTGCAATATTGCTATAATATTTCGTTGCAATTTTCCTAAAGGCAGACATTTTAACGTTGCTGCAATCCCACAGCAATGATTCAGCAACATTTCGCAGTGAATTTTCAATATTGCGGTGAAAGATTGTTGCAATGTGTGTATACAATCTTTCTGTGCTGTATGAGACTAATATGTTCCATCTGATTGTTCTATTTCAACGACTAGACGAGTGTTCGATATCATTATCGTTCAAAGTCTGACATAAGTCATTCGGACAGTATCCTCGATTGTTATATATCCTGCGCTTTGCACATTCCCTGCACGCAATGTAGTGACAGGACACCATGGGAAATGGTCGTAGATGCGGGATGATGGGCCAGTCGGCTCTCTTTCGCCCACCCGCGCATAGTACGAGAAATCGATATCGCGTCTGCGCAGCGATGCAACTTCAAGGCCGTCTATAGGTTAAAATCGAGGGAGAACCGTGGTCGCTCCCCTTATGCAATTCCGGGTCTTTTCTCGGACTTAAGATCATTTTAAGAATCTTGTTTAAAGAGCCATCTTTTTCTATTTTTTAATGTCATATCAACGGTTCGAAGAAGTTTGCTCTATCGAAAGATTAAAATGTATGGAAACATCCCTTCTGTGCTCTTACCTCGTCAATAACGAAAAAGCACTCTACATCCTCATGGGAATCGCATCCTTCTTTATCCGTTCGCCATTGTTGACAAGAAAAAAGCAATAATAATCCTGACTATGACTTGTGATGTAACTTCACATTGTCATCTACTGAAAGTTACTCTTTATGTAGAAATGGTTTCAACAAGGGTTTCAAATACTATTTCTCATAATGTTAAGCCTAGTTTTTCACAAGTAACTCTTTATAGAGGATTAAAACGATCGATTTATTACTTGTAAAAAAATCTTGATTATTAATATAAGACCAAAAAAATAAAAAATTTGCAAACGATATCATATAATAATTTATAATAATTTATATGATAAACTAGTAAAGCCAATATTATTCCAAAGGTGGGTGGAACAAAGTCCCATATACTTACAAGTCTGTAAGTTATTTCTAGCCGAGATACCTAACTATCTTGACCTTATCACTCTCTGTAATAAAAATATGAAACTTTGAGCTTTCTGTAAACATACATATAAGCTTTTTATTTTTAATCGATATCCATTCAATCGATCCATTTTTCAATCAAAGTAAATTCAGACTTCATAGTTACATAAATTAATATTACTAATTATCTTCTTTTAATGCGTAAAATACAATTATCTCAAACTGTTGATGTAATTTTTATATCAATAATGAAGAAAAGCTCGAAAGTTGAAAATTTATTCCATTAACCCTTTGAGTCACGAATTTTTCTAATTGTCAGTATTTTATAAAATTTGGTATATAAGGGTTTTTGGAGTCGTCGATTACGAATCAGATCAGTCAGATTTTCAAAATTCAAGAAGGCGGACCCAATATGGCAGACGAAATTTTACTTCCGCTATATTGGATCCCTATATTAAATTTTGGAAATTAAATTTTTTTCCTTTAGATTCAGATTCTGCGATCTAAAAAAACCTTCAAAGAAAAAATTTAAAAAAGAATAGAACTGTTACTTTCAATTTAGAACAGAAAATATTGTTTTTTATATTTTTTATCAAAAAAGGAGGATTTAACAAAAACAACACAGTGGGAAATTCTAAAAAAATTCTGAAAGATACTTTAGAGTATACTAAGATTATAAAAAAATTGCCGTATTTATTGTCATAATAGATTAGTAGAAAATGCATTTTTTCGTAAAAAAATACTAATTTTGACCGTTTGTTTATATATGGTATTTTTGCAATTAACAATTAATGACTGTTCATATTTTTTTTACACTTATTGATGTTCTAGAGACTCTGTAGAAACAAAAAATCCGGTATTTGTTGATAAAAAAATAGTTAAAACAATAAAAAACTACGAAAAAAAAAGTGGATCTCTGGGTGACCTGCTGTGACTCAAAGGGTTAAAATAGTAATCTTAAAGTAATGACGTAAAAGCGCGTCTGCAGGGAAAAGCATTCCAACCATGATTCCTCAGGACGTCGTGGAAGATATCCTGGAAGCTCACCGAACTACAACCGGGTCGACCCATATACCGGGTGACCCGAATAATTGACGACCACACTGCTAGTCGACAGTAAAGTCTCTTGATAACTCTAAACCGCGTTTTCAGAAGAACTAATTTTTTTCCGGAAATTATAAGGCACTCACGTCTGAGAGCATTTCAACGATATAATTTTTTTATCCGACATTAGATGGTTAAAAAGGAGAAATTGCAGAAAAATTTTAAGCGTACAGTCTTTTATTGCACGACTTTTACTAGGCAAATAACTCGATTATTTATTGCGTTCGATATTAATTATTTATTTATACTAGGTTCTTAAAACATTAAGAAGAAAGTTTAATCGCGTTTAATATTAAATGCGCGACGAACCAGTGATAATTTAGGAACACGATTCCAAGCGACTTTTGTACAAGTTATAAGGATCTCTGGGTTTCTTTATAAGCTTTACGTCATAATTTTATAACCGTGTAACTTGGATGCCACGCGTGCCGCGAGTGAATTATTTTATAGTCGGCAGGCGTGCAGAACTATCGCGTAAAATTGTGGGATTTTTGTTGGCTGAGGTAAATATTGATTGTAGCCACGCTGAGAGCACAAAAATGTTTGCGCAAAGCCATTTAGAAGCCACTATTTAAATCCAGTAAAATAAACGTGATGCCGCAGCATCTTAGCGTAAAAATGCGCCATTAAATCTGCTCTCTCTCTCTCTCTCTCTCTCTCTCTCTCTCTCTCTCTCTCTCTTTTTCTCTTCCCTTTTTTCTTCTTCTTCCTATACACGTAAAATTGTACGTCCTGCACCAAAATTTTGTTATTCTTCCATAAAATTTTTAAATGACTGCTCTGTTCGCAAAAAGAAACATCTTGTCCGCTACTATTACACTCAATTTATCAAGTAACTTCTCAAATTCTCTGCTTTTTGTCTTCAACAGAAAATGAAAGTAATTGATCGAAAAATCGATAATTTAGGTGGATATGTTAAAAAAGAATTAAGAAGCTTGTATTAATTTCAAGATAGATTCCGTGTCGCATTCAGTCATATAAGTGCAATGCGACACAAATACAATATAAAGTAATAGTACAGAGGTTTTTCATTTGACCTATCAGTGTATTTTTCATAATGATTTACATTTTGTAACAAGATAATTAATTTTATAATACATTTATGTCTATTATTGTTGCTGTAATAAACTCTTTATATTTACTTTATAATAAATTCAATACTTTTTCTATTAATTTATTATGTGTGTATGAATATTTCGCTATCTGTTATTTAGAAGTAACGGAAATTTTGACTAATAATTATTATTCCATTATTCAATTAAATTATTATTAAATTATTCAATTTTTTTCGAATTAAACAAATATGTGTAGATCGTGAGAGGGTCAAGCAAGTCGATAGTAGTGAGCCTGCTAAAATAATTCTTTCGAAGCGAAATAGCTCGACAGAGAAATATTCTTCGCTTTCGAGAAATGTCAATGGCTACGAATACAAACGCGAGAGAGAAAATGTCAGATGTTAAGAATATTTTTCAAAGTTCTGTATTATGAGGTTTCGCTTGGATAACCGGTTAACATTTTAGCCGCGGGACTTAACCTTCGACACTCTTAATCGCTTGTTTTAATTCCACGAGTAACGACTAAACGTAAAATTGCCGGGGCGTAGTTAATTAATTTTTAATTGAGAACTCTGATCTTTGAGAGGCTAGTTTCCGTTTATTAATGTTAATGCAGCTTCTTCTCGGATTCACATTCCACGTCGATAGAGCAGATGATACGTAACCTAACCGTACACTTACAATTTAGAAAAATATATTCGACTTGATGACTCATGATTTAATTTCAATTCTCTATTACCTCGTATCAGGAAAAATTTTTTCTCGTATGCTTGCTGGCTAAATTAGCCGGATATTGGCGAGATATCGACAGAAGCACGATAAACAGCGTATGAGCAAAAGAGAAAGAGAAAGAGAAAAGGGGAGATAGAGCAAAGAATGATTGCCAGACGTCGCGGCGTCGATGATATAGTAATGGCTTTCTAGATATAGACACCATAAGGGTCTGCCTGCACCTCTCTGTGTGTTCTAAAGAGTCGTAAACATTCACTTCAAAAAATATAATTTCATCAATTAAAATATTCCATAGAATAATTTATGTTTAATTAGAAATTTAATTAATTATAATTTAATTAATTATAATTATAAAAATTATATTTAATTATAATTTAATAGTAATTATAATTCAAGCTAAATATAGGTAAATATTTTATAACAAATAAAATTGTCACAGAATAAACAAAAGAAGGAATATTTAACAATTTATTAAAAAATATAATTTAATAGTATTATATTAAATAGAGTATATTAAAAAAAGAATAGTTAGCGATGCACCAACTGTTACTTAGAAGTAACGGAAATTTTGACTAATAAATAATTATTATTCCATTATTCAGTTAAATTATTATTAAATTATTCGATTTGAATAAAAAAATAACTTTTCCAAGATTATTAAACTATTTAATGATTTATTTAATCAATGCCATTAAAAATTGTACAAAACTTGGAAACGTATTATTCTCAAAGCTTTTGTCGCACAAAATTATCAGTTGTAACCGTCGCTACCGGGAAAAAGAAAAAGGTCTAACTATTTGGCATTGACGTTTTCACGAACGTATCCAAGGTTGTCCCCGAGAGGGTCGAATTGTGCCGGGAATGCCGGGGGTCGCTACCGCGGAATCGAGGGGAGAATCCGTCGGGAACGTAGAGAACGCGTAGAAATTGGACGTGCATCACCCTATTATACCTATTCTCGCGATCGCGACGTGATCGGCAATGATTGATCTACGCCGTGTGGCACGATGCGTCTGTCACCATCTGCTCGCTCGCAAAATAAGCAGGGGCAATGAGGAATGATTCATGCTCTGAACACGATTAAGGTCGCTCGTATCAAGTCATTTGTTCGCGAAACACACAAAACACTACTTCGTTACTTCAAATTAAAGAGACAAATATATAAAGTGCCTTAGATATAAATTCTAAATAAATAAAATATAAATCAGATTAAATTCTCCTTAATATAATAAGATTAGATTTATGTTAGATTTAAATACATTTTTAGCATTTCATAATTATTCCAGATTATTTTGATAACTTTGAAAATTCCATTACAAAAAATTAGTTAACAATTACATTCGTTCAAATTATAAGTCAAATATGCAGTAATTGCGCTTTAAACGTTGTTAGGTATTATTGTTATTATTTTCCGCTCAAGCTACAATCAAAACAATTAGAATCGCAAAGCAGCAGCGTGATAGTGCAGAAGTGATTGCCAATAATACAATAAGTGGCACTAAAAAACATTAATTCAATTCAATCGCCATTGTTGTTTGTGTTCCAAGTCGTATAAAGAAACCGAGAGTCCCGTTTATGATGATGCATGAAAGGGCAACTACGGAGAGTGTCAGGTCCTGATAATCCAAGAATATCTCGATGGTCCTGATAAGATAACTGCCTTTCTGTGTGTTTGATTTTTTTTGGATAAATTTTTTGAAAACTATATATTATAAGTTATTTAACACTTTATGATATGGAATAATTTTATATGTTGATGAAGCAGTTAAAACAAATTTTTAAATTGTGTGATTTTACAAACAGGAAATAAATAATATTATTGATTATTTATTAATAAAAAATATAAGTATTTAATAAAAAATTTTTATTTGGAATAGATTTAAAGATAATTATATTTTAGATTATATATAAAGTTTTTTAAACATATGATTTTTTTTCTCTCTTATTTTGTATTTAATTGCAAAGTTAATAGAATTTACATAATTATTTAATAACCATCAATTTCAACAAACTAATTATAACATTATATCTTCTTGTATAATAACATCTTTTTACTGCAGTAAACATTATAATTTATATAAGAAATGTGATTGTCTCGAAGTTAAAGTATTAATAACTTTCTATAAACAATTTAAGAAGATCACACAAGTTACGTTTAATGAGTATAATTAGATATTAAGTTCTTATTTTCCAATTAGCATCGGAGTTAGTTTCAACGGGAATTTAATTTTAAGTTTAATCATCGAGATAGTCGGACGTCGGAAAGCTGGAAAGCTGCGACACACAGATTATGGCCTCACGCCAAATTCCTTTTTGACTCTATCGCTCCTGGCTTGAATAGTATATTCGAAGCAACGAGAGCTTTGTTCCGCGTTCCCCTACTCGCAAACGCGGTACAGTTGCGGTAGTAGCCCCATAATGTTCGCGTGATGAGCACGCGACATGTGCGACTCGTTACATGCTTGATTGCCTTATCTCTCGTAGCATACGTGGCACACGCATGTCAAATGCGAAAAACAGTTACGATAGTTTCTTTTGCGTTACTGTGCGTATATTTTGCATTTTTTCCTGTAATTATTCTCAAATCTCTGCAGAAATAATTCTTTCGATCAATTTCCTCTACTTTCTTCATCTTTCTGAATAATATGTATGTATAAAACTCAAGATAAAAAAATTAACTTTATCATTCAAACAATTATAAACACTGTCGATATAAAAAATATAAAATATAATAAAATAAAAATTTTTAAATTTAATAAAATAATAAATTATTCTCGAGAAAAAAATATCTTTGACAAAAGATATAATCAAAGACAAACACTCATTAATGACTTCTTTAATCATATGAAATCATCACGTAAATTGATCTTGCCGAACTCATATCTAAATTAAGAAAGAATATTGATTGAAATTAATCAAATAATCTACTTAAATTAATATCAAAGTTACACATTTTTTTATTTATATATTTAATATTTACTTGTTGCATAATATCTATGTATGTCAGACGATTTATGAAGCCTTTTAGAAACATTTGCTAATTGCCCTGGAATTCAAATGCGCGTTTCTAGGCAAAGCCGATTGTAAAAAAAAAAAAAAAGAGAGAGAAAAACATTATGAAGGAAGGGGATTATTATTTCCTCCTTATCATGGATCATGGAGGCACGATATCAGGAAATCCCGTTTTATGTAACGACTTCTTGCTGACTTGAATATGCGAAATAAATTCGATAACGCAATGCAAACAGAAGTGTAATTCAAGATACGCAGCTCTTCAACACGGTCCATTAAAGACCTTCAATTTACTGTCGTAAGTCGAGTGCTTGCGTAATAAAACCTTTCAGAGAAAGTCTTGGAATCGTCGCATAAAACGAACAATATAATCGCGATACGCGATGTACTATATTTCCATTATGTTTCTGTCATAAAGGAATGAATAGAAAATTCTTCGAAACATCTAAAAGTTTACTCGAACAAAACTGAAACGTCTTGCATAATGGATGTAGTACACGTTACAAACAACGCGCGTATGACCTGCACGCCAAATGCAACGACTGTGCGTGTGACGAGAAAAAATGACGCGACTGTATTCTTTACTGCGGTGTCGTAAATTTTCTTTGGTTCGCTCTCTCGCGCATATAGACCCATTATATGCGTATTCATTTCTCGAACTCGACTTACGTAATATTGCGTATGAGATTTCGTTCGAATAGACCGTAGTGTCGCATTACGCCGAGTCTGCCAGCTGCGACTGCACGTTACACGCAATTTACCGTTTAATTAGTCCCCTGAAAATGCAGACATTATTCACGATTCGTCACAAATTTATTCCGTTTCTAGGTTATTATTATCGAGATAAAAGAGCGATGTGTACCGAGAATAATATTTTATGAGAAATGTTTAAACACCGATATAACGTAAAGTATTTTTATTCCGCAAGAAAGAACCACAACTCTCTCTTTCTTCAAACGTTCCTTTAACTTGGGACACCGCGCTACAATCGTACTTAATATTCGAGCAGCATTACAAAGGTACACTTTTAACGGCTCACTTCCGGTTCTTGAGCCCTCGTGTGTCGAGTTAAAAAAATAATCACGTTACATAACTCGTCGAGAAAAAATCGTACACACATGACAGGCGTAACTCGTCGACTGTGCGGACATAATTTGTCAACTGTTCTCGTAATAATGAAAAATCACGGTAAAAACGTCAGCTGTTCTCGTCAGTTGTAATCTGTCGTTACTTCGCCTATAGAATATAATGAATTCACTACCAATGATATTATTGAAGATGCAAAAATGGAGATTTTTTTTTCGTCAACGTTTGATGTGATAATAAAATCGGACCGATAAAAATTTTAGTCCAATAAAAAGTAATTTACACAAAAATTATTACAGTATATAGGGAACAAATATTAGAAATTTACTTTCTTGGTACTTTTTTACAATTTAATTTTAATAAATACTTATAAATTGAACAAAAATGTATAAATTTAATAGATTATAAAGAAATTTTGGAAAAAATAATTTATTCGAAAGTTTGACGAATACATTTTCTGCAAAATCAGTGCTTACTGTGTGCGTAATGCAAATATTATAGCAGAAATTATGAGTGTTCCGTACACATGTGTGTTTTGACCTTGCGGTGTTGCGTCTTTTCAGTCGCTTTCAACAATGTATAAAAAGAATGACCACCTGTGCGTCCCCCTCGCATTCCAAACATCGTGGACAAAGTAACCGTTTCAAAGGTTTTTACGCGACACGCGACGCAATTAGTAAACAGAAGAAGGAAATATTAGTAATACAATGTGTTCTTGACATTTAAAGGGCTTATGCTCATTCTTTAGCAATTACGTTAATTTGATTTATATATGTATTCACATAATGTTTTATATAGTACTTCATATCCTCACATTCTCTCCTTATTTGATATACTTATGTATTTGCAGTTCGTTATTTGTAGCCAGATTAATAATAAAATAAATAAAAGAAAAAGCAGTGTTTAATGTTTTTATGTTTTAAGTATAATTAAAAGAATTATTTACAATCAAAGAACTATTCACTTTGACGTCAACGCAATGTAATGCAATATATAACTTTCATTTTCGATAAGGGCCATTTTAAAATTTGATGAGATAAAAGTAGAAAATCCATATTCGTATGATCGTCTAAGGCAATATGACGCAATAGTCAAGTCAATAAAATTCCTGAAATTGCAGTAGAATTTTGCCCTCGAAATTAGACAGAATCGTTTTAAGATCATATGTATGATATACTTAGCTACAAATTAATTACACGTGATCTTTTAATGTAAGAATATTTTTCTTGATAATTTATAGAAAAACATAAATATCCGTTTTTTCATAATCAAAATCCTATATATCTTGTATATTTTTGAAATAAAAAAACAATAATAAGAAATATAAATTACAAGAAAAGATTATTAGGGGCCCTCATTAAAGCTCGGTAGTTAAGGCAGCCCTGAGTCCGGGCTGCACCGAAAAAGTAGAGCAGAGCATCGACTTGCTCGAGCAAAATGTATCTAGGAATACCAGTGTTTTATCCTGATTTTTTTATATTTATAGTAACGGATAATAATGATTGACGTTGATATTCTATGATGATTGTTTTTACTCAGCATATTTAATGGAAATTTTTACTTGGCGTTTTTTCCTCAATTTATATTTCAATAGCTATTAAAAATATATTTGACATGTACATGTGACTTTATATCTTTAGATTCTTCATTATTCTTTATTAAACGAACTTCAGTAGCTGCATCTATTATCGAATATCATGCAAATATCTAATTATGGATATTCACTGTATAATTAAAGAATTCTGTATAAAATATGTGACAAATCCATTTGTGCTTACATAGGGATAATTAGATGTTTTTAAAAAAATCTTTATGAAAAAGGTCAAGAGATCGCACAAATTGAATAATTTTTAATAACTCTATATCGGAGTAAAAGTAAAAATATTCCAATATTTATTCAGTTTTCATTAACAAAATCTGATTTATGCACCGCTTTATTATTTCTTCGATTCTTCAATTATATTATACTTCACGTTACTTCCTATTATTTTTTTTATCACAATATTGTTTATATCAACCAAACATTGAAAATAAAGCGAATGTTAAAATACCTGGCTTCTACTGATATCTTTTTGGATAAAATCAATATCCGCATCTCAATAATGTTTAAAGATATTGCTTTTCGAAATCAGGCGCTACATATATTGCATTTATTTTCGGCGAGAGTGATAAGAAGGAAAGTGAAAACTGACGCGTACCTGCCGAAACGACGATGATGTCGGCGCCGCGGAACAGCTGATCGACTACGCTCGGTGGGTGTCGGCCTCGGCTAACCTCTCTTCCTCCGCTGCACCCTGCTGCAGCTGCACTTTCTCACGCACTTGAGGCACTCGCGATGACCGATGGGAGATGTTTGAGATTACGATTTCGGTGCAATTGTTTCTGATTAGCTCGATGCGATCTTACGAATCTCGAGCGACACACGATTTTACACGATATATATTCGGTCGACAAGAATCGCGTCTCTCGCGATTTACTCCAATTCACAATTTTTTTATGACACCACAGAGTATTTGCACGGTGTCGTGACGTAATCCATATGATCGAGAATAATTTCTTTTAATGGCAAATATTCTAGCACGACGTTCCAGCAATAACGATACAAAATCCATGAACAATATCTGAAATTATTTCAGTGACGAGACGAATATTCGCGCGACGTCAAAACGTAATATTATGATCGACATGTTACCGATAATATATAACAAAATATACGTATGGCGTCGCGACGCAATACAGGACGTTGCTTCGATAACGACTACCTGTCAGCGGCGTCGCGACGTAATATCGCACCCGGCAGGTCCATTTTAACAATGACGCGTGCGTTCGCGCGGCGTCGTGTCGATTCGCACCGCGAACTTCACGACTATCGAAACAAAGCCACGCGCCAAGTCGTCCGGCTTGGATTCAAGCTATTTACACGACATACATACTTGACGTCAGACGCCGAACGGTCCTGGGAATCGAACGCGGAATCCTGGATTCGCAGGACATCGGCCGCGCGTCATCACTGCCGTTACCAGCCGTTCGTGTGTGCGTTCATATTCTCGTGTATCCCCCGAATGAAGCGAGCCGAAACGTGACGTCGCTCTCGTTCGATTTCGACGCACTCGCGGCCGGAGACCGACCCCCCGTGGCACCGTCGATTAATCGCACAGTGGAGAGTATAAACTGACGGCCCCGCTCTATTTATCGTTCGCGGGACGATAAATGGACGGAGAGCGAGCGCGAAGAAGGCGGGGGCGGCCGCCCGAAGCGCTCGGACGAGCCAGACCGAGCGGGCACGAAGGCGGGCGGATGGTCGGTCTGTTTATACGTCACATGTATCCGACGATGCACCCGCGCCCGCGGCAAAGAGAACACTGAAGGTGTCGCTCGGCGCTGCGAGAACTATATGTAGCGCGCGCATGCGCCTCGCACGCCTCGTCCCGCGCGCGCTTCATTTCACGATGTTCAGCTCGTCGAAGACACACTCGTCCGAGCGCATTTCTTTGCATATACATGTGTATATTCGCGAAAGTCTTAACTTTTGACTGATGATATATGATAAGAATGAATTAGAGATAGATTCTCTTTCATCGAAGTTAGTAAAAAGTCAGCATTAATAAGAAAACAATAGAGAGACAGTAACCCTTCTTGTTTATTGTCTTCTCTTATTAATGCTATAATCTTATTAAGTTCTTATCTCCGATAAGAACGCGCAGTTTATCTGATTGTAAGTCTATGATAAAGTTAGGGATGTATGAAGAGAATATTTCAAACAAATTAATTCTTTTTAAGATTTAACACTCCTCGATTTTTTAATTGTGAATAATTTAGTTGTTTTTATTACTTACTGTATTTAAGAACATAATCAATGAGCAAAATAATTATTAAATTAAAAATAATGCTTTTAATTATTCATCTATTTTGCATAAAAGCAAATATGCTAAAAACTTCAATTCTGAAGCTTAAAAGTATTCCACTTAGCTCATTATAAAGATTAAAATATATAACAGAGATTTGTTATAGCATGTTTTTGCGAGAATAATTGTGAGAATAATTAAATATGATAAATTATGCAACGCGAAGATATATAATATAAAAATTTCTCGATAAATTGATTTATCTTTTTCAATTTTTTAAGAGAATTGAAAGAATATATTACATTTTTTAAAAGTATTCTTGCGCGAGTGATTAAAAAATAAATGCTAACGCCAATTCAAAATTACTTGTTAGAGAATATTTGAACACGTAGTTTATACGTGCTTTTTGTTAATTAACATTTTACAAGGAACACACAATTGTACTATTAATAATTTGCATAATTATAATTTGTATTGCCTTCTGAGAGTTTCGAAAAACATACTCATTAATCACGTTCATGTTAACTCATTATTATTATTTTACGCAAACATTGTATTTATGAGGTTGAAGTCATCTGGAATCAGAGTCTCCTCTTTCTCTCTCTTCCCTCTCTTCCTTCCCTATAGCTTATTTATTCATTTTATTTTAGCATAAATTTCTTTTAATTTTTTTAAAGTTTTTATATCATTTGTAGTTCTAATTTTACGTCTATCACGATGATTGATATTCCACAATTCATTATTTCAATCTACAAACGTTTCTAAATATAAATATCTCTCATTTTAAAAGAGATTTAAAAAAATTGTCAACGCTTGACTATTTCATATTTTATATTCTTATTTCGTCCTCTCGTATATATAAACTTATAAAAAAATTCCTCAATACTTAAATTTACACGCGTCTTCGAATATATATAAGACGCACGTAATCCGTCTGTAAATTTTATGCGAGAAACAAATATAATAATTTTATTTTACACTGAAAAACAAAGTAGGTATTATTGTTTTTTGCAATAATCAACAGTCATACATGCGAATATTTAAAAAGGTACGTGCGCACCAAATATGTCCCCGATACGCGTATAAAATGTAAGTTAGCAATGTCAATGATACCAATAGACATTAAACAATTTCAATTGACCGTTATTATTTTGACTCGAAGGATGAATTTTGACGCGATTTTCCGTGCGAGATCGCCCGCCGCTTTTCGATAAAGTATTCACAATCTTCGGCTTTCTTAATGTCGTATCATAACGATATAATGTAGGAAAAGATGTAAAACCTCGAATATCTTGGCTCTGCGTGAATTTCGTGAAAGATCGAGCATTCGCGATGATCGTTGATTCAATCGACACAACCCATATATTTTCGGAAAAAAATTCGATTTTTATCTCTGTTGTTCTTTCTTTTTTTTTATTAAAAAATTAGATAGTGATTTTTCGAAACTATTGCATTATGAGACAAGTTTTTGAAATATATGTGAAAGAAGATTTGGGAATACATTGAAATTAAATCCGATGCGTCTCTATAATTTATGACGTCACCTAAAAGTCATTTTAGAAAAATCATAATGATCTCATTTGATATACTTTTGGCAATGTTTTGATGACTTATTTTTGATATTATAATATCATTTTTTTATATATATATTACGCAATTACTTGTTTATTTAATTTTTCATGTATATTTTAATTATATTTAACCAACATAATCTTTTTAAAATTATATTTGCGATTATTGAACTTAAAAATTTATGATTCTTTTTGTCATCTTAACTCATTTTTTAATCATTTTCATGTTGAGTTTCATGTTCTACCTGAGTTAGTAAAAAAATGTCAAGATGAGTGCTTCAAAAAAGGTGTCACCACGCAATGGATTATCGTTTTGTGAAAAGCGATCGAAATGGTTCGAAAATATCGCGAAATATAGTATAAAATTATTAAAATTTTCTGTGAAAATGAAACTCTTTAATAAATTCGTCGTGATCTTTTGTCCGCTGTAAGTACGCGAGCTTCGTTGAAAAGTATTTGGCATGAGAATTGTAATGTTACAAGTATGACATGAAATGTTTGAAACGGCGGCGGTTAAGACTATGTATTTTCACTCTCGCTCGCGACATCGATATTTAAAAGTGCAGTATCGAAATATATTTGAGCTCGTGTGAAGCGACAGTGAAATGAAGTATTTTTACAAGCATTAAAGTATTTTTGCGTTCGTGTTTGTACAGTATACCGTAATTTTAACTACTTCATCATCTTTGTGTATATGAATGAGAAACATAATCGGGAATGTCAAAAATAACATCCACTTTCAGAAATAATAATAAGTGATGACAGTGATAGTAGTGTGATTCAAAATCGCTTGCAATTCCCGAAGAAATTATAGAAACGCATTGGACTTAATTTCAATGTATTCTCAAATCTTCTTTCATATATCTTTCACATAGCTTGTTTCATAATGCAATAGTTTCGAAAAATCACGAATGTTTTATTCAATTTTTTAATAAAGAAAGGGGAAGAACAACAGAGGTAAAAATCGAATTTCTTCCCGAAAATATATGGGTATTGAATTTCGCGAATAATAAGTGCATCGTTCAACCAGTGGGATTACTTGAATTTGGATTACCAACCTTGAATTAATTGAACTAAATAAGTGGATTATCATCGGCGTCCAGCGATTGGTGAGTCTTGTTTGAAAAGAATAATTTTTTATTATTTTATTTGTATAGTTAATGCTCTGTCACTCTGAATTAATTTTATTTAAATCCATAATTATTCAAATTTTCGCACAATTAGTTAGTTACTTGAATTGTATATAATTTTTTATGAATTATAATTATTATTGAAAAAATAAATTCTTAAATGCAAATGAGAAATATTGAATATTACAAAATACATGGTGACATTAACAGAATTTATTGGAAAAGTTCAAAATAAAATTCCATTTATGTGTTTGCATTTTCAAGTAATTTTTCAAATAATTAAAGAAAGTGCCATGTAAATAGATATAAAACAAGGATACTATGTATATATAAATCTATTACAATACATATTATTATAATAAATCTGTTATAATATGTTAATAGTATAAAAGATTTATTTCGTTTGTGTGTGTGAACTTGGCAATGGACACACATGCGAGAAAAAATTGTGCAATTTTTTGATTGTGTACTTAACTTTCTATTCTCAAACTTGGATATGTGCCTATTATTTCCAGTTACTTGTAATTACATAATCACTAATAACCAGTTATTTAGTCTTATGATATCATTTTACTTACATTTTTAGTAAGTAAGAAAACAACATTATAGGCATCAGTCTAGTTACTATTTCTGCCATTTTATTTAACGTTTCATTTGTAGAGTTTATATTTTAAAAACGCATCTAAAATATTTCATTAATTCTTTATTAATGTAAAAATATTTAAATGTTTGTATCTAATTAGTCCTATTTTCAAGAATTTAATTTCTTATAGAAAAATTTACATTTATTCGAATTATTATTATTATTATTATTATTATTGAACAAATTATCATGAAAAAGTTTTCTTAAAATGTTTTTAAATCGCAAATTATATGAAAATTCTTATATATATAATTTAAGAAAAATCTAAAATCTTAAGAAAATAATTATTATTCGAGTCATATCAAACACAATAAATATCAACTTATATATATTATTATTAGTGACAGAGTTAATATGTGTCTAAGCTAATACATAATTTGTTAATTGGTTCAAAGAAATAATCGCAAATCTTTCATACGCAATAGAATATTATATTAAAATATAAATGCTGAATCTACAACAGTTACATGTGTTTGATTTATATATATAAATATCTTACCAATGTAACTTTCATCAACTGTACAGTAATCGTTCACAAAAAATGGTTATAGTTGAATACTTCAAAAAGATCTTTTTGAATAATACATCTCGCATGTCCAAATATATCACTTATTTATTCAATTAAAACTTTTATTTTAAGTAGCATGAAAATATTCCCAAGCAAAATTACAATTCCGTGTGATTCAATTGCTACATGTGCGCATTACGTAATTTTCTTTATTATTTATTAATAATAAAATATTTGCTGATAATATTCAAATGAAATGAAAATTTTGTTCAAATAAATTGAATAAGAATTTGATAAATTCAGAAGTGCGAAATGCGCGCGAAAAACTCCGAATACTATCTACGATTTCGTGTCAGGATGCGCGGTTTTTTATGATTAATTCGCTCACTACTGTTCATCCTTATCCTTCGCGCCGTGCTTCAAAATTCGAGTAAACTCTAGATAGTCGAACATCGAGCCTTTGATCGGTGCTTCACGGTACATTTCATCTACGTCATCGTCTGTGAATCTAGAGATAAAAGAGAATCTACTTTGTATTTTTGTATTTGTACGAAGAAAAATCCTAGTCGATTTTATTGGTTTAAAAACAAATTGTGTTATCATATTTTTTTCTGATATTATTATATTTGGCAGATTATTAAAAATGTAATTAATAAATAGAGTATATATATATATATATATATATATATATATATATATATATATAAAAGACTTAATAAACTATTAGTTCAACTGAAACAAAGAGTAAGATTTTGGTGGAATAATGACCTTAGTCCATGTTCCAATTGAATGAGTCTAATATAATATATAGACAATACATACTAGACAGTTACAATCTTTTATTATTATATTAGTAGTTTATTATTATATAGTAGATATTCGTCAATTATTACTAGTTACTTATTGTCGTATTTTTCTTCTTTGAACAAAATCTTTAAGCAAAAAAACTAAATTTAATTCTTAAATTTTTCTAACTTTGCCACCATTTAATAATTTAAATTAATTTTGTGAATTTTGTCTAAAGCATTGATATGATTTTTAATGTATGTGATATTACCTGTCACCCATTGTTGTCAGCAATTCACGAAGGCGTTCCTCATTTATGTGACCGGAATTTTCTTCATCAAAACAACCAAAGGCATTCTTAATCACATCTTCAGGATCAGTCCCTTGTAATCTCTCTCCGAACAATGTCAAGAACATTGTAAAGTTGATAGGTCCAGGTGCTTCGTTCATCATTGCCTCCAAATAGTCATCAGTAGGATTTTTACCTATAAAAGTTAATTAATTTTCTTTTCATTTCATCCACATATCTTATTTCAATTTAAAAAGAGGTAGTAATTTTGCGTATATAAACCATGCAAAAAGATATTGAATTTTCTACATTTGCTTACCCAGAGAAGCAAGCATGTCATGCAAATCCTCCTTGTCAATAAATCCATCGTGATTCTGGTCGATCATGTTAAAAGCTTCCTTGAATTCCGCGATTTGCGCTTGGTCAAACATCGCGAAGACATTTGACGTCGCGCGTTGAGCTCGTTTCTTCGTGGTCGCACGACGTCCTGCAGTTTTACGGGAAGACATTTTGCACCTACTAAAACAAGAATTCAATTTTAATCATGCTTCTGAATAATTTCATTAAATCTAATAAATTAAAAAACAACTATAGCATTTTTTAAACTTTCCTATTTTAACAAATTTTAATTATAGATATTTAAAAAATATTATAATTACATTAATATTGTATATTAATATTAAAAATATTATATCTTAAGAAAACAGGAACACATTTGAATATTAAATAATCTGAGAAATATTTCTGCTAAAATTATGAATTCTTTAATAAATATCAAATTTTGTTTCTTTTTTTAACAATAGTTTGAAATAATCGAAAGTTTATTGCTAGATATCTAGGATATTAAATATTTTATATTATAATATTTAATATGTCTAATACATTCGAAGAAACAATACTTGACGCAATTTATTTATAGAACATATATTTTGTAGAAACTGTTTGTTTGAAAAATAAACCTAATCTAACTGTGACTTCTTTCCCTATAAATTCGAAATTTTAGCGAAACAAAGACACATTCTTTTTAAACAAACATGAGACAGTTCGAGCTTTCAAGTTACCATCGCCATTGGCGTTTATTTTAAGTAATCAATTCACGATATCCCGGCGCGACGTGACCGAAATTAGGATATAAAAATAATTCTTGGTTGAGACAGTTGAGAGGTCGTTACTCTCTTTGTGTACTCAAACGTCTCCTGTTTTATATACAACTTGTTCCATCGTTATAATATTGCTTTTATCAGCCATCAATTTCTTGTTCAATTTTAGCAAATATGCAGTTTAAAAATATATTTGCTTAAAAAAGTTTAAAAGGATTGAATAAAAAAAATCGAAATGTTCGAATTATAATTTACTTTTTTAAACATTCTTTTAAATATTCTAATTTTTTTATAATAATGCTTTCTCTCTCTTTTACATTAAATGATATTGTTTACCTATATAAAATATTTGTTCCGTGTTATAAACTTTCTTCGTACACTCTAAAAAGAGATTTCAAACATTGTCTTCTATATTTAATATTTATAAAAAATATACATCTAATTTGAAAAAAATAGATGGAATTTTCCTTAAAAGTATATGTCACGAATTCTATAGTAATTTTTACTTATACACGTTTACTCATCTCTTTTAAATCGTCCTACTTTCCCTTCGAATTTTTTTCGCACTCAGTGCTGTCAAAATCAGTCTAATGGACATTTTAGTATACTACAAATTGAGTTGGAATAAATTTATTTTAATATTTGCAATAGATTTTTTTGTTCCTAATCAATTTACTTCAATAAATTTATTTCAATTTTTAGTATAAAAGTATAATAAGTACTAAAATTAATACAATAGTTTTGATTCTGACTACACCATGATGCTCTTTACTATCTACGTCACTGCGCACGCTCGCAATGTTGGTCCATTTCTTCCAGATCGCATATGTAAATACATAACCTAACCAAGAAATATTCTGTTTACACCTTATGCCTTTTCATAAAGAATAGCAATCTCTCTAAGTTTTAATTAACCACAACTTAAATTGTTCAAAATGTTACTGAATGACAATGGCGGCTCTTTCGAGAATAAAGTTTACTGTCAAACTGTCGGATTCACGTGCTGGAACTGCGTTCAGGAAAGAGTACTATTTTGCTCGATAGTTCGATTATTCGTCTGATTTAAAGGAGAAAGATCAATGCATACTTACTCGGTGAACAATGATAAATAATAGCTCAGAAAACGTCTGAAAACTGGAAAGTAGAACAGATCGAAACTTCACGATGAACACTGACCATGAGTCACGTTACGCGTCACTCTATGGTCATTCACCACACCCGACCAACCAGCATCAGCACCATCTGCTGGAAGATAGGTGAATAGGCCCGCGAATGGAGAAAAATTCAGGCCATTGCCAATAGCCGATCAGGACTGTACTTTGATCCTTTGTCTAAAAAATATTTTTTAATGATAACTATTTTATTCCATTATAGATTGTTCTATTAACAAAATAGTCACGACAATAATAATTTATATATTTATATATAATATATATATTTAGATATTACAAACAAATAATGAGATTAGTATAATAAAAAAACTTTTTTCAAAGTTGCTATATATTTAAAATTAAAAATTAAAAAAAATTGAAATTTTAATTTGAGATTTTTACAAGCAGAGACTTAATATAGAATATTAAAAAATTAGTATAACGAAAGATAGTAAGATAATAAAATGTAATTATGAGAAATAATTATTGAAAACAGTATTTACATATTAGCAATATTTTACAAATATATAGTTTAAATAAATAAATATAAAACACATATTTAATTTTAAAATTTTTGGAAAGATAATATTTATGAGTAATTACAGCCCTGAACTGGGAATCGCTTCCATACATGGATTAACGTCTTGTACTGACTCACAACCATATAAGGACATGAAAGAGACTAATACATTGCATTTATCACTTTGTAATCTTTCGTAATGGCAACAAAAAAAACTGCAATTTCCATCTTAATTCAATTCCTATAATTAATAAAAACTGAGAAAACGATTTTTAAAGAAGTAGTTGATATTAGAAAAATTTATTTATATGAAATTTCTGCGATAAAGAAAATTACTATTATTTTAATTACAGGGAATAAAATGTTTTTGCCGTTTATCAAATCAGTCTTGTCAATATTTAATATATATTATTTGCAAAAAATTAAAATGATTTATTGGATTTATATAATATATAACTTCTGTTTCTTATTCTCTTTGTCAGTGCATATTTCACGATAATTATTAAACAATTGTCAAAGCAATGAATATGAAAGTAATTGTTATTAACTGTGTAGAAATAAGTTATTAATTGCCAGTTTATTTAGAAACAGGTGCTTATACTTACTTAAAAAATTTTCAAGCTAACTTTACATTTACACACGTAAAAACTTTAATTATATATTGTTTTTTAGCGGCTATAAAATTTAAATTATTTTCAATAATTACATTCTTGCATTATGCCGGTATAACCCAAGTAGCACATGTTCGTTTAATAAACGTTTTATAACGTTTTCTAAACGAATCTTTTCGTATTAGATACGTTTATAAAACGTTTATAAAACGAACAGTGCTACCTGAGAAGTTATCTTATATTTGAGAGAGATATCTCAGAATAAATAAAACACTTTATCGGAATATTTTATATATAATTATTAAAAATTTATTATATTAAGTAACATTTAAATTAATATAAATAAAAAATTTATTTATTATCTTGATTTTCTGTTATTCTGAAAGAGTAAAAGATCAAAATAATATGATGAAGTGTCAAGTAGATGTTAAGGGCATTGGTTTCTTTATTTACGCACGATCATAAACTTACGCTAAACAAGCCTATATATAATAATCTAATAATCTAAACGATCAATACACCGTATATACAGAATCGTACACACATATTTGATCCTCGGAGAAGAAATCTTCTCGAAAGAACGAGCGTCATCAACATACAATCCTTTTCAAATCTTTCACGCTCGTCCTTTTATACATTCTCTCGCGAAAATTATTTACATGAATTGTCGCACCCACGATGGGCGATAATATATAAATAACGATAACAAGTTCTTCGGCATTTTCTGTACATAAAATATCATCTCGTGAACGAGATTTCTCGAGATCGTTAGCAATCGTGCACGATTCTCGATGAAAATGAAGAGGGCTGATGGAACCTCAAGCTATCGCACAGACACACCGTTGATAGTTATTCCGTTTCTGTTAGGAACCGGTTCGGCCTCGTAATGTCCAGATCTACCATATGTTCTTCTCGGCTGACCGTTGTATCTGTTGCGAACACATCAATTTATCAGATAGAGTAATATAACATTGTTTCTATTTATCTTAAAATTAAAAAAAAAATTTTACATCTTTATTTGTTCAGTACATTATTTTTTCATACATTTTTCGAACGGATATTTGTAAATAATTAATTTTATTCCACTTAAGTTAATTTAATAAAATTGTCATTCATTAAATTCCAATGCTTTAATTAATATTATAAGATATTTATATCTCACATTATACTTATCATGTCGCTTTATTGCAAATTCCTTACACATACATTTGCAACTTACCTATACGCGCTACCACCTAAACTATACGGATTATCGTAGAGACCATCTTCAGGGACGTTTTCGTACATAGTATTGGGCGTGCCGTCATTTAACGTCGCGTAAGACATAACAGCAGCATTTTGATCCTCCTTCCTTTCTGCCGCCTGGACGTTCTCGGTATTTTTCACTGGTGTAGCTTTTCGCCTATCAATATATCGGTGGTTTAATATATTTGTAAATTATATTGGAGAAAAACGATTTACATCAAAGGGCGATACTTACAACCTAAGGTAGACTAGTCCGAGGATAATTAATATAAATATAATCACACCAGCTCCGATGCCGACGCTTGTACCAACACCTTGAGGCTCCGCTACTTCGTTCGCAGCTACTGTGATTAAGGAATATTTTTTATATCAAATATGTTGAATGTTTCTCAACTTTATAAACAAACTTACTTTTTCAAAGCATTAAGATTAATAACAATTTACAACTTATTTCGAGTCATTCACTATCCGTTGTACTTGATGAAATAATTTTTAATACTTTGAAGAAACTTAAGTTAGTCAACAAAGTTTGAAAAGACACACACATACATACATACATACATACATATAAATATTAATTTTATATATATATATATATATACATATAATTATTAAAAATCTTAATTAATTAATTATATATATAATAAATTAATAAATTACGGTTTTATCAATTTTATATCCAATAAATTAATATATATATATATATATATATATATATATATATATATATATATATATATATATATATATATATATATATATATGTATCCTTTTTTTATCTTAATTATATAAAATATTTTAAATATATATATTAGGTATATTCTAAAAAATATGGCACAATATTTTACATTCGCATTTTGGTTCCTCGCCGCTCCAAAATCCTGTGTCCAAGCACTTCCTCAGAAATATGCCGACTCTTTCATACTGCGGTAAACAGTGATACTCCGCGGCTCCTCCGTAAGTCGTCGATCCATTCACTATTATCACTCGACCATTCTCTATCGATCCCGGATGCTTGCAATCGACCGCTGGAAAAGTTATCGCGAATGAATCTTAAACTCTTTTAATGGTTCGTTCAATAACAAAGATTCTTATTATCAATCGATATAAAAATGTATGATCAGAAATATTTTCGCAGAATGTTTTTTATCTTCTTATATGTATAACAAAGAAAAAAATGTTTAAAAAATGTTTGAAAAATATTATTAAAATATTACATTTTTTATACGAAAATATATGACGATATTATTATTAAAAATAATAAATTATCTCCAAAATAAATTAGAGAAATCTCTTACAGAAACAAGCAGGCGTTGTGCCGCTCCAAGATCCATTTTGCAAACAAACTCTAGTTTCGTTTCCTTCCATGTAAAATCCACGTGGGCAGCTATAATGCGCCACTCCACCCACACTGTGAGTCGAAACTTGCGTTGATAATAGGCCGGTTTTCTCAGGATCTCTACATCGAATTTCTGTAAATGTAGACTTTAGTTAATCTTGTTGCAATTAAATGCTATTCGATTGATATTTTAATTTTACCTAATTAATTACGCTTTAAAACAATTGAATACTAAGATTAAAGTTAATACTTGGCACTATTTAAACAATAAAATTTTTTTTATCTTTTTACATTGATGTGACAGTTCGGATATCAAGGCTTTTAAAGAATTAATTATCTTCGAAATTACCTCGACAGACAGGAGTGTCGCTACTCCAGGTACCGTTTTCAAGGCACAGTCTTCTGGCAAAGCCATCCAACTCGAAATTACCGTCGCATTCATAAAGTGCAGCTGCTCCATAGTACGTTGCATTCGATATCAGCGAGTAACGTCCGTGTTGAATGTGTTCAGGTTTGCCACAGTCAACATCTGTTAGAAGAATGTAATAAAAATGTCACATATCTGATATTTTAGTTATTTATAAAGTTTTAAAATGTCAAAAAAAATTACGAATATATTTTACATAATATCGAAAAATATTATTTTAAAAAATATTATTTTAACAAAAAAGGTTTATCGATTATTTAAAGAGAGAATGTAGAATCCTTTGAATAGTCAATAACCGTTACTTATCCTATATATAATCTTACGCACGTGTATAATTGATTGATCTGACAGAATGCAATTTCCGATGGTTAGAGTGTCTAGATAGGTACTTACAGACGCATTGCGGTACTTCGCCGCTCCACTTTCCGTTCTCCTCGCAAGTGGACAGAGGTTCTCCGATCACCTTGTATCCTCTCTCGCACCTATACTTTGCCAAGGACCCAATCTTGTACGAAGTCGCACCCGTGTTAGAATTCTCCGCAGTTCCTGTGCGAATCAGTGTCCTTCCGTACATTCGATCGTTTCCGGTCACCGAAAGAATTCCGTGTTCTGCCAGTACAGGCTCCGTACAACGAATCTCTGAGATAAAAAATATATGATATAATCTGGGCACATATAGGGATTCTCATCAAGGTTGGCAAAATTCCACTTTTTTTATATAAAATCCATGCCGATAGTAAAAATTGATATTTTCCGACAAAAACTAGTCTTTCCTTAAAAATGTTAAAATAAAACATGTTTACCAATATTCGTCAATTGAAAATGTTTTCTGTTTTAAGTTTATTCAAAAATAATAATCTGTAATAAAGAGAATGTAATTAGGAATCAATATATCAAGTGAATTGATTTTTTTGTTAGAAGATGATAAGTAAACACGAATCAGATCTATATTAATAAAAATGTTTAATTCTATTATTATAACATTTTTCTTATTAAAAATTAATATAAAATTTAGTAACATTTACATGTGTAAAGTTTTCGTTTTGAAAATTTCACATTATTCATATTAATTTGAATTAAAAATGACTTTATTATTAGATTGATTTCATTGTTTTAAACTATAATAACTAGTATGATTTATTAATTAAAGCAAAAATATTTTTTGCATAAAGTAAATAAATATATTTTAGTATTACATATTACTTATTTTTATAGTTTCTGTCAGTTTATTTCCTCTAATAAAATTAGGACAGTAAAAATTGGAATTTACCATTATTTTTCCACTCAGTGGGTTTTTCTGACCAATCCTGATTCTCATAAAACTCGCGGGTAAATTTTTACAATGTATCGAGAAAGTTTACATAAATGTGATTGCGTCTTTTATGAACGCCTCTTGTATAAAAAGAAGAAATATCTTTTCAGTTATAATATCGCGCAATTTTTCATCCAATTTTACTTAATTATTTTTATTTTAGTGATACTTTTTGATGCATTTATACCTTCGCACTTTGGAGTGGCGTCACTCCATTGACCATTGTCCAGACAATATCTTCTTGAAACTCCATTTAATCTGTAATTTCTCGTACAACTGTATGTGATTTCACTGCCAAGATGAGTCGTTTCGTTCGCGTAATCCACAACGCCATTCAAAATCGGAAGAACCTTGCTGCAATCGATATCTGCACAATAATTATTCTATTAGCATAATCTAACGATTAAAAATGATTGAGAGTTATGACAAAAATACACATTATATTTTCATAAAAAATTATAATTCTATATAGGATTCTATATAGGACAAAAATATGAAAAATATAATCTATGTATATAAAGCATCTAAATAAAAATTTTAAAAAAATCTGATGCTTCAAATATGGTTTTTTTAAACATCTTCTTGAGAGTTAATAAGCTGTTCTAAATATATCTCATTTGCAACGCCTTTAACGGAGACAACCTTGATTCTAAATTATATTCCTTTCCTGTATAATATAACGCGATTATGTCACTCGAGTGATTTCGATGAGAAAGAGATACGAGAGAGAGATTGACTCACACTCGCAACTCGGCACCTCTCCCGTCCATTGTCCGTCTTTGCCACACGAATGCCTGGCCTCGCCGTGAAGTAAATAACCCAGGTCGCAATGATATTCGATAACACTGTGAACGTTGAAATCATATCCCACCACGTAACCTCCGGCGGGCACTTCCGGCTCCTCACACGTAATTACTATATAGAAAGAATAATAAATATATATAACGAATTGAATATCATAAAAAATGTTTTAATAAAAAAAAGATAGTAAATATTTTTTTTCCTTTTAAAATTATTATTTTCATAAAGAAAGATGTTTTTCTTCTACGTCAAAGTTGATTTTTGCATAAAACTTTGCAAACTTTTAATAAATCAAAGTTTGTGTGATTTTTTTCGGGGAATTAATTTTTATAAAATAATTCTTACACTCGCAGGATGGCGTGTCGTGGCTCCACTTGCCCTCTTTGGTGCATTCTTGCTTTCCTTCGCCCACCAACCAGTAATCCTCTCGACACGTGTAGACGGCTAAACTACCCACTGTGGTCGTGCCATTAGTTAGAACGACTGTTCCGAACTCGATCTGGGCTGGAGCCCCGCAATCGACGAATCGACATTGTGGCGTCTTGCCGGACCATTCGCCCCCGATATTACACGTGAGAATCTTAATCAGTCAAAGGATCGCACATATAAAATATATCTCAGTTTTTATTATATATTTTTAACGTATATAAATAAAAAGAATTTCGGAAACCATAATTTTAAATATAACAATTAATTAAAAGAAAACTGAGAACTTACATTATCACCGAACAAAATAAATCCATTTTGACAGGAGTAAGTGGCGGTGGAACCCACTCTTCTTCCGGTAGTTGTCACGATGCCACCGTTTACTTCCGGTGGCTCGGGACACCAGTCGACTGAAAAGTAATTAGCCGTATAATCACAGACGGCATGACAAGGTAGAAAGTATACTGAAACGCGACTCTTTACTTAAAAACTAACATGCAATTATTTTTTAATTAACAGTAATATACACATGAGATTTATAATTATAAATAATTATAAATAATTAAATCCATTGTGTGCAAAAAACAAATGGCAAAAATTTTAATCTGGTTTATTAACAGTTGATCTTATTTGTAATAAAACATATTTACGAAAATTAGTACATTATTTTTAAATATAATTTATTAATATTTAATTAAAAATATTTCTCTCTGTGTATATATTGGGTATTTAATTTTTATGCAACTTTTTGCACTGACTAAATGTCTAATTCGCAAGTATCATTTTTAAAACTTGTAAAGAAAAACCTGAACTAAATGGCGAAATAAATGCGAAAAATACTTACACAAACATTGAGGCTGGTGTCCGCTCCAGATACCACCGTCTCCGCATCTTCGTCTCGTGTCACCCACTAGCGTGTAATTTTCTTTACACGTATAATCCACGAGAGCACCGTGCGTGGTTCTGTCCTCTAGTAACGTGACAACACCGTTCTCTAAATCTGGTAGGACGCCGCAGTCGACAACTGTGAAAATATTTGAAAAATGACGGAGGTCGCGCGTGACAGATGGCTCATACATTTACATCGCATGTTCAGCATTAAATATAATTGCACGATTCTCATGTAGATAACGTAATACAAAGTTGTCTTAAATTTTTCTGAAATATTCTTTAAACATCATGAAAGTTAACTTGATGACATTCGAAAAAATTAAATTTTAATGCATCGTTTGCTATTTTTAAGTTTTTATTTTTACATATTTAGAAAAATAATAATTCAAAAAAGAAATTTAAAAAACTAATTTTATACTAACCCTTCAAAAATTTTTTTAAATAATTTTCTGTAATATATGTGTATAAATAAAAACAATTAAACAAACTGATGTGCAATGTGCAATCAAATGATGTATAGAAATTTCATTTTTTTGAATGTTGAGAGACAAATTTTATGTAGATACTTTAAATGTCTTTTGAAATCTCATATTGTTTGTTACACAAATAAAAAATTTATCACTAGTATAAAATTATCACAATTAAATCTAATAAATATAACAGCTTAATTCTTAATTTGTGATAATGCAATCTTGATTATACAAAATAGATCCAAGATTATTATATTTAATGTATAAATTGTGACTGTTTGCGATACTTTTGTGATCATTCTGTAATAAAGAATCAATGAAAGAGAGAGAAAGAGAGAGAGAGAGGGAAAGAATTGAAAAGGCACAAAATATATGAGGGGCGGTCACATTTGTCGCATGACATTGTCTTAAAAGGCGAATGATCAGACGCCACTAAAGTCTCACACTCACATTTGCACGTGGGCACGCCACCGCTCCAAAAACCGCTCGGTCCGCACATTCTGGACTTCGATCCAATCAACATATAACCGTCCAGGCAAACGTAATCTATTGTGGAACCTATCGTTCTTTTGGATCCCACAATCGTGGTGTTCTCCGCTTTTTCGGGACTGCCGCAGATCGATGGTCCTACGAAAAACAAAATAAGTAAAAAAGATATACATTTCTACGACAATTTTATGAGATAGTTTTATGCAGGTTTTTTTTTTTTTTTTTTTTTTTTTTCTCCAACAAGGATAGAACATTTTTTTCGCAAGAGCCGGACTTTTTTCTCTGTCCCACAGACAAAATTCCTGTTCACACTTACTGCTCTGGCAGATCCAGTGAAGGTAATCGAGGTTGCAACCGACGTCATTCCAAAGCCAGCCACGACCTCCGTCCAACACGACACAGTTTTGTTCGCCATTGTAATTATTCGGCTGGTCTTTGCCCCAGGATGGTTTCTGCACAATCTCGCCTGTAATATGATCAGTCTGTGTCAATATTCTAAATAAATCTATTACAATTGATTTTTTTATCTTTATTTTCGCTTTAAGAATTTTTATTATAATAATATACATATTATATCATGACATATATAAAATAGATATACATAAACAAGAAAATCAAAACTTAACATAAAGTGACAACATTTTTGCAAATATATATTTTTATGATATAAATTTATAAAAATATATACATAGTGAATTGTGAAAATGTTGTCACTATATTATCTATAAAAATATAAATATATTTATATAAATAATTTGTACAGCTTATTAAGCGATTATATTATTTATCGATTTTGTTATATTTTATTTAATTAATTTACTATATTATTGACACATCATACTCTGTTGTGTTAACGATAGATGACTTCACAAGTAGAAGTATACTTATTAATTGATGCACGTTGGAAGATGTAACTTCCTGTAGATTTCGACACGGCATAATAACTTTCACGTTCTATTTATCGTCGGACGATGCTTCGACTGCAAGCCCGTAACGATTCTACTTCGCGATACAATTTGTCCGGATGATTATACGATACTCGATTGACTCATCATTACGGAACGCGATCGTCGTCCTTTCGAAGCAAAGTAGCTGGAATGCGAATTTGCAAATCGCCGCTTCCGAAATAACACGATGTCGCGTAATGGTTCTGTAATTGCCGGATAATCACCGGACAAACGAATCGACAATCGAATTACCGAATCTCACCTCGAGTTACCCAATTCCGCCCTCTCGGCCCGATTCTCACGGGTGATCGTTAATAATAATGGGAATATAACTCGTCGAAACTTTGCCAACTTACCGTCCACCCATCGCCATGTTCGAGCTGTGATCTGCGGTTCCTTTTGGGCTCCGATCCAGACCAGCTGAGTCTTGAGTTTATCTTTTCGCCTTTCTAGGTTGTTCAGGATAAATATAGACGATACGCCCTGCGAATATTATGAATATTATCAGTTTTTAATTTCAATAAATGCACTATCGTCTATAAATCTTATCTGTATGAAGTTCGCATTCTATTTTAAACATTTTTAAATTCTAAAAGTTGTTCTAGAACAAGTCTAGGTTGTTCTAGACTTGTTCTAAATTGCTCCAGAAGATCAAATTTTTATAATAAAAATTTTTGCAGAAAATTGAAAAAAAAAAAATTTTTTAACCTGGCACCCTATTTTTCGAAAATCGTAACTTTCAAAGTTGTTCTAGTTGTTCCAAACATTGTTCCAAAGTATTAATTCTCCAAACAAAGAATTTAAAAATATATAATAAAAAATAGTATCCAGCGCTCAAACAGTATTTTTACGTCTACAGCTATCGTTATCATCTTCTGAACACCAAATTGCATATTTAAGCTAATAATTAACGTAACAACCCGAAATAATTTTCATTTTTGTCAGAACAAATTTTTAAAGGGCATTCCAGGTTGTTACATTAATTATTAGCTTAAATATGCAATTTGGTGTTCAAAAAATGATAACAATAGCTGTAGACGTAAAAATAAAGAGTTTTGAGCGCTCGATACTATTTTTTATTATATCTTTTAAAATCCTTTGTTTAAAGAATAGGAGAACATTTTCAATTTTTTTTATTATTCTAAATAAAACTAGAGATTCTACAAACATTATAAAAATATTAATATATGCGGTAGAATCATTATAACAACATAAAAATAACTTAAAAATAAGAAGCGTTTGACAAGAACTAGAAAGCGCGCCATTAACTTATGACGTCTGACGTCACGATATATAATATAGCTTGCATCATAAGGAATGAATAATGGAAGAATTCGCAATTAAAAAATGAAAAGGTGTATATAAATATTGTCGTGTCAGAATGTTTAAGAACAATAAAGACTTCTTCTAAAATATTTGTGAGTGTTCCAAAAGAAGAAACACGATTGGAAAAAACAAGTTTGACGTGATCCCAATGAAACATCATTAATTGCATCTTTTTATTGCTGCGAAGATTATTTTGACGTAAATTATAATAATTATATGTATAATAGATTTCCAAAATATTAATTTAATTTTTGTAGTTTTATTTTTATACGAATAATATATTATGAATATATCATAACACGATGTTTGTATTTCCATGCAGTCACCTAAATTTATCTCATATATATATCGTGACGTCATATCACGTTTGAAAATACGTGATATTTTTCAAATTTTTAATGACTTTTAATTAAATACTGAATAATATATATTAAATATTATTTTTTATAGTGTATTCGGCATTTATATTACTTAAACTTAATAAAAAAAATATATTTATATTTTGTGAATGACACTATTAATACTTCGGAACAATGTTTGGAACAACTAGAACAATCTGGAACAACCTTGAAAAATTTGATTTTCAAAAAATGGAGGGCCAGGTCAAAAAATTCAATTTTCCGCGAAAATTTTTATTATAAAAATTTGATCTTCTAGAACAATTTAGAACAAGTCTAGAACAACCTGAAACAACTTTTAGAACTTTAAAATTTGAAAACTGGGGTGCTAACTTCATACATATATAAATCTCTATCTTTTAATCTTTTCTTTTAATAAATTAAAATAAAATGAAAATATAAAAAATTAAATAAAATAAAAATTTTTAATTTATAGTACTATACATGCTCTAATTTTTAAAAATAAGTATTTAACAATTATTCAATTTATTTCATACAAGAATAAGATAAAAATATCTGGAATAAATGTATAAAATAAATAAATTGAATATAAAAATAAATATAAATATAATAATATATAATAACCTGGAAACCGTGAACGAGATCACCTCCGCGATTTTTGCAATAATTTCTTGCCTCTTGGAAAGAGCCGCCCTTCTTCACTATGAATTCGTAACATGTGGAATTGAAAGCGGCCAAGTCGGCGTCAGCGGGTGTGCCAGCATGTGCACACCTATCTATCGAGAATTCTGCAAACATTTATAAATCTTTTTCATACCGTTTTTTGTACTGTTTTTCCTTCAAGAGGACATCCAATTATTCTGATACATAATCTAAATTTACACGCTTTTAATCGAACACATTAAGGAAGATTTATTCCAATTTTTCAATTATTTCTCCTTAGTTTTTCATTTTTTATTACTTCTTTTTTTAATGGAATATTCGCGTGCGTGCTATTTATTGAAAGGGAAAGTAAATTCAAGCTTGAAGCTTTTAAACTTACCGTCGGTAGCGAAAATTTCTACTTCGCAAAGGCTTAAGCTACCCTCGACACCAACCAGTTGCAGAAAGACGTATTGGCCCACTAAAGCTCTGGCACAGATGAAGGTCTTCGTGATACCCTCTTCTGCAAGTTTGATTCATCATCTTAATTGATTTGCTTTAATTTTCCAGGAAACATTCAGAACTCCAAATATATGGATAAATAAATTTTTAAGATCATTAATCTATTTGAAAGATTTTTATATTATTCGATGTAGAGTAATTGTAATTCTTTTATAATACATTAAAAAGACAATAACAAAAAGTGAGAATGTTTTCTGAATGTTTTCCTATTAACAAGTTATACTGTTCGTAGCTGTCTTTTGAAACACTTACCAATAGTACCGGGAAACCAGGCACACAGAGGATTACGTTGTAATTCAGCGCTGCTGTTGCCTACTCTTATCTCAATATCCTGAAGAGGTTGATGACCTGCCGAGCAATCGATAAGTCATTTTTCAAGCTAGTCATATTTATAGTCAAGTCTTGAAGCGAATATACAATTATAAAGCTTAAGATAGCCTTGGAGAGATAAAAAATATCTTATATATTAAAATGATCTTCTAGGTTAAAATTAGGCAAATTTATTCTTTTTGGAATAAAAACAATTTTTATTCCAAATATAATAAAATAACGTGTTTTAATATCAAGATATTCATAATTTAAGAATTTGTAAAATAATGGGGTCATTGCGAGCCGCGATCCTTTTAAGTCTTGAATATGAAACGATTATGCGGAAGTTTACCACAGCAGCCTCGCGTCGTCACTCGAACAACCTTGACGGAATACGACTTGAGAAGGTCGACTCTCCACCAGGGACTGGGCTCACTCTGAGTTTCCGTGCATCTCTTCCCGTCGTGTTCCGTACTGAAGTCGCCATCATTACCGTGATTTGCATTTCCGCCCCTCACAGTCGTCGATTGATTTGCCGGTTTGCGGAAACCCACATTCGTACCTGTCGCATTATTTGTTCTATCAATTGCAGTTTATCATTGTAATTTCTCTCTCTAATAAAACAATATAAAAACAAAATTCAAAGTGTCAATTTTAAGTGCTGATAACTAATTAATTTTATTTAAACAGTTCCCAGGTAGCAAGTACACGACATTTTGACGTCAAAATAGGGTCAGTTCGAACCAAATATGACGTGACGTAAAAATGATTGAAAAATGACGGACTAATGTCGCAGACCGATGACGACATTTCAAGATGTTAAAAAGACGTGACTTCATGATCATTTTAGAGCTATTAGTGACGTTTTAATGACATATTTGATCATGAATCTTTTCCTCTAGCGTGAACTCGTGAAAGGTGAAAAATTCATTCACAAATATTGAATTTGTTAATGAAACTTTTCACTTTTCACGAGTTCACGCTGGAGGAAAAGATTCATGATCAAATGTCATGATCAAGTCCCAGGTTATAGAGGAAATTCATGTTAGGGCCCTGAGGTATAGAGAATTATGAATATCAAAATTATACACAAAATTGTTTGAATAATTTAAGATATTATAAAAAATTAAATGACTTTTTAGTTAAAGTATAGTAATACTTAGGCAATTTATAATAATGACTTAAGAATCATGATATTATGACGTTCTTTTACAACATCATTAAGACGTCACAAAAAAGACGTTTTAAATTAGACATTATTTGGTCACATGACGTTATTGAACCAGAAATGACCAGTTTTCGACGTCAAAATGACATGTGCTTGTTACCTGGGTTTATTATTTTGCGATCGCGATATAATAAACGCCACTTGTTTGACATTTATTAATCACCGCTTTAGTCACCGTAGTTAATCGTTGGAAACGTCGATTATTAAATAACAGAACGCTCGTTAACGGCAGGATGTGTTTAATAATTATTTATAATTATCACCGAGAGAGAGAGAGAGAGAGAGAGAGAGAGAGAGGGTGGGAGAGAGAGAGAGAGAGAGAGAGAGAGAGAGAGAGAGAGAGAGAGATAATTAATTCTGACAAAGTCTGACAAAGCAATTGCTTTTCGTTACCATTGTTCCGCATCGTGTATCAATGTGTAGGTATTTTTTTTATTCATGTCTTATATCCTTAGGCATGATTCTTGGGACAATTTGCGACAAGTTGCATTGTCGTTATTTCATGGAAATGGTGCGGATCGTTCCGCTACCGTCAAACAATATGACAATTACATTTTCTTGCAGTCAAATTTTTTACGTACCATAGGGAAAGTCATGGAAGAAAACCGCATTTTTTAATAGTTCAATGATTTAAAAAAAATCTATCGCCGCGGATCGGATATTATTCGTTGGATAACGCGATGAAATTTATAACAGGAATGGAATAGAAATTTTACACATAAAATGAACGCTTTCAAAAGGATGTCCCACAACTGTTATTTCTTCTTTTATTTAGAAATTTCTCAAGCAACTGGTTTACAATTCTTATTTCACGATAATATAAAAAAAATTATTTTATGATTGTTATAATTAAGTATTTTTTAAACCTTCCAGTTATAAATTCTTGATAAAGTAAAAATTGAAGTCAAATTCTTGAAGTTCTTTAATTTTAATTATACAAAAAATTATTATGTTGCTTGTTCTCTATCCTGTAACTGAGAAAATTAATGATAATTTTGGAACACCTTGTATAAAGCGAGGGAAAGTAGCTTGATTGGTATTTTAAGGCAGGTAGTTTGATGTTCTCTCCAACGAAAATGCGACTCTCGTTCGACGATCCCTGTCGCGTCAAGTCTTCCAGTCATATCACGAAAACAAACTTAATTTCGTGCGATGGAGAAAGTCGATTGTTATAGTCGAGACTGATGGAAAACGAATGCGAATGCGAATGCACCGGACGAATTATTATGCATAATTAGCATAATGAAAGCAATTAAACGGATATTGAGAGTTAATCATATCGAAACATATTAGCACGATACTAGTGTAGGGCTGCCATATCGAGCCATGAGGCGACCAGAACAAGGATGAAGACTGGGGGGGGGGGGGGGAGTCAATAGACTATATCGTGTCAAGATAAAAACGAAAATTTATTTTTTATTTTTTTTCTCAATATAAACATATATATATATTCTTTACTTCTTTTTCTCAATATAAACAAAAATATATTCTTTAGTTTTTTCTCAATATGAACATAAATATACTCTTCTTAACATAAAAATGTATTCTTAACATTTCGAATATTTATAATCGTCGATAAGTAAACAAACAAAATAAAAAAACAAAAAAATTTCACTTTTACATTACAATATTTACTTTTTTCAAAATATATAGACTCGATATATATTTTATTATTCTATATTATAGAGCAATGTCTATTTTTTTTATTATTATTTTATTTTTGTGGTTAAAATGAGATATAATTTAATAGTTTAGCGTGTTGACCGGGACGACCAGGACTTGTTCTTTAAACCGGGACATGTCCGGGACGTACGGCAGCCCTATACTAGTGGAACTGGTCAGTATGTACAATACAGTATATCGATTCAAGGAAGAACCGCGAAAAAATGATGAACACTTACCGCAAAACGGTAGGTCACCCTGCCATTTTCCTCGGGCGTTGCATGTCAAGCTACCGGTTCTGAAAGAAAGTAATAGTCATCACAAAAGCTGGAGCGGATACCAAATATGTGAATTATCGGAAACGGCAATCGCGCGGATGTCACTTTCCCGCGACGTTATTTACGTAACTGATAACAGGTATATCGTTATGCGTGTTATGCATGAAAAATCTTTTATCGGACCGTTGGAGCGAAAAATGTTACTTATAACTTTCTGCTTATAACTGGTATAATTACGCGCTACAAGTGGAAGAAAGATAGTACGAGACAGGAACCCACATTTTCCCAAGATTTCAAGAGAAATATTTGGAATAAAAAAATATTTTAATTTATTAAATAATTTCGAAAGAGAGTTGTAGATTTTTAAATAGATTTTTGAAAAATTATTAACATATATTTTATATAAAAGTAATGAATGATTATTTCGTTATTTATTACAACAAAATATAATCATCGATTAGTTTTATTTATCGATGAAAATTTCGTTATTTATTATAAAAAATATTAAGATTGCAATTGTTGCGCACTAGGAGAACCCTGAAGGAAAAAAGTTTACTGAAAATATAATTAAATTTTTTTGAAAATTTCTCTGATCTGACTCCGTTTCATTATCATTTCATTAATATTTCAATATTGCAGCAATTTTTCATTTAAAAGTAATACAGTTTTCAATTTAATTCAGTAATTTTCATAATATCTAATACTTCCAAACTTTTTTTACTACTTTTTAGCAGTATATTTTTATTTTTCTTATATTTCGCAGTATTACATTGAATTTCATACAGAAAATTATGATTGATTTTGAAATACATTCAGTAATTTCTTAATAACTTTTATTTTATCTTTCATCGATTTCACTTTCAGCAAAATATTTCCATCAGAAAATATATTCAGTACATATCTCCTATAATCAAAAAATCGCCACTGCCGAACAGAATTTGATTGGCCACTGATAAGTTATGTGATCTATCCGCCAGTGCGGATTACTCACGTCAGGCAAAATTAATCGATGATTATTTTGATTAGTTTTATATATCCATGAAAATTTTTTATATATTATAAAAAAATTAAGAAAGATTGCGTATACATACTAGGAGAATATATTTGAAAAAGAAGTAAAGCAAGAGAATAATCCATTTTCAGAAACATTCGGAAATTTCCGGAAATATTTGAAAACCACAAGACCCTAAGATATTAGAGTCCTATAATCAGAGATTAGACAACCGGTAAACTTTTGCTACAACTTTTGCTATCACTTATCGATACTATTATATTATTGAATATAATTACCTTCGACATGATTATTTATAAATGCATTAGATTTACGAGTAATCGCAATGTAATGTAAATTAAAGCTCTAAGAAATATTCTATTAATTTAATCTAAACTTTAACATTAAAAATTTTGAAGTTAACAGGAAAATATATTTTAATAAGATGTAAGCACAAGTTGAATTGAGTCTTTTTCAACACTCTCTTAAAGATAATATCTGTGAGATAGTATGTATCTTGACACCTTTTGTAATTTCCGAAGGTTTCCAGAGATTTTTTCATGTGTTTCCAAAAATGGGTTTCCCCTCGCTTTACTTCTTTTCTGAATATATTTTGCTAGTATATATACAACAATGTATACAATATGATGAAGTTCTAGTGAGTTTAATCTTAAAAAATTATTTTAAGCAGAGAAAGAAATGTAGATATTTTTTCAGATATGTAGATAGAAATGTTACTATTTTTTTTTAGAAACTGTAGTTTTAATGTGCCGCAAACTCTTTGTATTTCGTGCTCTCGTATTCTATTATTCTTTGAGTTTTTTTTTTTAAATGAAACCATCCCACACTAACCATTCGAAAAGGGAGAAAGTCAGTGGTGTACCGCATTATAGGCAATCACTATTCTCAATGAAAAGCGTGCATTCGACTCGTTGCACGCGTTGAGAAGAAGGTGTAGCCAATCGCGCGTAACACAATCTCCAGTCGCGTGTCCCTATCAGAATGCCGAAGAAATTAATTTACTATCACATTAATTTCGCGACAAAAAGTTGGTTTTTTACACGCCAAGTATGCTTTTCCAATGTATGATAAAGATGACAGCTATTGATCTCAAGTATTCTTTTTCCATTTACTCTGGATTAACTTTAACTTTTCGTTTACAAGAAGCGAAAATTAATAAATTTATTTTTCTTATTGCTAGATTCATTGCTAGATTAATTATAAAAATTATGTAGAAAGTGTGATAATTGTCAATGGAAATCAAATCTTGATTTCAATTAAGAATGCATAAGACACGTTGCAGAAAATTCACAATAAGCTATCGTTATAACTTATTTCATCGTTGAATCATCAAATCAACTTTGATTTATATCAATTTTATTATATTCCAAAAATCATATATATGTACATAGTGTTATTATGATATTAATTAAATTTTATTAGGATGGTCCGTCGATATTTATTATGAAATATCACTAACAATAAATGCATTTACAACAACAAAAACTGCGATTAAAATTAAAAGAAAAATAATCTGAATTATCTGAACGCAATTTGGGAATTAATGACATACTTTAGAATCTAGTGACGTTTATCCTGACGTAATTAACTTAAGAGATACAATATTTAAGAAGTAAAGAAACGTTAAGTACATTATTAACATACAGTATATATTTAACGGTACTATTACAAGTTACATGACATACTGTTTGAAGTTTCATGATTGAAGTGCATTCCGAACTACCTGGAATTGAAGGCAGAGAATCTCAAATGTGTCAAGTTCAACGCAATTTTACTTTAAGTCAAGTTTAATTATATTATAATGAATATATGACAACAAGATAATATCTCATATTTTATATCATATTCATTTTATTTACTCAATATTTTTAGACTTTTGGTGTGTAATTGATAGAGTTTTCAATTTCATAATTTTATCGATTATATCAAAATTTTGAAAATACTGCTAATTTCACAAATGATTCCTTATGAATTCCTTATCTATCTGAATTTTTTTTCAATTATATTATCAATTATTTTTAAATTTATTTTTACTGCCTTTATAATTTATTCGCTGCTGTAAGAAGAATGGCACGCCTGTCGATCAAGATTCTTTCCGGGAAAGTAATATTATCCGCGGATATCGCGCGATAGGGCGTAGCCCCATTACATCATTATCACGAATAAACCGCGACGAGATGCTAATAATAGAAACAACTGAAAAGGAATTGTTGTCACTTGACAACCTCTGGACACGTGCTATAAAGTATTTATAATAATATACATTTCCTGTATTTCTCATTTTTCAAAAGGAACCAGTAGCTGCAATAAATATTAGTTTCGGTCTTTACTCAAATTCTTCATAACTAACTAGTTAGTTGCTTAGCTTGAATCTGACTAAAAGAAACTATTTTCTGCAGGGATCGGCCTCTATAGAGAGCGAAAAAACAGCGGGGACAGATTTGAAATAGCTTTAAACTCAGAAAATTGCGATTTTCATCAATTGCAAATATCTTATAATTTTTAAATTAATCCAATTATAAACTCTAGTTCAATTATAAAGAAAAATAATTGCAAACAATTCTGACAAACCCAATAAAAGTGGACTTGAGATATTTCTGAAATTTCAAAGCTGCATTTTTTGCCAATTACAAATATACTATTTAAATTAAATATTTATATTTAAATATTACTATTTTTAAATATAATATTTTAAAATATTTTAAATATAATATTTAAGTGACAAATTACCAATTATGAACAATTCTGAAGATAGGTCAGGAATTTTTTTTTTTCAAAATGATATATTTTTTATAAAGTTTCGACTATGAACGATATTATTGTCATCATAAATAACTACAAATAGAAAATACTCCTTTTTTATTGAAAATTTAATTTGTTAAAAATAGGGTATCAAGTTCATGTAAGTATATTGTATTATTGTAATGCATTATGTTATACGAGAAAATGCACTTACCCAAACAACTCGTAGCCAGCATCGCAGGTGTACTTCGCAACGGTACCGACTGTTAAGGATTCGTCAGACAACGATACTTTGGCGTTCATCGGCACAGCCGGATGGCCGCACTTTAGTCCTGTAATCAGCAAAATTATACGGACGTTTAGTTGTTTGAAGGTGAGCCGCGCGCGAGCAAACGATACCATCTCTTCGATAAAAATATCGAATTGTAACCGCGTAACCATCTATTATCTTCTGTAATTTGCGCGAAACTATTTATGCGATTTCCCAGGCTTACAAAAGCGTTAGATTCTCATTGCAGGCGAATCATCTCGACAATTACGCTTAAAATTTCAATGCCTATAATTTCTAGATAATTTATGGAAATTGTATTTCTTTAATTGTAATGGGACAGTTAATGAAAAAAATATTGAAATCTTCTTTAATATAGCGAGGTCTCTAATTTCAAAGCATATAATTTATACGCGAGAAAATATATTTCTTCTATGTTTAAAATGAATAATTTTATTCATTTTTAATTATCTCAGATGTATCAGTGTCACGATGACGCTTGGAGATCTATATTGCTTTTTTTTGCGGCTTCTATGAATTACAATCTACTTTTTTGCCTTCGTGCATGACGCTCGATTGATCGAATTTTCAGGGCATAACATAGATCAATTCAACGTGAATAAGACTATCGATTGGTCATGCTCGAAAAGGCAAACGGTAGTCGTATTCATGCCAGCAACAATTTAAATAATGAACCCGTTAGAGAGATCTCTATGGAAATCTTGAAAGAAATGCATCTAGGATTGTGGCACTTGCTGATGCCATCATTTAAATCACTAACTTGAACACGAGATCCTAAATGATTCTACATTTAATTCTCTCTAGTCACTTTTACAAATGATGAAAGTTAAGGACACATTTGTCTCTCAAAACTATTTAGAGCGATTTGTTCATTTCTTCAAATCGCTAATACGCCTGTATAAATTCAAGAGCTATGACTTTTTGTTCGGGCATTTTACTTGGTGAGTAAATCAAACGGACGTTGTAAGAGCCTTGGACGGGATCCCACGCGAATTCCATTATATGACTTCTATATAGCTTCCACGACTCGCATTAGAGTTGGAATTCGCGCGTCAGAAAAGCACGACGACAATAATGTATTATTCAGTCTAATTACATTTCCCTTGTTTTGATAAATACTTTTTCTTTTTATTCGGTGTATGTAATCATGTTCCGAAGAGAAATCATGTTATTTCCGGGACACTGTGTATATTAATGTTAACTAAGCGAAATGTAAAACATTCCCGATCGGAAGAGAGAGAGAGAGAGAGAGAGAGAGAGAGAGAGAGAGAGAGAGAGAGAGAGAGAGAGAGAGAGAAAGAGAGAGAGAGACTTGCTGATGCGTTCGCATAAGGCGAACTTTTTCCTCATGGGGAAAGTCTATCGGATTGCGATGAAAATGCGCCAAAGGCTATAGCAATTTAGATCTCGAAATTGTGCGAGGATGTGATATCGTGTGACATCGTGAAATTCGCGTCGCGTTTTCCATGGGAAAATCTTTCTCATCATGGATGGTGCACATTTTTCTGAGCACGCTTAAACGCGAAAGCACCTTTCTCAATCTTTTCCCTTGTGCCATTTTCTTTCGTTTTCGCTTCCAACATTCTCACGTGTATCTGTGATTTCCTTTAACCCTTTGCGGTGTGGCGGTCACGTGTGACGAAATCGCTCCTTCAAACTGCATTTTTAGAACTTCACACGTGCTGTCATATTGTCCCTTTTTGAAATTATCTTGACGTAATGAATCACGTGTCGCTTGGTTCGCTGTAACTATTATGTTCGCAAAATTTCAAACATAGTTATAAAAATAATGTTTACACGCAGAACATAAATGGCTGAATAAAAGATTTCTCAATAGATAGGAAAATAACCGCGCGATTAAAGATATCTAGTGAATTTGCAAACCGTAAATTGACTTTTAAATTTTCAGCTTGAAATCACAGATGTAATCTTAAGTACTATTTCTTACCTGTTCGCGAGAAATTATATAAAGCAGAATTATATTTTATTATATTAAAACAATTGTTAGCTGTAAATTACTTTTTATAAAATTAGATTTGTTTCTGAAATATCTTTCTGGGTTATTTTATTATTTCGGTTGAAAGACATGATTCTTGCTTATCATTTTATGAGCCTTATAACCTTCTTAAAAAAGGAGAGAAGAGGCGATACAATCTTGTTGATTACACGTGCGAGGTCGCGCGACTAGCGGAATAATTTCCTGTCGTATTTTCAAGGTCAATCGCGATAAATCGTTTTAGATTTTTAAGAAAGGTCAGCATCGTAATTATCCATAATTGATATTCCGATTAATGCACAGATTCTTTAAATTATTTTACAAATGATAGACCGGCTATGATGGTTCTCTCACGATAATTATTTTCCAACTAATTAATGATTACTATAAACAATTAATATTATTTTTTAATTAATTAATAAACAATATTAAAAGATATTTAACCTCCATAAGAGAAGAGCCGAGTAAAGAGTATAATTATTCTTTTTCTGTCTGTATTAGTTAAAAAACTAGAAGATATAACTAAAAAGTCATTTTTTCGCAGAAGAAATTTAGAATTATTACATTTATTTTTAAGATAAATAAAATATATATTTAAAATTATAGTAATTTTTATAATTGTGATTTTTTTTTAGTCCATATTGTGCCATTGTTTTAGATTTTATGATTTTAATATCACAGGAATAAACATTAAAGTTAATAACGTTACAGTAAGATACACAGATATATCATTAATGTAATTATGAGAGACTATTCTCACACACACTTTCGCAGATCGCATAATCAGGAATCTAAGGTTAAAAGAAAAGGAAGAGAAGATCTTTCTCCAGAGAGGCTCCGGAGGCGTTTCGTTAATTTTAACTCCGTGCGAGGCTGACATCTTCGGAGTGAAAGCCTCCGGTTATTATGTTCCGATCCGAGACGCGCTCTCGAGAGAGAATCGCATTTCTCACGAAGCGAAACATAATTCTTGCGTTCCTGTGCATGCGTGCGAACGGTTTAATTAATGGCCGAAATTCCACGTTGACGACAAATACATACATATCTCGTCAAAATTATAATTATACCTAATGACTTTTAAAACAGTGAACAATATAATCATCCATGCAAGTACATCAATGATATCACGTTTTTCATGTTATTTTTATAATTTTTGAAATATTCAATTTAGATTCAATTTTGAAATCATTTTTAATAAGATACAACCTTAAAATATAGAAAAAAATAAAAATCGATTCTTAATCTTATCTGTCATTCCGTTAAATGTCAATTAAAATTTTATGCATGATTGGCTCACCGTTCGCCAATTGTCCCACAAAATTTTTTCTTTTCCATTCCCAGATGATGAATTATTTTCACTTGGCGGGTGACTTGGCGCTGTTCCACTTCGGACAATGGAATTTCTTTCTTTTCTCCGCTTATTTTTCTCGGATTTTAATTACTTTCGCCATTATATCGCGTCGCGATCGACCGTGGTTGAGTACACGCGTACGCGAAGCTGTATTTTTTTCACATGTGACTAGCGCTCATATAAATCTTAGATGATTATATACTATATTTCAATTCGCACGCGAGTGAAACAATTATCTTTTAATATATCTCTCCTCCTTTGCACATTTCACAGAATTTCCATATGAATTGGCAGACTAGTCTTCTAATTAATTGCATTGAAACAGGTTGTTTAAGCACTTGCTTTTCCATAGGGCATTTTTTCTAATAAATTAATACAGTATCACTTCACATTGACATTGAACGTGAAATAACATATTCACATTATATTCATAAACATTCACATGATATTCATAGATATTCACATGATATATATATATATATATATATATATGTTCACATAAAACACTGGTTTTTTGAAAGTTGTTTCAGAGTGACACTTGTAAGACATATTGAATTTTTAAAGTGACCACGCGTTGTATCTCTTTTTTAATATTATGATACTTTACATTGTACAAAATATTTTTTTTCATTATAAAGAAATATTTTTTTGAAGAAAATATAAAACTAATATATAATTTTTAAATGTCATAAAGTCTGAAAGCTTTGATAACAAAATAATTTAAGTCATGTAAATTAATTACGTACAAATTAACATAAAAAGGAATAATATATTTATATTACATATATGAAAATTTTTATAGATAAGATATATTTAAAAAAAATTTTTCAAATTCGGATTCCAAAATAAATGATTATCCAATTAGAATTGGATGAGTATGCGTTAATAACTCGAAAGGAGACATAGTCATTTAGTATTAAATATCACAAGTATTGAAGTATCGGTAGCGGTAATTTGTTCAGGAACCAGTTTCGCGAGAAATTGTCGATATGATGGTGGCAAGAAAATCTACGTGAAAAACCGGTCGAAGATTTCCGCGTAATAACGATGCGCTGGCTGGATGTGAGTGAGTCCTCGACGCGGGTCTGGGTCACTCGGTTACAAAACCTCGAAGCCGAAATAACGGTACATGTATCCACGGTGTCGCTTCGAATCGGGATTAACCGCTGTCGGAACGCATGTCACGGTACAGTTCCTTGCATATTATCATCGATACATCGACGTTCTGTCATTCGCGAACGGTATATCGGAAATATGAATACGCCGTCGAATTTTTAGAAGAAATTTTAAGGCTCATTTATATCAAAAGTTAATACTTTTAACACTTTTAAAATATAAAATTAATAATTAATTAGCGAGTTGAAATTAATTTACTCCTGTAAAGTATAATTTAATCTCAAAGTTGTAAATATTATCTTATATTGAATTCTTTTTTTGTAAGTAGTAAAAATTTTATAATGACTCTACACGAAAAATTCTTGAAAATGGAAATTTTAATTCTACAAGGCAAATCTTTATTTTAACTCGCAAATTAATTTAGGTATAGTTTAATCTGAAAATCGTAAATATAACGAACAAACTTTTTTTTTTATAATGACTGTACATTAAAAATTTCATGAAAATAAAAATTTTAATTCTACAGGACAAAAATCTTTAATTCACAAATTAATTCAAATCAATCAAATCCATGAATCTAGAAATGTATTAGATGTAAGGGAACGTGGGGTAGAACGGCACCGCGAGGTACAATGGTGCAGAGTCGATATCTTTTTACAGAGATGCTACCATGTCATGAAATATGTTGCAATTATTGCTATTAGATGTCTCTTTCTGCGTGCTGTTATCAGTGATCGCAATATTTTTAGTTGAAAGTTGCTATAAATTATTTAATGCATTTGCTGTGCTCTCCGCGACTAATTCTTCGATATATTTACATAAGATAAACAATGATAAAATTCTATTTTTTATTACCGTAAATACATTTATGTTTTAAAATGATCTTTTCTTATTAATTTCATACTGTGTCTATGTAAATATTGATTAATTATAATTTTTTATATGATCAAAAGTAAATAAATGCGTTTTGAGGCTTAATGAAATATTAGCCCACGAAATGTTGTACTTTTTATTTTTATACTAGAGAAAGAAAGAGAATATACATAGATGCTGTCTTTCAAAATTAATACCAAAAATTATTACATTAAAGGATGTTTTTCCATGTTTTAAAGAGAAAAATATTTATTATAACAAGAGAATTGTTTTTATTTATTAATTTATAGTTATCATTTAAAAATACAAATCTATATTCTTATGTTCTATATATCATATTATAATATACAACTTTGAAGAAGTTTTAGATATCAATGTTAATGAAATAAACAAGTTTTAGAAGTAGTCCATTATATCCCGCATGAAAAGCATATCACGAAAATCTAGACTTTTACTAAATCAATAATCTCGTCTATTTAAACTATTATTTTTATAATAAACTTGTGTTTTTCTTATAGTGGATATTCCAAAGAATATTTTTAGTAAAAAAAAGATCGATTTGTTTTTTTTTAATATGTTGAAAACTTGCTCAATGCTTACGTTGGCCGTTTTACCTCACGTTCTTTCCTCTACATATATTAACTTTTTACATAGATGATAAAGTTTTTTCTTAAATCCAACAATAATCTTTCAATTACAGATCGCGAAATATTGATTGCAGATTCATTAAAACAAGATGTTTGAAAATTGTATTTATATAGAGAATAAACCACATCGTTATTATATAAACAATCTATTATGATTTCATTTTATCTTCTTTAGTTTAAGTCAAATATATAACATTCCAGTCTACATTGCGTAACATGAACTGTTTGGCAAACACCATCCTGGTCGTTAAAGATTCGAAGCATTCATCGTCGCCTATCGGCAGTTTTATTCTTACATCGACATCCGAAATTATTCCGTTACGTGATCCTCATTCGTACGTGTTACGTTTACATACGAATATGCGAAGGAATTTTGAACTCTGAAATGTAATTCACAATTTTCAACTCCAACTCACACGTTCTAAAACAGTTATTTCTCATCGATCATTATAAAAACATTTTATGAGCGTGTGACAAATAAATTATTTAAAATATATAATATCTTTCGAATGAAATCGAAATCTGTAAAATTGGAACGAGAGCAATAAAATAGTCAATTCAATTTATGTCTTGCAGATTAAAATTACAATTTAATAATTTAATAAAATTAAATCCTAAAAATTTCCTGTATTTTTGTTTATTTTTTATTTATTGTTTATAATTATTATTCTAAGTTTATGACTATATAAATTTTTATAAATGCAATAAGCAATTGAATTATTTTAATGAGGAGGAGATACTTGATCTGTTTTCAGCTCACGTGCAGCATTAAACTGCAATCTTATTGATAATATATTTCTCACAATCAAAATTTGGTTAATGATTTAAGAGCTCGAGCGATTGACTTGTGGGAGAGATGAGCTTTTGTAATACCTGCATTATACACGCTGGTTGAGTAAGAACGTGGGTATAGCGATCGACCTGTGCACCGTGGATCTGTAACGTTGCATACGTGTATGCAGTATCGTAGAATGATTGTCGAGGAAGTTAGAAAGTAGGCGTGCCCGTGATCCATTGCAAGAGAGGGAGAGGTCGATCCACCGGGTGTGTATGCTGATACAATACCGGAAGAAGGCTTTAAAGCCATACAATCTCTCCCGCGCGCGTCAAATATAAATTATTATCTAACGAACACCCAATATTTTACAGCGATCGACTTGCGAATAGCTCAGTCATAGTCCGAGCCCTTGCCTTCTCTTTTAGGCAAGTTTTGTGAGTACAAAAAGCTAAAAACAGCTCAATCCTTTTCAACAAATTACTGATCCGTCGTTTGGCGTTCAGTGAATATAACGAGATAATAAGCTTATTTTTATGCTCCACTTTGTTACACTTTCTGCATCTCTAAAATGAGACAATGCTTATGCGAACGTGCAGTAAAGTGTATTAGAAAGTTGAGATGAATAAACTCAATAATAAAACGCGGAAATATAAATTCTGTAAATCGAAATTCATTTTCTTTTACTTTAATTTTACAGCAAAGAATTTAATCATTTTTATCCCTTTATTAAATACCTCAACAATTTTTAGAAGCAAACTTTTAATTTAAAAAATAACTTAATTTTTAGATTTTTAAAATTTTATCTTATTTTTTTTATATTATTAGTATTAACAAATAATAACAATGAAATTGTTATTATTATTATTATCTTTTTTTAATCAACTCTACTTTTACTTGTCTAACAATTTTTCCATTTTTTTCTTCAATCTGTCAAGCTTACGACACGCGAGTGCCAGTCATCTATCTATCTTGCGACAATGAGAGTTTTCGGAACAATAGCGATCTAATCGAAGTTACCGGAAGTCGTTTATGGAAGACAAAACTCGCCGATCGGATCAGACACGCGACACTTTTTTCCCGACGCTCTATCCGGCGATTTTTTTATTAGCGTAATCAACCAGGGTATATTACGTGTCAGCTGATTTGTGTAAAAGCGACACTATCGAGAGCGAACTTTACTACCTCGGCGAGAGCGAAACCGGTTGACAATTTTAATCGCTCGTACTTTCGGCAAAACAAGACGAACACATACGATCTATAGGATATATAATTATAATTAGAATAATTATTTATTGTATTTGTGCGGATTATTATTTGAAAATTAGAAAATAATGATGAATATCTTCCTCCTCGAAATTGTCGTTTGAGAAAAATTGATCGAAATATTTATCAATGACAATATAACATGTGTTCGCAAAGAGTAAAGCATTCTGTCTTGTCATTGATGTAATATTGTGCTTTTCTGAGCCTGACAATGTTTTCGGCTCAGGATTGGCAGGAAAAATTCAGTGAATGTGAAAAACTATGATAAATTCCAGTTTTTACTATCCCGGACATTATCCAGTGAAATAAACTGGCAATAAAATTATAAAAATTAATATGTAACGCTAAAATATAACTATATAACTTTATACAGAAAAATATTTTTTTGTTTTAATAAAAATAAATCATATTAATCACTACAGTTAAAAAAAATGAAATCAATATTAAAAACATTTATTTTAATTTAAATTGATATGTGAAATTTTTAAAACAAAAACTTTGGAAATTTAAATGTTACTAATTTTATATTAATTTTTAGTTTAATAAGAAAAATGTAATAGTGATAGAGTTAAAAATTTTTATCAATAAAGATCTGGTTTGCGTTTATTTTTCAACATCTTCTAAAAGAGAACTAATTTATTTGCTACATCAATTCTTAATCTATTACGGACTTTATCTTACAATTAGATAAATTTTAAATTAGAAAACAAATTGATAAATATATCGATAAAAAGCTATTTTTTCGTTGTTTTAACAATTTTAACAGAAAACATCAATTTTGTCGGTTTTTTCTGCAATATTAATTTTAATCACTAGCATAGATTATATCCAAAAAAATGTAGAATTTTGCCAACTCTGCTCCGGCTTATTTCCTTTACCTTCTTTTCGAGCGCCAGAGATTTGAAGAAAGCCCGCTTTATATGTATATCGAGAGAGTTTCCTAATCCATTGTACGAGGCGAAACGAGCGAGATATATCGGCCGTCTCGTTGCGTCACCTTTCTACGCCCAACCTGCCGTGAAATATTATGAAACACGTCATAGCCAGCTGGTGTACCTGCAACCGCTACTCGATCCGTCAAAATTGCACAGCCGCTTTCGAGAGATGCATCGCCGGCATCCTCGCTGCTTCGATGACCTCCAAGGACGCGATGCATCGCGACGAGAGTAACGTGAAAGCCAGTATACGCGAATCTCTTTTTTTTTTTTTTTTTTTTTTTGTAATTAACACACAAGTTTGCGGAAACAAGAGATATATTCAGCTAAACTCATCGCGTTCCCAGAATTTATAATTGTATGTCATAATTTACTATTATATAATCTCATTTTCAACAGCGCGCGCTTAAAAGAGTCTTCAAACATATGGAAATGTTTTCTTTAGAACATATGGAATTTTTTTCAAATAATGTGAGAGTATTCTGAGTAAATTCTTCTTTTTCCGTTTATATACATATACACACACACACATATATATATATATATATGTATATAACATGTACAATAATTATATAATTAATAATATATATAATTATATATATGTATATATATATATATATATATATATATATATATATATATATATATATATGAATATTTATTCTTTAACCAATGTAAGCACGTGACTAAGTATATAAATAAGAAATTTCATTAACGCAACCGCGTAGAATTCACGATTTCATTGAATTACGAGAGGAAATAAATTTCTCTTTCTGAAGTATAAATCGTGCTAAAAATCGAGAGATACGATCAACATATGATATCATAGCAATCGTTTCTCTCCTCTCTCTCTCTCTCTCTCTCTCTCTCCCTCTCTCTCTCTCTCTACAGCATATAAAATATATTTTATGATTCTTTTTATTTATTTCGAAGAAAAAGTCTTAAATGAACCTTGTATTAATAGGGAGTTTGCATGATTTTGAAAAACAATTGCATTTTATAATTTATATATAGTTTTAAATGTAATTATTTTTTTCGTAATTTTTAAAATCAATAATAAAAATTACATTATTTGAAATTGTCGAATACGATTTGGAAACGACCGAGTCCTCCCGCACGCGATGTGACGTCACAGTGCAATATCTGCATTCGGGGAGACGCTAATAGCGTTAAATAGCGTGAAATAGCGTCTCCTCAAACCTAATCAATATATACAGTGACAACACACTATTTTTATTTATTAAAATATCCAGTGAAAATGGGCAAAGGTACACGTACAAAACCTGTTTTGTACCTCTATGTAAAAGTACAACAATTAAAACACCCAATAAATTGTTTTTCTTTGTACCTCGAGATCAAGAATGACCGAATATCGCAATACAGAATACAAAAAAACAAACGTTTGAAACTATTGCACTGTGACGTCACGCATTCCAACTAATCAAAATCGTTTTCTCACAATTTAAATTTTATTAAATTTTAATTTAATTTTTTAATACCTTTCTATTGATTAAAATTTAAAGTTTTCTTATAAATAAATTTATAATAATATATATTTAAATTACATATATACAAAAATGTATTTTTTTTTTAAATGTAAACTCCTTATTGTAGGATATTTACAGGCATTGACGAAATTTATATTATAAATATAGAGTGTAAAATAATCAAACGATTATTTTACGCTACTTTTTTATTTTTTTTTTTCTTGTGATATTTACAGATACAAACGCACCTCGTCACGGCATTTGCATCTCGTCAAAGTGTGCGTTCGATTATGTTTATTGCATTCCCTCGCGTTCGTTGGAACTCTAATGGATAAATGTTACAATCGTCCCAGCGTATCTCTTTCGCGCTCTCTCATCCGCTTCCTCTTTCCCGGGGTGGGGAGGGAACAGTGTTCTCCCCTTCCGTCGCGAGGACAAGATTTTTTAATTTCCCGTCGCGAGCGTGAACGTTGCATTATATAGGGCGATCGGGTTGACCTGCCACCCGCGCGATTCAATCGAATCGACAGCGTGCGAACTCGCTATCTTGCCCGACACTTGGCGTGAGATTTACGAGATTCGGTGTAAAAGTGAAAAACGAGAATGCTTGTGAATTACAAAATCAACCAGCGTGATAGGTACAAGTTGAACACAAAATGGAAATGAAATTGGCGAACGAATATCTCGTAGAAACTCGAATAATATTTTCTTCGAGATACTCTTTCTCACCATGCGTGAAAAAAACACGTTACGTATAACATTAAGTGTATATTATAATATCATCGTAGAGAATTATGAACAATTATATTTCCACATCCATGTTAGAAAATAGAAACTGCAATCATACATAATCAACAGTATTGTATATAGTTTACATATTTTTCAATCAGAGTTCAAAATATACTTTTTTTTACTCGATCGCGAGATTCGTAAATCAACGATTTGCATCTAATAATATCGTTGGGATAAAATAGAAAGTATATAACCACGTAGAGTTCGAGAAAAAATTTTGGAATGATTGAAGAGTGTACAACCAATCAATATAATATCATAGTTTCGAATCGTGATCGCCCAAACTAAACGACTAAAGTTAGAAGAAAGCCACGGAGAAAGGAATCGCCGTCGGAATTTTGAATTAGCTGCGAACACACACTTTCACGAAGTAGCGATTTTCTCGATGCGTGTATATACGCATATTGCGGTCACCGATGTGAGAATCAGTTTCTATGAACCTTTATCCAGAATATGTTGCTACAAAATTGCTGGAAAATTGTTACTACAAAATTTCTGAAAAATTGTTGCTACAAAATTGTTAAAAAATTATTGCTAATACAAATCGCGAGCACAATTTCATGTATATTAAATTGCCTTTATCAAGAATATTGTTGCTACAAAATTGCTGGAAAATTATTGCTACAAAAGGCGAGCACAATTTCACGTATATTAAACTGTTGAGAGTCATTTCTGACAATAAATTGATACAATAAGAGCCCATTTTTTTAAACTCAAGAAAACTTTCGATGTTATTCTATTTACATAAGTCTATTTACATGTTGATCGTTATAACTCGAATAGATAGACAGTTAAATGTAATTCATGTCTATCATTGGTCATTATCACTCGATTCTGAACTCAGGAATGATTTAAGAATACTATATGATCAGTGTCCTCCCACGTTTCTCGAAAGTTCAAGCAAGCATACTGAACTTACAAGTAGATCTGATTTTACAAGTGAATATGATTTCTCTTTTCGGTCAATACTTGAGAATATTTTGAGATAATATTTTTCTATTCAGTAAAATAAATATTTTAATACGAGTATATAGTACTTTCTCTTTTTTTGAGAATAAAGATTTGTAATCTATTTGCAAATCTTTGTAAAAAATTCCTTTAATTTATAATAATTATATACAATAATACAACACATTTCATTGAAGTAAATTTTCGCTAAAGAAAAATTATTTCTATCTTCGATAAAAAATATTCCCACGCACATGCACTAAATAATAGGCATATTGCGAAATACCCTGTATATACTTTCAAATACTTCAAGCTTCACATGCTTCAGAAACATATAATTTCTTATGCAAAAAGATTGCATTTTCTCGGAGGAATTGTCGGTATTATGTATGCATCAACAAGGAAATATGCAGCTTCCGCGAAGGACAAAATCAATCTGGTGACAGTAGCAAGTAGCAGATCGCGCGCGACACGTTTTACTTAGTTCCAGACGTCATTAGATAAATTGGCATTTCAAGGATTTCAAGGTGATCGTGGAAATGTAAAAGCGGCTCGCCTTAATATGTAAAACGTATTATCTACATATCCCGTTTGTCGCACCACTGGTCTAGTTTTCATATGGTTATTTCTTTAATATGGAAAAAATAAAAGGCTACAAAAATTTTCGATAAAGTAGGTCACCGCCAGATCGTGTTTCGCCTGGGACAGGTGGGTCTCCCCTACACTTCCGGTGTGTCCTGCGACGAACAGTACGAACTTTTACTGATGCATTTTAAGTACATCAATGCATATAACGTACATTTATTTCAATGAAATTTTAAATTTATCGACATTGTTAACGTAAGTCAAATAAAATTTATTTTAATGGAATTTTAATTTTGATGCAGATTGTGTATTAATTTATTTATAATTCCGGTACACATATAACTTCAAACATATGGATATAATAAATTTTACCCGATTATTTAACTTAATCGAGATTTACGATCGTAAACTCGTTTATTATCACACGTTTTCTACAATTTCACATATGATAATTAACGATCTGTTTGCGTCATAGTAAAATATTAGAGTAGGATAAAACGCTTTTAGTTAGTACATGGCATTTGAGGTTGTGGCGAAAAAAAATTGTATTGCGTGGAATTAACGACTATTAGACAGCAATGAAACGCGCGTCACGAAATAGAACGGGATATAACTCGACGATACTTTTACTTATTGACATTTAAAGTATCTCCTCGCTCACGAGAGAGAAAGAAAGAGAGAGATAGAGAGAGAAAGAGAGTATCCGACGAGTCTCGAGGTGTAAAAAAAAAGTTTCGATTTTATTCATTTCGCGAATTAAGAGAATGTGAAATGGCACGGGCCAATGGCAGGGCGCTTTATCCGCGGATATACCGGGTGACCTCGAGACACCAGAAAACAACCGAGGACGAGAGAACCGGAGGAGTGGGCGGTACCTGTTTTGCTCGCTTCTCTTATATACTCTCCTTTCCTTACTCACCAAGCAGCCAACACAGAGTACATAACGATTTTGTCGAAGAAATCCACCTTTTTCTATTTATAAGATTACGAAATTACACTCGATTATTTTTATGATAAGTTGTTTTCACGAGGAGCAGGACAAGTGGTTAGGTTGTTGACAGTCGTTCTCTAAATTTTGCACTCGTGAAAATGTTTTATTTCATTGATAATTACTCTCATTTTCAGACGAAAACACGTAATTTTCTGTTCAATAAGTGAAAAAACTTTAATTTCATAACAAAATGAATTTCTAATATTCGATCAATCTTAATAAAACATTTCATAGAAGGATTACTTTTTTTTATTACTGAAATTATGGAGTTAATCATCTGTTTAGAATTCTTATTTCGCGTTTATTTAAGATTTTTTCGCATGATTGCTCCCGGATAGTAAAATCTTTGCGAATGAATATTTAGAGACGTTTGTTTTCTCTTTCTTTATCTCTCTACCGAAGAGTTTTACTATTTATAATGTTGCATTCGGGGAATGCGGTCTTTCTCTATCTTTCTCTCTCTGTCTTTTTTTCTCTTGTATAGATGCTACTTAGAAAGACGCAAGGAGGATACACGCGTACTTGCGTCTGCTTTGCATTTTGCGAGAGGTCTAACGCGAACGATAGAAGGCTTTCAGCAAGGAAGGTTCTCTTTGTGAGATGCGCGCCCTTTTTTTCTGGCCTCGCGTGAAACGTTTCGATATATATCTGAATTGTGCAACTATCCAAAGTGCGTAGCAATATTTTCTTTTTCTTCTTATTTATGATTTATTCGCGCTGAGAGGAGAAAGAAAATATAATCAGCTGCCTTGAAATATAATTAATAAAATAATGAAAAATCTTAAGTAATTAATTATAAATAAGTAAGGAATTTTTGTCAAAATAAGAAATTTGATTATTTTAATGATGCAAACTTTACGTAGAAAAGTATGTAACTTAACCCTTTGAGTCACAGCGGGTCACCCAGAGACCCATCTCTTTTTTCGTAGTTTTTTATTGTTTTAACTACTTTTTTATCAATAAATACCAGATTTTTTGTTTCTGCAGAATCTCTAGAACATCAATAAGTGTAAAAAAAATATAAACAATCATTAATTGTTAATTGCAGAAATACCATATAAACAAACAGTCCAAATTAGTACTTTTTTACGAAAAAATGCATTTTCTACTAATCTATTATGACAATAAATACGGCAATTTTTTTACAATCTTAGTACACTCTAAAGTATTTTTCAGAATTTTTTTTAGAATTTTCCACCGTGTTGTTTTTTTTAAATCTTCTTTTTTTTGATGAAAAATATATAAAGAACAATATTTTCTGTTCTAAATTAAAAAGTAACAGTTGTATTCTTTTTGAAATTTTTTCTCTGAAAGTTTATTTAGATCGTAGAATCTGAATCTAAAGGGAAAAAATTTAATTTCCAAAATTTAATATAGGGATCCAATATGGCGGGAGTAAAGTTTTGAAAATCTCGTCTGCCATATTGGATCCGCTATTTTGAATTTTGAAAATCTGACAACGGATTCGTAATCAGCGATCCCAAAAACCCTTATATACCAAATTTTATAAAATATTGACAATTAGAAAAATTCGTGACTCAAAGGGTTAAAGTGTGATAGACAATATTGATAGTCTAATACGCACATTTATTATGTCATGTAAAAACACACGTGTGAGGCTATTTGAATCATTCGTTGCTTCATGAAAAATATATGTTGCAATATCGATTTCTAAATAATACTGCACTTTGGCCGCATGACCACTCCTTGTAATATGATTCTTGTAATCTAATCCGTCTCTCGTTTTCTTTCGCGATTCGATTTACGCCGCTTTCAAAGCCAGACTCTACATATCTATACGTGCCTTGGGCGAAGCTTGCCACGAAGGGCAGGATGATCCCGTACACCAATATCATTCTCTCCACGGATCGACGCGATCACATCGACGATCTAGCGAACCAGGAATCAACTCGATACGCGAACATCCGTATCGGGGTCCACTAAGGATAAGAGGACCTCTCAGGAGAGAGCACTCGCGCACCACTCGCGAAGGAACTTTTACGAGAGAGGTTTCTTTCCTCGATGTCGAAACGCTTTCGTGAAACACGATCAGAAATGTCGAATCGATATTAGACGCTTGCAGTTTCAGCTGATCTTTCAAGATGCTCGACGAGCGATGTCGTGGCTAGTTTTTCAACACAATCAGTTGGCACTTTCTTAACGATCTATACACTTTTCAGTCCACGATCAGAGATGCTTGTCGTAATCCAGGATTCTCGGATTAATCGCGACACCGTTCAACGGTCGTCGAATTTTTCATGTATCCTTCGGTCATCCTTATCGGCTAAATTATATATCTTCGCATTTGATGATACGCGGAACTACGTGGATAAAATAAAATATCAACTCGACGGCATTTTACCCGCGATTTGTTCGCCGCACGAGTCGGACAACGATCCGTTCCCTTCACCGGTCGACCGTCGAGTGCCTCGGGCCTGAGGCCCTCTTTGCTCTCTCGACGATGAAAGTCCCGCGCTGAGCAGACTCGATCAGTCGAGTAGCGATTATTACGTTCAACTGCTACGTTTGTATACGTAGTACAATGTTAGCTAGTTCATTAGATCTTCGCACACTCTCGTAGGTTCTACTGCCGTTAAATGCCACGAGAGAAGAGCAACGGAAAAATTAATCTTCAATTGGATCAGTGGAAAAGGGCATGATTTAATTTTTAAAACATTAAATCGTTAAATTTTGTGGAAATTAAATAATAATATTACTTTAACGGACGATGCAGAAATAATAATTCTTAATAATTTTAATAAGATCCAATCTTTAAAAATTTTCTTCAAGAATAGATGAAATTGTTTTCGTAGATTTAAAATTGGACAATGAAATTTTAATGAAATTGTGTTACATTGATAAACGCTACTAATACTCGTACGTAAATTTTTTGATTAATATAAATACATCAATTATTCAACTTTAATTTTATAATAAAATTCTAATATTTAATGCAAATCTTAATGAAACATTTCGTACTTTTTATTACTGAAATTGTTCAAGTGATCATTCCGGTTTACATGTCAAGGAAACTGGTAATTTCCTAAATTTTTTAAATTTTCAAATTGATACACTAGACACTAAATTCTGTCCATGCTTCAATTTTTTTTCGGCAGCTTAGAAACGCTATATAACTACATTCTGGATCAAAACCGGACTAGATTGAAAAATTACTGTTTATGTCCGATCGACCTCCTTTTAAAATTCGCAATTACATTAAAAGGGACCGGTTCTATCGCAAATATATGTAATAATATATATGTAATACGCAACTTTTAATGTACGCCTAATTTATATATATATATATTCTGATAGAAATAAAAAAAAATTATTACCACAATCTTTCGTATAACGAAAACGTAAAAATGACACTTATATATCTCTTTCTTTTATATTTTTCTCTATAGAACTCTTTTTAAAACCTCGAGAACTCCAGAAGAAAGGAGCTGGAATTTTATTTGTTACATCAAAAAATTCTAAAAACAAAGTGCGTACTTCAGGGAGAAGCGCCGTCTTGGGAAAAAAAAAACATAGAGTCAGTTGTGGTCAGTGACGTGGAGTCGCCTATAAAAGTTACCGCGACTTTACCGTTAAGGGTCCCCTCTCCGGGACTACTGGACCGCGCGCTACCTCCTGGAGACCCTCTTCTTCTTCACTGCTTTCTTGTAATCCTGCCACCGCGCGATATTCTTCGTGCGATCGCGCTTCCAGTGTCTCTCGCTTCTGTCCTCGCTGGTTCGCCGTCTTTTTTTCAATCAACGACGTCAATCTGGGCCCCTTTCACCTCCAGCAAGGTTTACCTCTTTTCCGTATTCATTCGAGAAACAGAGGCACATATACAAATATTCATCGATATGTGTGATTTTTGAGAATAAAATAGACTTGGGTAAAATGATAATGTTCTATGATAGCGATTAATTTAAATTCTGAAAAAACGGCTAATGTATTTATTTTAGAAAGATTGTTTAATAAACTTAAATATTTATAACATGTTAATAAAGCTATATATATATATATATATATATATATATATATATATATATATATATATAGATAATTTTAGTTACTTTCTTTTTTTGTTGCTAAATTTATTAAATTAAACAAAAAATTATTATTCTAATCGACTCGACTAAAACTATCTTTTCAATATAATTTAATGTTTTAATGTGACTTTTTTAGTATATATAGTATATACTTTTAATATATACATATAATCGAAAACTTGAAATTAAAATAACTTTTTAATTAGATTTAACGAAAAACAAAAATGTTAAAAAAATAATCTGTTTTTAAAATGTTTAGGTATTGTTAGATATGTCTTTAAAAAAGAGCAATCAGTTATATTTTAAAACCATCACTTCTCAAAATAAACACTTATACATGTGATATATGATAATACAATCAAATGTATCGTGATTACATTTAGTTTTATAAAAAAAATTAATTTAATTTTCTTTCTTTCGCATTTTTTAGCTATATTTTGAGATATAATTAGGAATAATAAAGAATATATTTAGATTTGAATAAGATTTTAATAAAATCCTAACAACTTTAGTTAGCTGGTTGAGTATGAAGAAACGTGCGTTTTGTGTTGCAGGAAAGACTACTTTTCTAAGGCTATAATTAGGGATGTTAAAGACGCGAAACGGATTAACGAGTTAGAGAAGCCGCCTCCGCTTTCCTTCCGCAAGATCTTCGACATTATAAATTTTATAAAATTATATCCGCGTTCCTATTATAATTACAATCGAATGTCAACCGAATGCGTCGTATATCTATGTTAAAATAATGTTACGTTCCTAAATTATGTTAAATATAAACGATATTATTTGGAATTTATTTAATAAAAATAAAATTACGGAATTATATAATAAAATTGATCATCGCTATTAAACTATTTGATCGATTTAAAAATTTTTGTACAGTTTTTATCATTCATATTTTTAACCTTATATATATATGTTATAAGAATCCTTTTTATAAGGATTTCGATAAATGTTACTTTTAACTCTTTGCAAAATATTATATAATAATATAATTGTCTAATAAATAATAATGTAATTAGATAGCGAATGTATAGTTTAATAGAAAGAAATATATACTATATTACATATATAATTTCAATTTTAAACAAAGTATTATATAAATATTTCAAAATGTATAGTATGCAATATATAATAATCTAATACAATCTTATACATTATTTTATTTTCTTGCACTGTGCGAACTCTTGACAAATTTGGTTACTTATATTCATGCAATATTTTATGAATATTTCGCGCTATATAGCAATTTAATTTTTGCATATAAATTTTCTATAAATTACGCTATTCTTTTGTAAATATACAAACAAAAAAATATATTTATTTATTAAACGAGATTTTTATAAAAATATATATTTTTGTTTGTTTGTGTATTTACAAAAGAACAAGTATAATTTATAGAAAATTTATACAAAAATTAAATTGTTACAGCACAAAATATTACTGAAATATTGCATAAATATTTCAATATTGTGACATTTTACAAATTGCAGCCATATTTGTGCAAATATATATATATAAATTTAATATTTTATTAGAGATATTGCAAAATATTACTATATCTTGCAAAATATTACTATAATGCAATCACATATCTTTTGTTAGTTAACTATATGTTATTTATTCCGTATTCAAGTTTTTTTATGAAAGTATCTAAAGTTACAAATGCAACTATTAACTCTATTTTTCTATCAGCTTAATTTGTGATATATCGTGTACCTAAAAGAATTCAGGTATTAAACTAATTGTTTAAAAATCGAATAAATAAGTATTATACAAAAATAAGAACTATTCTGCAATATCTTGTATTGACGTTGCAGAAATATATCAGCATCATTACAGATATTGCACAATATAATTTCGGAGCGGACATATTTATATTGTGGCAAGCTTTCAGGCATGTTGCATGCAATATTCCAATTTTACAAAACAATATTCCCGCAATATTCCATCAATATATCATTGTATTGTAGGGATAATTATATACAAAGAGAAACCTGAGAGCGGTCATCCCCTCGATTTAGCTTTATTAAACTCGAGTTTAATAAAAGAAAAAGAATTATAGAAAATCAAGATATTATTGGCGAAATTAGAATATTGACAATATTTATTTGGTTATTTAATATTAAAAGTAAATTATTGCCAGAGTGAAGAGAAATAACAAATTATTTTCAGGTGAAAGCGAATAAGCAAAATAATAAATTTCGTGGACACAGCTATGTAGTTGCAATGTCCATTTTTTATGAACATAAGGCCGGTATTCATAGTCCGTTCTTATATTCAAGCTCGTCTTAAGTAAGATCTTAAAATTCTATTCGGCCGGATTAGCTGAACGTAGTCTTAAGTCGACTAAAAACATGTCTTAAGATGATCTTATATATAAGAACGGACTATAAATAAATCGAGGGGATGACTCTCAGGCTTCTTTCTGCTGTTATATATCACATATCACGAATTTGAAAAGAATAAAAATATCGAACATTGCAATAAAAATAAACCAAAGTCTTGCTTAAAATTATAAGAGTAAGGACATTAATGTGAAATAACGTCGCATCTGTCAAAACAATGTTATCTCTCAATCGAGTCGCGTGATTCCTTGACGAGAGCGCGATGTATCGTTCGATTATAAACGTTACAACTATCGAATGGCGTCATCTAACAGACTCTCGTAGTACTATGTCTCACTCAGCATTCGCAGCCGGAGCGACGACCAGCGATGACAGTGGACGGAACGCGCGTGCAGGTGCTTTGGTATCTCACTTGTATTTGTATGGCGAATACCCGTAGGGTTGGCGCCGGCATCAGTACAAGAATCATGATTTTCCCACGAGATAATTCAAGCCTTTGAGTTAATTTAATTAGAAACATGTGAGTACTGAAATCACGTTATTGTCAATTAAATTCAATGATTTATATGTCTCTCATTAACGTTGCTCTATTTTTGTTTTTTTTTTTCAGGAAGGGTCTGCACTGCATCAGTGCATTGACTTTTTTGCCACAAAGTTGTTGCTTCTGTAGTATTTTACTATTTTGTGATAAATTCTAGTGACTGTATTTTGTACCTTCTCTTTATGTTGGATATTTGAAATATTTATGCGTGAGACTAAGTGATGAGCTTTATTAGGCATTTGACAATCTAAAAGAGTTCAGCTATGGCTGAAGGTGGAACAGAGCCAAAGTCTATTGACGGCCAGATTTCAAGAGGTCAGTTAGAAATAAATGAATGCCTTGGTAACTGGTTGATATACTTACAGGTTGGTATGCCTTCGATAGTACTTGTGTTGTATCGCCATGCAGAAAATAAATCATCTCTCATACTACAGACACTTAATGGCCTATGTACAGCTGGTACTAAGTTGGCTCAATCCCTGCAAGCACTTCTTTCTATGCATGATACAGTGGCACAGTGCCGTTTGACAGGTCAATGTCTGGCTGGATGGGAAGAGTTGACAAGAGCCACACATATAGCCAGCAGTACTGTTAAGAATCATGTAATCACTGCTCTGAGGGATCATGAATCTCGTGACAATGATGGGGACAAACATGTTAGTAATATAATTAAATTATCTCTTTAATTATATTATCTCTTTAAAGTATTAGCGTAACTGACAGAGTGCTTTTGCACTTTCAGGATATTCTGAGAGAAAATCTCTTAACATTCATAAACTTGCAATATCAGTTCTGCGTTGCTTGTTGTGAGTGCTTGGGTAAGCCTGTATTATTAAAGTTATTACATTTGGTCACTAGATAAAATTATTGAAATATTTTAAGCAAATTAGAATAAGATTATTTTAGAAAAATATTAAAATTAAAAAATAGATTGAAACATTAAAGTAACGCTAGATTTAATAGAAATTTGAATTGAAGCAATACAGATAATGATGACACTTTGAGTTTGGTTTAACAAAGTTCTACTTTCAATTGTTCTCTAATTTGACTATTCAGGTGGTATGGCAGAATGTTCTTGCTCCCAGAACGGTAGCGGCGATTGCGATATCGCCACGTTACAGCAATGCTTTGAACGTCTTTACAGTTCACCGATACCGCCAATTTCCTCCTCGTCCACCCAACAATCTAATTGTCGGAGATCCCCCTTGCCGTATTCGTTGTTTCCGCAGGTAATTAGCATGTATGTTTGTTAACTTGGAAACGACTTGTAGTAAGCTCGGTCATGCTTGGTTTCGTGTATAAAGGTTCAGAGGAGGTGGTCGGAAACGGCGGCGGCGGAAATGTCAGGCGAGTCCGTCGAGAGCACGATGAGGCGTTGGTCGATGCCTTGGGATTGCAAGCACGTAATAGAGTGGCCACGTCAGGATGCGAGGTCGAGATTAAGGGTACCCCAGCAAGATCGCAGCAGATCAACTACGCCTGATTCGGTGTGGAAAACGTCTACGATGGCTAGTCAGGACGGTCTGCAAGAAGCGATTCAGTTGTTATCTTGTAAACCAGGTAGAGCTAAAAAAAACCTCAACAAGTTCTTTAATGAACCTTCTCGCGTTCTTCAAAATAAAACAAATGATTTTCATGTTGTGAGAGGAAATATTTCTTCGCAAGATGTAAGTGAATCTTTTTTTATGAGGAATGTGGATCAAGTTTTAATCATCTTTGAAATTAATACAAAAGCTCAATATCTGCTCCTGCGAGTATTAGAAATTCATATTTCTCTTTTAATTTGTAATTTTCGTAAAATTAAAAAAAAAAATATACAAGCTATTCTTTGTTTCGTATTCTCCATGCAATTGGAAGGTTGTGCGTTGTGCAGGAGTTCGGCCGTCCAATCAACTCTCGGCTTACACTAGTCAGCATATCCCGGGCGTCACTTTGACAACCTGCAATTTCGACTCGAATTACGACTCTGCCATCTGGTCGAGATCGCGTAGAATAGGTTCTCCCAGATGCTGGCCTCAGGATTCTAGCGATCATTCCGATCAATCCGGACATCGTGATAGCGATCACAGTATTCATAGCGGCGAACACAGAGATTCGGGTAAGATTTATCGTCGTTCATTTAAAGATGAGGATTTTAAAATCATGAAAATCATAAATAATATTGTCATAATGTCATTGCAGAACAAAGCGGTGCCAGTGGCAGTCACGGCGATAGTAAGGATAGCATTCATTCGCATTGCGATCATAGAGAAACGGAAACTGGTGAGTACGTTAAATATATCGTGCCGTACCCGAAATATTTTTTTTTGTTCTAAGAATACGTAATCTCTATAAAACTTGATCAAACGCGATGATCTCAGCTCGCACGCTTTCGTTGAAGGTACAGCGGACACATTGCCCTCTCGCAAGAGCAGCTCGTCGACCGATTCCTGCCTCTCGGCGCACAGCCGATCGGGTTCAGAAAGCGCTGGTGGCGGGGTAAATAAACGAGATCAGTTGTTTTCTGATTGTTAGTGAACTTAAGTTTATTATAAGCCAATATCTTTTCTGAAATATACAGTGGATAAAAAAAGATGTTTGACACTTTTGCACAGTGAATGTCTCGGCTTCATGCGATTTAAAATAATAGATATATAAATTCTAGAACTATATATACAAAAAATTTGAAGATTTAGACAAAACGATTAATGCTAGAGGATATGTATTTAAGAGATGTATATGCGATCTAAAAAAAATTAAGATAGCGTACAAATTACTTATATACGGTTACATCCTTCTATTTACACTGTCTCGTTATATTACACGACGCTTGGAAACTCTAATTTCTCGCTTGCTCTCTTGATTCCCTCTCTCATACATCTCTAAACATCGTTGCTTTTAGGAATGTACGAGATCGCAATTGTACTCGATGTGGAGCGGTGGCGACTTGTCCTTCATCAAGTTGCCGGAGAGCAACGAGATACAAGATGAACATCCACCCACTTAAATGTCTGCCACTTCTTATTTCAAATGTATCCGATGAGAAATTCAATCTTTGGATTACTGATAAATCGTGAAATAATCCTTTTTATGTGATTTTTTAAAGATATTACACCCTAAAAAAATAATAGAAAATCTAATATATAAAATGTTGTTTCAATCATTAGTGTGAAAAAAAAATAGAAGTATATCTCTTGTGATCTAGCAATCCAAAGGTAAATCATCTCAAAGATGAAATTTGTTGATCCGTGAATTCACTTACAATAGTGATTCGACCAATTTTATTCGTGATGTGTATACATGTTTGATATTTGTGAGCGCGAGTTAGTACGTGTATATTGAGTGTACAATATAGAAAAATATATAAAGAACGTTATACAGGGTGCTCACTTCGTAATATTTATTTATTGTGAGATATTTTAAATCGTAAAATATATATCAAATTAGTATAAATTTACATGTCCTATTCGCTATATTTAAAAGGGCGTATCGTATCGCGTACGTATACATAAACATTTAAATCATTTCTACTAATCTGATAAATACTACGAAGTGTGAAGCTTACGTTTAAAAATAAACGCCCTATATATTGTTAAAACTCCTAATATACGTATATATGTATGCATGAACCAATCGAGGACAGTATCATTTGGCTCACAATTGAAGAGAATCAATCTTTCTCGAATTCCTGTCGATACCAAAACCTGTGATTTACTACTACCATTTAATCGGATAATGTAAAACTCGAGAGTGTTTTTTCACACCTTGCTAAATATCATTATACAATCAATGAAGCATATCACATTCCATTCGAAGAAATGACGCATTTATATTTACTTCTACTGCGTATCTAACACCGTACGACTGTCTCAGACGCAGTAAATTCTTCGTAAATTCTCGACCATATATCCCATATTACATAAATAGAGAATTCAATATAGCTGCATTAATTATATAAATAAAGATCCGAATAGAATTTATTGTCGATATCTATATCTCTAAAAAATTAATTTTAAACTTTTTTTCTTTAATGTATATTTATAATCGATATATCTTCGGATATACATGTACAAATTTATCACACGCTTTACGTGCCTTAACTTGTATTTTTTTTTCTTTTTTTTTTTTTTTTTTACTAAAATATTTATCTTAAAAATATATTTTTATAAATACAACATATGATTATGGTCTGTTATAATTCTTGCGATTGCTTTAAAATGGTCGCTGCAAATACTTGTTGTCGTTTTACAGTATATATATTTAGAGATTTATCATGGTAACGGGGAGTATTGTAAGTTTCAATTTCCTTTCCCAGAAGAATTTGGAGGTGTCTTACGTGTGTAAAGCGATCTCGATGTTCTTAAGAATCGAGATGAGAATTGATGTATGTACAATTTTACTTATGGCACGAATGCGATAATAAAAATTTTCGACGTTATAATCTAACTTAATGCTACTCGAGTGCATTCTTAATAAAAAAAGATTCGAAAGACTACATTTACAGCTTTATTATTGCAGTCATACACAGAAACTAGATCTCTTGGAGAACAGTCGTGTCTGGTCGCCTTCGTGTTCCTTGACACATTTCTACGTCGTCGGCAGTCGGCGACTCTATCTTAAATTATATTGCGATAAAGTTCATTATAAATTTCTTTCTCTAAAAGAAAAAACTTACGACACTCTACAATTAGATTTACACTTATGAATTTTATCACGATCAAAAAATTAATTTTGCAAAAACTGAGAAATTTTCGAGCATGTGTATCCCAAGTAGCACATGTTCGTTTAATAAACGTTTTATAAACGTATCTTTTCGTATTAGATACGTTTAGAAAACGTTTATAAAACGAACAGTGCTACCTGGGATGTTGTGTGATTTCAACAATTCAAAGTCATTTTCAAAATTCGTAAAACAGGTAAAATTTTTATTAATAAAGTTACTAAAAAATTTAATTATTATTATGAAAAAATTGCTTTAACGTTGCGTAATTATTTTGGAAAAATAAAACTCTAAGTGTATATTAAAGTCCAGGGTAAAATTCACTTTTGCACACGACAGACTTTTTTTTATCAAAGTCAACTCCGCGATGTAACAATCACCATCGTTTGCGCGAAGCACTTTTCTCTTGATCACGCGACAAAAGTGATAAAAAGATACAATAACTGACAGCTAATCCATTTCGTCCTCGTCCAACTCCTCCTCGTCCTGACCGTAATCGTTGTACTCATCCGACTCGCCCTCCTTCTCCAGTGGACATTGCGTGCATCTAGACTCGTTGATTCCATAGTTTATGCACGTGTGGCCTATGCATTCGCAACAACCGTCGAAGAACCACCTGAAGCTCGAGGCGCCCATACTCTGGCACGAGTTTTGACATTTGTTCCAGGAAGTACACTGTGCCATAAACGCGACGGTGCAATTCACCGTCATCACGTTTGGTTTCAGCGGGCTCAGCTTTCCGTCCGCGAATTCTGTCATTCAAAATATATCGATTTCTCGCGTCATTTAACCGAAGTCTGTGCATCGATAAGTTTAATTATAAAATTTTCACTGTACGAAAACTTGTTTTATTTTATTATTTTTTAACACATATATATAATTTATATAATTTTGATATTAATATTATCTTATTTATATTAATATTTTAATCAGCTATTGTATATAATATGCATATTATGCAATTTGCGATTAACTAACTCATTTTAGCAGTTTTTTTCATACTTTTTGGCACTGAATATGTTGCAAAAAAATATATGTTCATACTTTTATTTGCAATTATATGTATATTCAAAATATTCGATACTTACGCAATTGATATTTCATCTCGTTTTCGTGCTTTGGTGTGAGTAGTGACATGTCAAAATCTACTGGATACGTGAAGGTAAGCCATCGTTCGCGTGGGTCCGCCTCGGCCGTGAGTGCTTGGAAAAGCGCTGGTATCGGATCAGTGAATTCCACCACCTGAGACTGGCTTTTTTTAGTAACATTTGGCTTCGGGCAAAGATCTGTACTCGCAAAGACATGTTACGTTATTTACAAATATTTCGAAATTATATATCATTTTCTTTTTTATCTGAGTAATAGAATAAAATCAATCGTACAAGCTTAAATTAAAAAGCGTCTGTTTTATTTTCTTCCATATAAAGCTTTTCCAAAAATATATTAATAAAATGATATATGTGTATATGTAATATATTGATACAATATAAAAAAAAAAGAAACATAATCTATAGAATTTATTTATAATTTTTAAAACGTAAAAAAATGTCCTCTAAACTTGATTTGGAACTGTAATTTAAATCCTGTTGTTGTCTCCTAATTTTTGCAATTGTTATATACTTCTTATAATTTTTATAATTAATTTTCTAATATTGCACACATAATATAAACTACTTCCAACACCCTGATATAAATATCAATATACATATCAGATTGAAGTATCGTCCGCGTTCCTTACCTACGCACGAGCAGCACTCGTCATACAGGTAACTCAAGCACGAAAAGCATTCCTTGCAACAGGTGCAGGTAACCAGGTCGCACTTACAGCTCTGCGTGAGCATGCACTTGCTCACGACGCTGGCGCAGATCGCCTCGTTGCACGCTTCCGAGCGTTTCGTCGCGGTCATCAGCAGCAGAATCCCGACGGCGGCTGCGACGAACAACACACTCCAGCTTGTCATCCTACTCGCGACAGATTTGATTTAGTTCCCTCGCATGATCTACACTACCGGATGAAATGCTCTCAAACATCTCTCTCTCTCTCTCTCTCTCTCTCTCTCTCTCTCCCTCTCACACACACACACACACACACTAAATTTTTGTAAATATTTTTCTAAGTCTACGTAATTTGTAACAAAGAGGTACAAAAAGGATAAGACCTTTCCTAATATTATCTATTCATGTAAATAAACAAGTCATGAAGAAATGTGTTGGAATAAATTGACAACAACACACTTTAATCAGCGTGTAATGGAAAGATTATGATGACTCGTAATATTTTGTACATTTTATATATATATATATATATATTAATAAATTTAGAAATATTTATTATATATTTATTATACATTATTTTTAGTATATTTGTAAATTACTAAATCAATGGAGAAATAGTGTAGATAAAAAGGAAGGAGATAATTTAATGTATCCTAAAAACCTAAATAAAACTGTAAAAACTTATCTTTTTTTTTAAAGAGGCTAATTTTACAATTGTCAAAAATTATTATATGTATATTGTGTAAAATATATATCCTATATATCCAAAAATAATGTTATCAAAAAAATTGTGCCAACTTAATTAAAAACTTTTAAAAATATTTTAACCTAAAAAATTTGCACAAAATAGTTATTTTAATTTCCCACATATCCAAAAATATAAATAAAATATAATTAGAAGGCTATGTTAATCGATATTTCCTACATAATTCAAACGATACGTCATGTTGATCATGCTATGCACAGTGTTAAAACATTTTTTTCACATAGAGCTAGGTTTCTTTTCTTTGTAGAACTCGCAGAATAGAATCTGACAGTACTTACTAAAATACAAATCAAATTCTCAATATCGTTAAGCCATAATCTCTTATATGTAATATTTCTATTACATGCTTTTCATACGTGAACTATTGTTTATGCGTAGATGCTGGACACTATGATTATATCCCCCTACTCGCATGCTTTTCAGAGTGATTACGAAGACGAGAAGAGCGGCGATTATGCCGACGAGGGCCGATTAAGATTATTAAGAATATTCACGAATGTGAGTCAGGGTGTCATTAAGCGAGAACGCGTGCTAAAAAGAATGAAATTTCAGTCTCCTCTCCTGGATAAATGCTACTAACGCGCTAACCCGAGCAATCAGCGTAATGTTGCTCCTCTCCAGTTCAGGGATGACGTCGAGGTCACACGTTTAAAGTCGTTTAAAATCTTCACGAATTCGGCATCTTTTTGTGTTAACAAATGCATGAAAGTGACTTCACTTCCTACTAGAAAACATAACCGTGGAAATTTGAGAACTTGTTGCAAATCTCTTACGTCTACGAGAATAATAAAAATAAAATGAGTTTGTAAACAAATAAATACAAAAGAGAAAGAACCACATTCTCATTAATACATTTATTAATTTATTTATTAAAATAAAATTTATTTAATATATAATTATTTATACACTTTTAAGATGCTTTATATTAATATTCATCAAAATTATGTTTTTACGTAAAAACTATTTTTTATCTTAGATATATCTCTTGTATAGAATGTGCAATTCATTTCTGTACATTACGAATTTAATTATCCTTTAAAAAAATGATATAAAATAAGCGTGAAAATTTGCTACAAATTAAAAAGTGATTCTAAGAAATTTCATAAAATGGCAAGCAAATGTAGCGATCATATTCTTCACTTTCAGAGCTTTATTATGTCTCTCTGCGAGCCGACAGGTATGCGCAAATTATTTCTCAGAGCATTGAATACCTCAATGTAGCGAAATGGAGAAGGAGAAGAACGACATTAATCGGATGCGAAATCGTTCGCGCAATAATTGCATCTTTCCAACATGCCCATTAACCGCCTATTTATATCGCGCTTAATTGCGTCCTACGACAACTCGGGTGAATTATTATTGGAAAAGAATTCCACTACACAACGACCTGTTACACACGGAGATCGAAAAGGCGCGATCGTGATACAATGTGATATGTGTCACTACTAGCGACGACTTTCACGTTCACTTTCCACATGTTGTTTCTCTTATCTTCTGTTCATTAATATACTACTAAATACCAGTGGTAATTAATTTAAGTTAAAGCTAGAAAAGAGGAAAGATAGTATCTAACTATCCAATTAATCTTATCGCTCAATCGATTAGTTTGTTAATGCCAATAAATTTTTATCGATTTCTTCAATATAAGTATCTGATAGACATGCTAATTGATTTATCTTCATTGTAATATTAAAAATATTAAAAGTATTGTTATGTAATATTATTTTTACATTTTAGAGAATATGTTAATTAAAACTTTGGTTTCTTTTTTTGCTTGATTTGCTAATAATTATTAATGATTAATTTCTGTATAAATTAATAGTTGTTAATAATTATAATAAAAAAGGATAATTAATAATAGAATCAATTTATAGAATGAGAATTTTAGACACATAAGTATTATTTCAAATAATTTGGTACTTGAATAAGATCTTGTTGCGTGATCTTGTTTCTTGATTGTCAAATACAAGCAAAATTCACACACACTTCAAACATACTTTAAACAAATTTGTATTTTTACAACAAATATATTTTTATGCAACTTTTATTATTTTTATATACTTTTAAATTTATATTTTTATATAATTATTTTTTATATTCACATACACATATGTAATTATTTCTTACACTTATATGTACATTGCATGTATCTTACGTATAATTGTTGAAAAAACTCACTTTTCTCAAAATTACTACTTGTTACTTTATTGTATCTTTTCAATTAGTTAAGTTTCACAGAGGTAATTTGACGAGCGCGCTACTGAATGACAGAACTTACTGAGGCAGATTTCTCTAGTGAACTCACGGTAAAATTTTGACAAAGGGACAGCTATAGTTTTTAGGTAGGAGATCCCCACTCTAATTTCGAAAGGGTCTCGGAAATCATCCGTAAATGAAAGCGCACCGGCCACCATGCAACGGTTTTACGATGGCTTTCAGGTAATTATCTGCTATTCGCTCTCTTCGACGTGAGCAATCGCATCACTTTTCGGCAGCTCAGGGCTGTTAAAAGGTTGTCTTTTTTCTTTTTTCCCCGAAAATGCGTCATGAAAAGGTTCTTGACAGATAAATCACGCGATAAGAGTTATAATCACTTTGAAAACTGATTCAAAAATTTTCTTCGGCCAATCCGTATCCAAGAAATTTGCGAACAATATCTTATTCCAACAATAAAATTAAATTCTTTTCGTTAAATCCTTTTATGCTTCCGATATACAGAAATGTTTTACCTTTGACAAATTACAGTGACGGTTGATTTTTTAAGAACCGTTTTCGAGGTAGATTTTATGGTGGGAAAAATTGACAAAGGGAAAAATGTAGCGTAAGCAAAACTTGTAAAGCCCTACAAGAAGATCCTACTGTTGTAGTGTCCAACTAATGTCACTAAACAGAAAAAAAGAATATTCTTATTTTGACATTATTTATCTTTAGTTTCAAATGTAAATCTTGAAATGAGATTATATTTAAATAAAGAAAATTTGTTTGGATGAAGACATTTTATATAGTTGAACCAAAAAAAATATATTCTCGTTATTTAAGAATAATTTTCTTGAATGGAGAAGAAAAAATGTTGGATAGAAGATAACACATGTTCAAATCGGAGATTACAATTTTTTTTAGAGTTGAAATAATTATTTTATTCTTGAAATGACAATTGGGAGTTTGCATGATTTTGAAAAACAATTGCATTTTATAATTTATATATAGTTTTAAATATAATTATTTTTTTTGTAATTTTTTAATGCAAATTAAGCGAGAAAATCAATAATAAAAATTACATTATTTGAAATTATCGAATACGATCCGGAAACGACCGAGTCCTCCCAAACGCGATGTGACGTCACATTGCAATATCTGCATTCGGGGAGACGCTAATAGCGCTAAATAGAGTGAAATAGCGTCTCCCAAACCTAACCAATATATACAGTGACAACACACTATTTTTATTTATTAAAATATTCAGTTATTGTGAAAATAGGCAAAGGTAACACAAAACTTGTTTTCTACCTCTATGTAAAAGTACAACAATTAAAACACTCAATAAATTTAAACGCTTCAAGAATGACCAAATATCGCAATACAGAATACAGAAAACAAACGTTTGAAACTATTGCACTGTGACGTCACGCACTCCAACCAATCAAAAGCGTTTTCTCACAATTTAAATTTATTAAATTTTAATGTAATATTTTATACCTTCCTATTGATTAAAATTTAAAATTTTTCATAAATAAATTTATAATAATATATATTTAAATTACATATATAAAAAAATGTATTTTTTTTAATGCAAACTCCCTATTGTAGTATTAAAATAAGATTATAATATTGTTGAAATTTCAGATTTGTAAATTCTTCTAAGAAGATTATAAATTGTTGCGTATATATGAAACAATGAACGCGTTCACATGAGTATATAAGTTTTGATTCGACACTTACTTTTTTTCTATGTATAAAAATGCGGATTATGATTTTAAAATTTAGACTAATTGCGTATAAACCGAAGATATTTCAAATATTCCGCAAAAGGCTTTTTTACAAAGTTCTCTGCGTCCATTACATCGCATACCTGTGTGTCGGGACAATAAAACTACCGCTACGAGACAACAATAGCACCCTATTATACCATCGAGAGACGCGATAAACGTTATTTGACGACCGTAGAATCATTACGTAAAGTGGAAGAGCAAACTTTCCCGCACTTTATCGTTCGAGCTATTCATTATAAGCAATAAATCACTCCACTTTCTACGGTCAAAGGAAGCTTGTTAGAGAACCTGAAGGCAGAAAGCTCGAATAAATAAACACGCGACGCGCGTGATACGTCTGGTACACCGAGTATACGAGAAAAGAGAGAGAGAGAAAAAGAGAGAGAGGGGCAATCAAAGAGTTTTTTAATAAAAATTCCAACTCGCGAGCGAAATGTGGATGTTTGTCATCCAGGGACAGGTATGCTGCCGCTCATGCTGGCACTCACAATCACAGCCTCGCCTCTCGTTCTCTCATCGCCCGAGGCGATGGAATAACTTCAATAACAAATCGCCAATCGCCTTCGCAGAAGGCGGCAGCAAGCCTGGTATCTCTACCTACGTGTCAGCTACGTGTATGTATGCGCGTTCACACGACGGAGGAAGACTTTCCAATCATTTTGTGTTACTACTGAAACGGACTCCCCTCTGGCTCATCTTTTCTTCTCTTCCTCCGTTCTCGTCGCGTGCCTCCTTTAAACGCCTCAATAAAAAAAATCACCTAACAACTGATGCAAATATAAATATACACAGTGTTTCGTAAAAATTGGCTGTACATATATAAAAAGAAAGTTCTTATAAAACATGTTCGTAAAACGCTTCGTTAAAAAGTTAATGTCAAGTTAACTTGACAACCCAATATTCAATACGCAAATCACTTGAAAAGGGTTGAGATGGCGATCATTACGCTTCGGTGGAATCGGAGTTAAATTTCGTGAAAGGTTAGCCTTTTACATGTCGCGTTCACCATGACGTAATAACCAACAGATCTGAATATCTCTTAATCTCCTTCCCATTCTCTCTCTCTCTCTCTCTCTCTCTCTCTCTCTCTCTCTCTCTCTCTCTCTCTCTTTCTCTTTCTTATTCATATAGTAAGATAATATTTCCATTAGTATTTTGATAAAGGTGAACGTCACCGCTTAGATAATCAAAAACCGTATAATTTCTCAAGCCCTACATCAGACATCGAGCAGACGAATGATATTTTGACTCTAGCATTTTTGGGGGGAAAGATTATTAAAATTAATTATAAAAAGAATTTACGCCCTTTTTCTCTCTTTCTCTTTCTTTTTTAATTAAACGATCGTGTGAAATAAGTATAGCGACTCAATCTAAAATTTATAGCAACTCGGTATAAATTTCTAGAAGACTGGTCGCATCTGGTGACCTCCTTTGCGCGTAAATATCCGCGTTATCGAAGCATCACTGTCAATTGACATCGCACCGTTATTACGCTATCGCTGCCATTTACGGTGTCGTCTGCTATATTATTATTTTCGGTTATTGCAGGAATTACCGAGCACACGAGACACGCGCTTGCGAGCCTATTCACGCTCTTCGTCATCGACAGCTCCAACTTACAACACGCGCTTGGCATTAAATGTATGCTAAATGTAGCTATGCAGGACGCGATAGTCTGTGATAACATTGAATAGCATCTTAATAATAGACGAAGGAAAGATCGGAATCACGGCCACTACGCCATTTAAGATGTTTAAGATGTTTAATGTTAAAAATGTTTATTAATAGCAAGACCGTTATAAAAAAGATTGCACTATATTTAATACAAGTTTAATCCGGAGAAATTAATTGTATAATTGTAATATATATTTATATATTTATTATAATTAATATTATAAGGAATTTATTTACAAATATATATACAAATATTCATTTATCTCTTTTTATATCAATTATATTTAGTGATTATCATTTCTTATTTACTCCTTATTTAAAATAACAATTATTAATGAATTCAAGTGAAACGTAGAATTGAACAATCGTTAATTGGGATATACAAAATAAGGTCACTGCTTAATAAACTTTTGATAAATCGAACTGTCGTGATATCGATAGAAATTTCTATTTTGAGCTTCTTGGAAGATTGACTTTTCCGATCGCTTAATCCCCGGAATTTCAACGCTGTCTTCCTCAGGCGCTAATTGAATTAACGTTCGTTACCCGGAAAGGTAAATAAATTTACACGCGTGTTCACGATCTATCGATCTGCATCGCAGAAGCATTTGCGGTTCTCTCTTGCGGTTTTCCCGAGAATTGGAAACCGAGCGATGAAAAAGTGTGCGCATTGAACGCTAACATAGATGTGCGAATATAGATCGCTATTGAGAATGAATTCCATCAACGAGCTCGACTGATGAGCGTCTCTTTCTCTCTCAATTGATGTGGGTTGATAAAACGCGAATCGATAAGAGACGTAGTATTTAGATCGATCCCGGATCGAATTTTCCGTCACTCACTTGCGAGACGATTCCTCGAATCCCCCTCCCACATGTAAATATATGTAGATTTGTTCCCCGCGCAAAACCACACCAATCCACCCTCCATCGAAAATAACTCTCCTCTCGTTAAAGAAGTTTCAGCGAAAAGCTGAAGAAGAAGAAGAAGAAGAAGAAGAAGAAGAAGAAGAAGAAGAAGAAGAAGAGAGGAAGAAGGGAACTCTAAACACACAGAAATTAGAAACAGCAGTTCTCTTTCTGGTCCGAGGCATCGGGCTTTCTCCGTCTTCGCAGCCTCTCTCGTTGAACAAACTTTTCGAGTTCTATGTCAACAAACAAGCTCTCCAAGAAGCAATTTCCGTGAAGAGAAGGAAGGAGGAACCGTGTGTGTGTTTCTCCGCAGTTCGTCGGCCGTTCCGGGGGACCCGGGATCGGGTAATAACTCGCAGCCAGAGATCGCGGCGATGATTACGCTCGAATTCGAATACCTCTTTAATTGGAAGCGAGCTATTTTCCATGATCACAAGAGAGGAGGCCGGCACGATCGCGATTGCGCCGGATCCGGGTGGATCTCCCTTCTCCCTTCCTCTCTCTCTCTCTCTCTCTCTCTCTCTCTCTCTCTCTCTCTCTCTCTCTCTCTCTCTTTCTCTCTCGCGCGCAATAGGGGATCTATCTAACGGCGATAGTCGATCGATATATATATATATATATATATTTACTTACCTGATACTACTACAATGACGTTTTCTCTGGTGTTTCAACAGCGGGAGGACGGTTGTGTGCGCGCCAGTTAAGTCCTACGCGCGTGAGAAACTATTTTAAGAGCGCGCAACCGGTTCGCGCGTTGCGACGACCGCCGCGGGACATGTTTCTTCGGCGAGAGGCGAAATCCTTCCTTCCATCCTTCGGGAAGAGCGATTCCCTTTCGCGCGAAGGAGAGTCCTGGCAGTTAGGAGATTCGTCGCGTCTGTCACAACCTGGAGGATTTAAATGGCCAAACCGCACGATCGAGGATAAGATCTTATCCACCTGTCAAACTGATTGTCACAAACTTATCGAAAACTGGTCCGTGTATTCGAAAAGAAGAAGAAAAGTCTCCTCGTCAGTTTTTTTTTTTTTTTTTTTTTTCACAATCGTATTTCCTTGCGATGGAAACGGGTCGATTGCGTCCGATCGATCGGCCCCGCGCGCTCGCGCCTCCTCCGACGTTCGATCATGCGTTCGATATAAACGCGTTCTCGCGGGAATCGCGCACTATATATCACACAGGCGTGTGTTTACGACACACCGACTCTCTCGCCGCCTCTCGCGGGCGCAGTATACACGGTGACCCGTCGTCGAAACAAACTCGCGGAATGACGAGCCGCGTCCGTCTTCCGCGAGGAGGATCCTCTTCCTGCTCTCCCATCCGGCGCGGAAAATTCGCACCGCGCGAATTCCGAATGCGAGTTCCTCGCCAGATCCACGATTCACGTTGACCTTATCACGTTGCTGCGACGCATCGCGACGCACTGCGTCGTGCCGGATCGCGATCTCGCTCCGTGGATCGGCGGCGTCGAGGAGCTCGATGGTACCCGGAATACCCGGACCCGTCGTCTCGGTTTTTTTTCAAAATTGGCGGCTATATTTCGAAGCGAGGGAGAAAGAGGAAGAGCGAGAGAAAGAGAGAGAGAGAGAGAGAGAAAGAGAGAGGAAATAGAAACGGAGTACAGAAAGAGATTTGTCGGCGGGTGTGACGAATCGAAGAGCGGTTCTCATTGGACTGAATTAAGGAAGAGCGTGGACCGTGCGGAGAAGGATCGCGGAGAAGCGGAAGAAGGAGATGGAGGAGGAGGAAAAGGAGGTGGTGGCAGCGCTCGCCGCTGATGATGATGATGGTGGTAGTGGTTATACCGTCGCGGATCTCTCTGGTGGAGGTGGAGAAGAGAAGAGCGAGAACGAGAGAGCTCGTGCAAGAAAGAGAGAGAGAGAGCAAGAATGATGAAGAGAGAAAAAGAAGAGAGAGCAAGAAGAAGTCAAAGAGAGAGAGAGAGAGAGAGAGAGAGAGAGAGAAAGAGAGTCCGCTGACGGTCGGGTAGTCCGGACTACTGACTGCATAAGACTGGTTTTCAATTTTTTCCCGACTTTTTGTTTTACCTGTACCTCGGCACAGCCTCACCGCCTCTCTCTCTCTCTCTCTCTCTCTCTCCCTCTCCCCCTGTTCTTCGACCCTCTCTTCCTCCCTTGCCCTCCCGCAGAGCGTGCTAGACGAGTAACGGGTGAGTCGAGAGCTCCGGGCCGTCGCTGCTCCTCGATCGCCGCCGGTCGATCGGGCCGACTCCGAAATTCTCGAAGATGGATCTCTCTTCGTGGATGGTCATCCTGCGTGATGAATCTTTCAGTCCCTGGGTGCTTCGAGACTTTCGGTCTCCGAGAACAAAGGATAATATTAAGGAATATTAGTGGAGAAGAATTTGATTGTCAAATTAATAAGAGTTCATTCGTATTTATTACGCGGTTAAGTTTAATCAAATCGCACAAAATTTTAATCAGAAAAAAGCTTTCTTTTTTAACCTTGTACCGATCTAATAATATAAAATGATCGAATTGAAAAGACAATTTATTTATTTTTTTTTTTTTTTTTTTTTTTTTTTTTTATTGACATACAATCCAAATAATTTTCACAATTTTGATTAATTGAAGCGTCTTTAAATATTCTTGCTGAAATTTGATAAGCCCAGAATTAAGAATCGCTTCTCGTCTCGATTAGATATTACTTTATTATTTCATTATATTAATATGCGCATGGAAATCAAACAGCTTGTCGGGGGATTAACTAGCGTGTTTTATGCTCGCGAAAATAGCGGCTTTTTTGTCAATAACATAAATCGCGTATGCTAATATAGCTCGTCCCAGAAGATTTATCTTCGATGAGTCTTTTTCAATCGAAACTCTCCGCGGAGATTAACGATTTAAAAACTGACTTAACTTGTTTTTGCGCATCGGCTGAATATTCTGCGTATCTAAAATAAACGTTGTGTTTCATTCTTCATGAAATATTAAATTGCAATCGTGACTAAATTAATACCGGTTAAGTCGTCACCAAGCGCTTCAATAGACACAAAATTGCGATTCTCCAAAATGTGTCGATTTGAAAATATCATTTAGAAAATTCTAGATTTTGATTAATGTTTGATAAATGATCAAAAGCATGAACACGTTTTTTTATTTGAAATAGAGCTTTCGAAATGTAAATATATACGTTTTACTCTTCATTATTCTCCTTTTCGCTTTAATTTTTGTAACTTTCCTTACAAGTTCACATTTTTTATATATTTAATGTTTTTTTTGTATTACATTGTTAAACATAATTTTACTATAAATTATGTTTAACAATAAAATATTAAAAACAATTTAATATTAAAATTATAATAATTATATTACGTCTAATCTGCTAAGGATTATCATTTTTCATATTGGTTCCAACGCAATAGAGAAAATATTAGAAATAAATATTAAATATTAGGAAACGCAATTTAGAATTATTTTACTTCAAATAAGAAAATGGAATGAATTAATTATTCTTAATTTATTATGCGTTAATCCATTTTATTTTCTTTTTTTCAAAAGAAATAATTCCACTTTTTTATTTATATTCCTAATATTACTTAATATTTATTTTTATTATTATATTATTTAATTTTTTATTTTTATTCTTAATATTTTCTCTATTGTATGTCGAACCTTATTTTTAATTAATTATAATTATCTGAAAATTTTTTACACAATAATCTCTTTTTTTTTTACCACGTGAATTTTTTATCGAAAAATAATTGAGGTGGGTTTTTTTTGCGAATTTCGTAGACCATCGCATTTTACGTTGGTATTCGCGCTTGTGTGTTTCTGCGCGAGCGTCAGCATCTGAGGAATGCAGATGAGTGCAGGTTGCATTCGGAGTACATATTACCCAGCGTGCGCGCGACGCCTTTTTTTGCGTTGCAAGGAAAGAAAACACGCAAAGAATTTGAGCGCGCAGAAAAATCCCAGCACGCGTTGTGCGTGTTGCGTAAGAGGAAGTTCGCGAAGTTTACGCATATGCACTTGGTGGATTAAATTAATGCGTATTGCGAAACCCTTGAAAGCTTCCGATCGTCACAACAAGAATGGCGGTCATGGAATTCAGTTTACTCATCGCTGTTGCCGATCATAAGTCATCCCGTTTTTCATCCGAGGATGCGCGTTGGCAGGTTAGCATAATCGCATTTTTATTCCAAGGCTGTACAATTCATTATTGCCATCTATGTAGTAAACACTCCGTTAATACAATGTGTGTAAAACTACTCTCGACGCAAGACTCGATTAAACTTATAGGCCGCTTTTATAAGGATGCAGGATATGAGACTAAAGTTTCGACGATCGAAAGATGAAAATTTGTGATATTGTCATATAATTGCCTTATTTTATTTTATAAGGTATGTAATATAATCATAAAATTATAACTTAATAAATCATGTAGTAAAAAATGGAAATAAGATATTTTCATGAATTTATGCAAGAGATAATGCAAATGCAAATATGCTTATAACCAATATATTTTTTTTAAACATGTTATTTTTTAATAAATAAATAATTATCACAATATTATTAATAATTTCAGAAACAATTTTATTATCACATTTTCATGATAATTAACTGAAAAATACTTTATAAATTGTCGTATACACAAAGTTTGCTGATTACATATATGTATATCTCACGCGCAAAGTGTGTGTGTGTGTGTGTGTTAAGTAAATAAATATTTGTATTCGATTGCACAGCTACTCTCGCGCATGATTTCTCGCAATCGTTTCACAACATCGACGGTATAAAGTTCCTCCTATGTAACAACGCAACGATTCTTGACGAATGCATTCCGAAACTCGTTGATATCCGGCTGACCTATCTCGCCCGCATGCTCGCAGTAAGTGCGAAATTAAAAGATCGTGACATTTGCAACGCCGATGCACTCGCTATCGATTACGAAAAAGGAAACTGATATTCCGCAATAATCTCCGATAACGAGGAGAGAGAGAAAGAGAGAGAGAGAGAGAGAGAGAGAGAGAGAGAGAGAGAGAGAGAGAGAGAGAGAGAGAGAGAGAGAGATAATGCATTCCGAAACTCGTGCAGATATCCGGCTGACCTTTCTCGCCTCGACTCGTTGGGTGTAAAATTATTCAACCGCCGTTTCAATAAGAAGGCGATTTCCGTGAGGATAAAAAACACGCGAGCAGATCGACGATTGCGTATCGCAATATCGAAAGGGGAGCGATTGCACGAAGGACTCGCGGTTGTGTGGCTGGGAACTGGCAAATCTCAAGTCGATCCGGGCTCTAGATTGTCATTTGTAGCGTATCGATATTACGATGTATAATGAAAATTTATATAATCAAATGAATTATTGCGTATAAAATGTTGTGTCTTGTGTGTGGATTCAATTTTATGAAAATTGTTCTTTCAAGTGCCTTCTGATAGTTAAATCACAATTCTTTTACAAAGGTTTGATAAGGTAATTATTATTTATATATATTATTTAATTATATTTTAAAAGTCTCGTGAAGAAAAATTTGTGAAAACGTATAATAAAAAATTGAAGAAATTTATATAACATTTCTGTGACATAAATCAGATATAATGTTAATGTATACTCCCTGGAAAAGCGTGACAAATCTTTTCAAGGAATGTTTATACCTGAAGAAAGTTGGGAATTCTTATGGAATTTTATTAAAACTCAGGATTTTTTTTTATTTTCTCTTTTATAATTTTACTATAAATCTATCTCTGTTTACATATTCGATGTTTTAACAAAATATTGAAGTATATATTCTTTATTTTAATTTTTAATAATAAAAAATGAAAATATTATGAAAGTTAGAAACTGTTATTTTAACAAAAACTATTCTACATAAACTATTTTATATATAAAACAGTTTTTTTTACATTTGTAAATCTAACTTTTAAAACTTAAGTGGCTTGGTGTTTTTTTTTATAAGTGAAAGACATTAGAAAACGTGTACATACAATAAAAAATTTATTTTAGACAATTGCATCAAAAAATCTTTAAAATATTCTCTTTACCTGGAATTTTGAATAAAATTACCTGAAAGATTAGGAAATTTTTTTAATAATAAGATTTGAGTAGACCCTCCTTACAAAGTATATTTTTTTATTCCTACATTTGTTGAAAAATGGGATTTTAAAGATTATGAAGTCCTTTTATCTCGATAAAGAGTATTGTAAGAGAAGGATACTTTTTACATTTTACTTCTCTTAAAATTCCTGAGAAACATAGAAATCCTAGATGACATCTTATATGTTATGATACAAAATCGATAATAGGGGAACGTGGGGTAGAACGGCACCGCGGGGTACAATAGTGCAGAGTCGATATCTTTTTACAGAGATGCTACCATGTCATGAAATATGTTGCAATTATTGCTATTAGGTGTCTCTTTCTGCGTGCTGTTATCAGTGGTCGCAATATTTTTAGTTGAAAGTGCTATAAATTATTTAATGCACTTGCTGTGCTCTCCGCGACTGAGTTGCAATTCTTCGATATATTTACATAAGATAAACAATGATAAAATTCTATTTTTTATTACCGTAAATACATTTATGTTTTAAAATGATCTTTTCTTATTAATTTCATACTGTGTCTATGTAAATATTGATTAATTATAATTTTTTATATGATCAAAAGTAAATAAATACGTTTTTAATAAAATATTAGCCCACGAAATGTTGTACTTTTTCCAAATTATTAAATTCCAATCGCTAGTACTCAATTAATAGCAAGTAAGTAGAACGACCAAACTAGCCAATAATATTTTTATTTAATATTAAAACGTTGTTTCGACCATTTGGTTGTGGTCCTTTTCAAGTTTAACTACAATGAATAACAAATAAATTATAAATTGAACCAAGACGGTAAACGCAGTAAATCAATCAAAAAAAAAAAAAAAAACCAAATAAATTTAGTACATACATTCGAGTGAACAAAGATGTATATCAATGTGTTGTACAGGTAGCAGTTAGTTAAACATAATGATTTGACGAACCAACAAGTGACGGAACACGTCTTGTCAAAACTAATATCGAAACTAAACTGTCGATTTTTAAAAAACATTTTAGACGACTTTTATAATCTTGTCATAAATATTATGTAGATTTTCTGTCTTTTTGTAAGTTTATTGTGTTGTTGTTAAATTTCTTGATGAAAAACATTTCTGCTATTTCTCTCTTTTTTATAAATTTCTCGTTATGTAAAACTTCTCGTTGTACTTTTTATTTTTATACTAGAGAAAGAAAGAGAGTACACATAGATGCCGTCTTTCAAAATTAATACCAAAAAATATTACATTAAAGGATATTTTTCCATGTTTTAAAGAGAAAAATATTTATTATAACAAGAGAATTGTTTTTATTTATTAATTTATAGTTATCATTTAAAAATACAAATCTATATACTTATGTTCTATATATCACATTATAATATACAACTTTTAAGAAGTTTTAGACATCAATGTTAATGAAATAAACAATTTTTGGAGGTAGTCTATACCCCGCATATCCCCGCATGAAAAGCATATCACGAAAATTTAGGCTTTTACTAAATCAATAATCTCGTCTATTTAAACTATTATTTTATAATAAACTTGTGTTTTTTCTTATAGTGGATATTCCAAAGAATATTTTTAGTAAAAAAAAGATGGATTTATTTTTTTTTAATATGTTGAAAACTTGTTCAATTCTTACGTTGGCCGTTCTACCCCACGTTCCCCTATGTATGATGTATGCATTATTGAAATTATCGCATTTTGTTTCCGCTAATGATAATTCGAGCAATTTGGAGTCGACTTGTATTATCTTTGACGTAACGTAACAAATGAGTGAAAACCCATTTGTATCTCATTCCAACTTTAATTTTACTTAATTGCATTCTCGATAGTTTTAAACGAAGCCAAAATCACGACCCGTGTCGATCTCTGTCTTCCTGCTTTATAATTACGTGAATGGGGATCTATGGTGACTCGTACAATTCTTGTCACGACATGCTGCCACGACATGCCATAGCAACCTCCATCGCCGCGTCCGTTCTTCTGGGAACCGAACGAGGGAGAGCCATCCGATTCCGCGAAAAAAGTATGCCCGGTACAAGACAACCGCGAGATATGGCGGAAGCGGCTAAATGCTTAAACGCTCGAAAGGCAGGCTTAAATGCCGCTGATTGCAGTAGGAGGGAAATGAGAGGTTGCACGATGAACGACTCCGTAATTCCGTATGTCATCCATTCTTGAAGGCGGCGGTTAGTGATAACACTCGTTGATACTCTAGTATCGAATACTCGTCACACACTCATCGCACAATTTAGGATGTCTCTCTCTTTCTCTTTCTCTCTGTACGAAATAGATTGAAGATATTTAATGATAAAAGAGATTACAAGTCATTTTTTTTCATATAATAACATTTTATACCGTGCGAATTTTGTGTGTAAAATATAAAATTATTAAAAAAATTTATTATTTTATATATGTATATTATGTGTAATTATTAGAATTATAATATCTATAAGCGAATAGAGAAAGTAATTTTTGCTTAATATTATTTATTTTAGAGCGTTTTTCATTTTATTTTAGACATCTCTCAGTAATGAAGCTTTTTAATAAGATATATTTAAGAATGGTCCTCAAAACAAATGTTTAAGTAAAAAATGTATTTCTTTTACCTGTTTCACTTCAAGTACTAAAAGTGTAAAAAAGGAACGTTTAAAGAAACAAACTTGTGATTCTGACAAGCGTGAGAAGATCATTCCATTTATCACGGAAGAAACTCGAAAGATAAGAGGCTGAGTCTCTTGGAAAAAACAAGGGAAGATAATTGACAGATGGAACAGAATGAAAAATCTACAGGTAGATAATCCTATCATAGAACAATGCATCTAGCCACGATTGTTCCGTAAAGAAAGTTTAAAGTAAAGTAAAAGTAAAATTGTTAGATAGAGAGAGAAAGAGAGAGTGAGGTGATATTTAAAGTGAATTAACTCTATACGTTTATTAATATTCCGAAAGGAAAAGAAAATAAAAAAAAATATATATATATATATATATATATTGATTAAGATTGCACAAGACAATTCGTAAAAATATTATATCGGTATTGAAAATTTTAAAAAATTTAAATCTTGTCTTGATCTTGAGTGAATCTTTGTAGCAAAAATTGTCTTGTAATGTTTTGTCTCAATTTTATAACAATTTTGATCTAATGTTAAACAATTGTTTAAAATAATATTTTTTTAAACATAATCTTTATAATATAATTTAAGATAATTAATACTATTTATGTTATTCATTTATTTCTTAAAACTTAACATATATTTAGTTTTGTACAGCTGAATAATTATGTAAAATTTTATATTGTTTATTGTATTAAATATTTCTAAATTTGTTAACATAAATGTTTTTATTTATTAAATAAAATTGTTTAAATTTGTATATAATATACTAATTTTTTCTCATATAATTTGTAAATAATCTTGATAATTTTATTCTTGGTATTATCTTGATAATTAAAAATCTTATCTCGAATTTCGAGACAAGACAATATAATATTAAAACTAGTCTTAGTTCCTATTATCGACTTTAGGTGTTCGTTAATTACGCGCACTTTATTCAAGATATAACTTATACACTTAATATATATGATGTTATACATTAAAGGTTATGCATAAGTAATATATACTTAAACCTAATGATTTCTAGCAAAATTGAAGTATCGATCCAATAATTGAATTTTCGAAAGTATAACTTATCTAGTCTCTCGACCGTGAGAACGCTTGTGAAAAAAGATAAATTCGATATTTTAACACTTCAATGTTATCAAGAAGGGACCCTAGAAAAGTATTTCCGTCTGAAAAAAGCATTGATCCTGACGAAATTTTTCTTGCATGATGCATTACTTGGACTTTTAGCCAAAAAGAGGCACACATACCTTTTTTTAAATATACATATATATATTTCAATAAAATTTTCCTTTGTTTTACATCCCGAATTCCGCGAGGAAATAAGTAACGGTAAAAAAAAAGCTTCTAAACCTGGCGGCGGGTCCTCCAGCAGGACACGAGAAGATACGTTATCCCTAGGCACGGTAGGTGGTCCAGTTGTGGAGGATGAACGCGCCGTCAGCTCGATTCCTCTCCGAGTGAGCTTCGCTTTCGAAAGCGAGGGGGAGGACGAGGCCTTCGGAGAATACAGAGGGTGATAGAAGAGCGCTCTACGCGACGACGAGATCAACCGGCTCGCGAGCGTTTCCGGTGACTTTGCAGTTTTGCGATAGGCAAAGGTGGACGTAAAAAGCAGGGCGCGTAGCAGCGGGAAAAGACAAAAGAAGCGAAATTGGTCAGCAGAGTGAGTGAAGAGATAGAGGAGGAGAGGAGGGTGGGAGTAAATGGAGGATGTCAGGTATACGAAGATCGTTAGCTCGAAGAAAAATTAGCCGTTTGTCGGAGCTATGCTTCAGAGATGGGTCAATCAGATACGAAAACACTTGTCGGGGCCCCGAAGCATTGTGGTCGGCGAGGTAACAGGCCTATACAAAAGATATAGTATAGACACAGGTATACCGTCTTAATGACCGGTCCAAGAATTCAAAACCTTTGCTGTTGAAATTGGAAAGAAACCGAGTTGGCAGGGAGGCCTGGGCTTCCTCGTGGCGTCTCACAGGATGTGGAAACTCGCGTGTGATCCACCATGACGTGTGATGCCCCTTTGGCACCGGCAGGGGGTCGGTACTCGCTCGGAATCGATCTAACAAGGACTTTGATGGCGGTGTAGTGATCTGCATCGCGTTCTTGTCTATCGAACGTATGTGATCATTGAGAAACGTCACTTGCGACGACGATAGACATGACTCAAAAGCGCGTAGGACACCGTATGAAGTACCGTTATCACAGATGCGATATATCTCGTCGAATAGAACTTGTAATCTTTCTCGTGATTTTAAATTTTAAATATGAAAACTTAAAATGAAAAATGGTTATTAAACATAATTTATAACAATACATTTTCTTATCAACAAGAAAGAAATTTATGACATGAAGTTATCAATATGTTGAGCTTATAGAATCATTGAAAGCCTAGAAGGGATTTAACTGACAATGAGATAAGAGACATGTATAAAAAGAATTTGAAAAATTTTATCTCAGAAATGAAGAATGTTGATGCGATTTGCGCGCTGGATTAGTTCTGGGTATTGTTGAAAACTGCACGGGTGTTCCAAAGTGATGACACTCGGTTAAAGCCAAGTGGAGAATCGTGTCCGGCATACAGGTTCCGATCTGTCAGGGGCGTGGTCGTAAACTTTAGTGTTCATCGGTGTATATAGTTTGGAGACCACCTTGTACCTGTCGACGTTCGTTCATTCGTTCACCATCGATACGATGACTTTCTCTCCTTTTCTCTCTCTCTCTCTCTCTCTCTCTCTCTCTCTCTCACTCTCTTTATTTCTTCTTCTTTCTTTCTTTCTCGACGCGCTCGGTGTTCCCTTTCCGGTTTCAAGAGCGAGAAACACACCGGACCTACTTGCCGCCCAAATCAAGATAGAACAGCTGGCCATAAAACGTAAATGGGGTTATTGGCCTGAGAAAGAGCAAAACAGAGAGAGAGAGAGAGAAAGAGAGAAAGAGAGAGAGAGAGAGAGAAAGAGCCTTTAAGCCCGGTAATAGATTTCCACTTTGCCACAGCACCGCGTTTAGCACGTCGCGCCTGCAGACTTTTTTCTTCTTCTTCACGATTCAGTCGGCTCGATCACGAATTTTATGGTGGACCTTATAACGTTGCGTTAATTATTGCCACGTCTCTCTGAGACCTGAGAAAAAAGTTTCGTCTGTTTCGTCCATAATTAATTATACTTGTAGGGTAATTAATTGCGTAGCGAGATTCTCATTAGAAATTCCTTCTATTCGCAGAAAATGAATGTTATTTATTTATTTATTATATTTTTTTATAATTAAGGTTCAGTTTGATAATTTATTTTATAAATTAGATCTCGGTGTAATAAAAAAAATAATCATCAGCAATGCCAATATGTTTTGTTTGTACAAGTTGCACGTTCGCAACTACGTCTGGCACTCGGCCAATGTAACTATCAAGCTGTGAATTGAAACAGTAATTATCTGTGTTGCGCGGTACTCGATAAGTTTATGCGCAATTTCTTTAGAAGGTTAAACTATACTATTTAGCTTCTAACTTTAATTCATCAATTTTCAATCCTTATACTATAATTTTCTTCTATATCGTAGTATAATTACATAGAATTATTCGTTCAATATTTAAGTTGTTAATATGAAAGTACAACAATATGAAAAATGTAAAGCTTGCTCTCTTACATTTATTATTATTTATTTTAATTAATCAAAATAAATAAAGGTTGGATTTACATATAAATTTAAAAAATTGTAGTTTACTTCTTATATTATGAGATCTTATACCATCTTCAAAATATGTAACTTTAATATGTGCTCTTATTAATCTAATCTCAATTTTATTAATATTTGATAATAGAGAAAGAATCTCTACACACTTACATATAAATATGTAGTTCTAAAAAAATCTACTTTTAATTTAAAAATTTTAATTTTATTTATATTTAATAGTAGAGAAAAAATATTTATATACATATATAATTTTGGATTACAAAAATTATATAAATTCGCTATTGAAAGTATCTTTAGATATCGAATTATTTCATATACTTGAGTACAGAGATGCGTCAGCTGATATATATCAAGTTGAGCTCGAGACATCCGTCACCATCTAGCGTACGCAACACGTGACTCGTCGCGATTCATTGTCGTAATACGCGATGATAAACACGTGTACACATATATATATATACATTACTCCATTATATATGTATGTACATTAACAAAGAGAAGCCTGAGAGGCGCTATGAAGCCGTTTTTGAGGGAACCCATTTTCACCGCGGTACAGTGGCGCTAACTGGAGCCGGTGGAACTACGTAGCTGGATCGACTTTCTAGCGGTTCGCGTCCGTGCTAGATCCACAAATTATGGTTCGTGTCCGTGCTAGATCCATAACTGTGGATCTCAAAAGTACGAAACATATACATTCATTAATATTTTATTACATATTATTAATTGCAACTGCGCGTGATCTTTTTTCACTTTGACATATATTATGAAGTAATATATATATATATGTATAATATATGTATAAAAAATGCTCATTTTATTTCACATAAAATTTATTGTTTTAATGATTTCAATGAAAGTATTTGGTAAATATTCACATAAGGTCACCCCTTTCAGAAGTCAATGACCTTGACATATATTGTCAAGATCATCACCCTCGGTAACGCTTAAAAGGTTTTAGACGTCGCTCGTTGTTCACTAAAAAGTTACATACAAAAATTGTTAAAAATTGACGTTTTATCCAATTATTTTATCAAATACTGGAAATTTAAAAAAATGTTTCAAATAAAAGTCTCTTCAAAATACACGTTTTATATTCTATCCATTTTTATTATACGAGTGATAGTTTTCGAGAAAAACAAAAATAAGACTACAAACCTCATACAATATTAATTATATCATATATAATATAGTCCCATTGTATCCGCATATATATATATATATAAATATATATATATATATATGTATGTATGTATATATATATATATATATATATATATATATATATGTGTATGTATATATATAGTATAAATTTTAAGTTTAAAGATTGATAAGCATAAGTACAGAGCTGATGCTTTGCATAATATAAATTAATTGTATTACGATGATATTATTGATTAAGTTTTCTATTATTGAAATTACTAATAAACGATAAGTAATCGTCAACTAATTTTTCAAACACAAAATGTTTTCATTATTGTCTGATATATTTGCAATCTCTTTCATCTTCATTTTCCAACATTGCAAATAAAATGATTTAATATATAATCTATAACCGTAAAAAAATGCTGTTAAGCGAACAAACAATCAAACTGTCCGTTTATAGTTGAATTCTATATACAAATTTGTACGTGTGCGTGTACGTATGTATTATATATTAAATTTATAAGCATATTTTAATTGCTAAACGAAGAATAAAAAATTGCTGTGTAATAAACAGAACTATTTAATTAAGATATGGCACACTTTATCATAAACTAGGAATTAATTTGAAAAATCTGTCTCACGCATAAACATCTTCTTTTTAAAACTGTTTGGTTCTATATAGTCTTTGAATATTTATTATAATGTCATTTTATATAATGATATCTGTAAATTATTTTATCTTATTTTCTAAATTTCTAAATTTATTCTGTGTTTATTTTCATTAATCGCATAAACCTATAATTAGGCAGATTTTACATTTGAAATACATTTTGTGTTATACTTATTTAAGACACGTTGTTGAATTTCGCAATTAGAAACTTTATTAATTACTGTTAATTAATGCCGATTATGCAATTGACATACTCGTGCACGATTAGTAATACGTGTCTTCAAATATCCTCGAAAGTTCAATTTTTATTAATAAAATATTTTACATAAATATCGGCAATGTACTATGTAATACTTCGCGAGCAGTAATGTATTTTAAAACGCTCGAAAATTCGCTCCTGAATGATTAGAAAAACATATTTCGCAAAGAAGGTATCGCTAAAATCCGTGGGAAGAACGATACCTTATTTGCACTGTAAATGCATTTATTTGCGTTTACTAATATGCGATTCGTGTTAATAACTTTTGGGAAAAGCTGATCAGATAATAATAGTACAGCAATTTTGTCCCGGCGTTATATTGGAAAGTGCATTTTTGTACAGTATTTTGTATGTTTGGTAAGAAACTTATTACATTTTGTGTGTCTGCGTACTTTTAAGTGTTTTAATGTGTTATATATTCTTACGTTGAGTTGTTGAAGTTGGACCGAAACATTCAAATAAATGCGTTCTTTTATTAAAAAAAATTTGAATTATTTGCGTTCTTTACACTCTGTTCTCCTATTGTCTTTCCTTTTTCCATGACGGAATCGTATAGCAATATTAGAACAGAAAGAAGCCTGAGGCTATAATTATACGAGCAACTTATTTTTAGCATCGATAAGATATTATTAAAGATCGTTAATCTTAGGTAAATTTCATGACTGTCGAGTAGTAGGAGACATAAGATTTTAGAAAAATTTTGAAAAAAAGCAAATAACAAACGTTGTCTTTGTTTGGACTCTCATCAGTGTCAAAAACCTTAAATCGAATGAATAATCCATTTATACATTTTTATAAAAGTAGATATTAGATACTTAGCATCATAATAGTTTTATGAAAAGAAGTTACCGAAAAAAAATTGTGAATGTAATGATGTAATAACGTTTTTAAACGGTCAGTACCATGAATGATACTTAAGCTCAATTAACACAAAGACAAAGATATATCCTAAAAAAAAAAAAATATGTCAGAGAAAGGGAAAACAAAATTTATCACAGACAGGACAATTCTCATCGCAAAGTTAATTTTTTACAGCAGAAAAAATCATAGAAAAAGATTTTATTAATGTAGATAATTTTCTTTATATCTATAAATAATATATAATTAGCATTATAAAATAAGAAAAATTTATGTTCCATTCTAGTCATAAATTTTTTACTACAGTTTTCATAGCAGCATATTAAATGTATTTAGACGTTAATATGTTCAACACATTTTTCTTTGAGTTCTCAGATTATTATAAAATTATTATTAGATTATTATTTATATTTTATTCCAGTTTGGTTTCTTTTTAAGAGGAAAATGCATTAAGCACTCCTCGTCGATCGGTCTAGCGAAGAAGTGTGAGACTCCCGCCCCCCCCCCCCCGTCAATAGAAAGTGGTATACCCACTAAAATTTTATTATAAATTTTATTATAAATATAAATTTAATTTTTATCCAATAATCTTTTTTATAATTGTTTTCTTTTTCTTTTTTTATATATTATATTTTATAATTTATATATAATTTACATTTAATGATTTCTTTTTATTTCTCCGAAAAATATTACATTATTTTTATATTTTTTCCCTTAAATTTAAATTTAATTTTAGAGCTTTAATTTTATAGCTTTAGATTTAATTTTATTAAATTTTATTTTCTTTTCCAATATCCTAATAATGCCATAGCAGACCAAGTAGACCTCACTCTACTTGCTGGTTACACTAGCAAAAATACATGATAAAGCGATTTGGGGATCCTAATTGGGAATTCGCGGTAAGATTTAGGAAATCACGATCATATATATTTTTTACGCCTTTTCGCCAGTTTACCATTTTGACCACGTATTATATTTTTCCAGCCAGTTGGACCTACCTTTGTTGCTCCTGGCTATAGTTATTTTAACTCAATTTCTACGAGCCAAGAATTGAGGAAGAAAAATAACTTCTTCTACAGCCGGTAATAATTATCACCGGCAAATAAGACGACTTATATTCATTTAGGATCGTATGATATTATAATACAATCGTTTTGTAAATGCGTATCATTAGTCGTCGAAAGTTGCTAAAGATATATAACAAATATAATCATGTATATACCGAAAAAATTGTACTCTAAATGTAGACTTTATAAGCCTTCTTAATAGATATTCTTAATAAATAAGAATAATTTTTTACCGTGATATATTTTAAAACACCTTATTTATAATGAAATTAAAACTATTGTATATATTAATATATTATATATATTTAACTTGTCAAAATTTTAATAAATAGCAAATGTCTATTTGTAAAATTGCTTTTTTTTTTTTGTTATTGGGATTCATAATCTCAAATATTAAATAATATAATGATAAGAAAATATTCTATTCAGTATATATATTCTTATCTGCTAAGAATATCTGAAAGTACTCTTTAGAAGATTTCTCTCTTAACTAATTGTCTTAAACTAATTGTAAGAAGATCTTCTTAATGTTTATTTTAAAGAAATATATTATAAAGTTATATGAAATATTCTTAAGCTGAGAATATAATTTTTTCGGTGTATGTAAAATATATTAGCATGCATATCAATTCCTCTGTCGGCGGGTCATTAAACATTTGTATCTTTAAAATTGTTTTATAAAAATCTAATATATATATAATTAAAATAAATATTTCATGTATGGCTTGCATAAAAACTGGAATAAATCATATATTTTTATTTTTTTTAATATTTTTCTTTTTCTTTCAATTTTAGAGAAGAAATTTTTTTATAATTTAAAATTGACCCAGAGTACGGCATGCATGCATTCCGCCGTTCGAGGGTTAAAGCAACGAATTTATCTACAAGTCTATTAATCTACATCTACAAATCTCTACACAAATCCGTTGCTTTAAAATATAATAAAAGCTTTTTATCACTCACCGACACTGATGTGCAACAGCGGAGTTGTTGATATTGAATCTATACGTTGTCTGTAACATACAAATATAAAATATAAATTATAGCAGCGCTTAAAATAATTAATATTCAAGAATTTATTATTATATATACTCATCAAATTATTATTATGTACTCATCAAATTTTATATTCAATGCGTACAATAATAAGCACATATATAAATATCGAATAATTATATAATTAAAAAAAAGAACTATTTAAAAAAAAATAGACTTTTATAAGATTTATGTAAAAGTCTTTATTTCTGAGTTTCTCTTATTAAAATCAATCAACTAAATAAACTGAATTAAATCATATACGTGATTTATAATAATTAATCTACAAATAATAATATATAAATTATATTTACCCTAGGGTTGCTCTGCCGATGCAGGATGCCTCTCCTAGGCCTCCTCCTCCTCTCAGATTGTAAGGGACGTCAAGAACTACTGTTTTATACGCGCAATATACTTTTTTTACTTGCTGAAACGGCACAAAAATAAAATCGCGCAATATTTTAAACCGTACGAAAGTAAAAACGCGCGATAGTTTAGACGGCACTTCCGCACTTTTACGCGCGATATTTTAACGGCACTCCCGAATTTCGAAACGATCGAAAATCCCATTTCATCACGCACGAGAATCATACTTGAAGTCGACAAATCGGGCGCGATCAAACTCCGAGCAAGAGTTAAGTCCGAATCGGAAGAGGACGGAAGATCGAGGGAATCGATCGCGAATGGGGTACGCTCGATTCTCGTTCGTGCAGTTCCGCATCTCAGACCGACTCAAACTCATTAGGCACGATTTCGAATGAGCATATGTGTCTATCATACAGACAGTCCACATGATACGTCATAGGGCTGGTAGACGGATCAAGAGGAACACCCATTTCATGAATGTTCAACAATCTGAACATTTATCAACTAGATCGGACCTCTTTACTGAGCGTAAATCATGACCTAAATCTTCCAGTCGACGTCCTCAATGCGATACGTCGTATTGCCGATACAAGAAAAGGGGCCCATCAACGATTTATTCCAACAATCGACCGACCTCTAATCGACTAGGACCGAAACCCGTTGCCGAAGCAGAGACCGTGCTCTCAACAACCGATTATCGAGCGTTAGCTCAATATTAATTCGCGCGTTCAGGTATCTCTCTATACTGAACATACGTTCTACGCAGCCGGCATTCGCCTCAGCCGCGATACTGAGACGTGTAAACGTTGTTGCCCAGTAAGAAATGACGATTGAAAAAATGCAAATTAAACGCCGATAATCGACATCCATTTGACAACATCTTCCTCAATCAATCATTTTTCACTGGAAAGCAACGCTGAGAGAATCCCAGTTAGTCGGCATCAAATACGATCCCCGACAACATAATTTCGTGATCGAAATCAGGAAATATGAACGAGAACACGACCGCGATCGCGATGAAGCCGAGAACCGAGAGCCGAGAGTCGAGACGAATGTCAAAAACAATTGCGCGCTATATATGTCACCAAGGTCGAATGTTATTATTTTATTTCGAAATCATTTTAGACGTATTTTAACACGTTAAGATTTATCGTAATATTATTGCATATTATTCGTATTATTATTACGTATATTATTGTTGCGAGAAACGTGTACGGCGCGCTCGACCTCGAGGTGACCGAACGCGAGGCGCACGTGCCGGCGCCGGCGCCGACATCGGAGTAAAAACACGTGCGCACATTACGACGGCCGGAGTAAGAATGAATGACTCATGGCTGTCACTAGTCACGTACGCCGTACGCGCCGGGCTCCCCTCTCTTACTATGGAATGCGTGACGTCAAAGACAAGCTCGAGTATGCTCATTCTCTCTCTCTCTCTTTCTCCTCGCGCCAGACAATAACAAATACGCACTATACTACGTGATATAATTTAACGCGTTGAAATATGTACAATCAAATGATTCTAAAATACATGTAAAATTTCTTAACTCAAATGATATTATTATCCGATTTAATGCGATACATTTAAAATACATGAAATGCGATTACTAAATATGTAGAATACTTTAACGAAACTAAACTTATGACTTACTGTATAACTGTATAACGATTTCTTTATTATATTTGTTAAAAATTATATCAATGATGTAAACAATTATTTGTAAAAATGATAGACAATTATATTATAAATACCCGCATATATTTATAGACATATAATAATTAAATATAAATTAATAATGAAAAATATGTACAAATTTTTTTTTTACTGCCTATACTTATTACATTTACTAAATATGTATAACTCTATATAATTATAGAAATTTGTCATATTATATTAAATAAATATTCTCTCTTTCATAGTAACTATTTAATTATTCATTTATATATATTACGTATGTTTGTTTTATTTTATCAGAAAAAGGAGAAGGAAGAAAGAAAAGAACAGATATTCTATTACTTATTCGCGACAAGAGTTTTTTTTTACTGTGAATGAGGAATCAGCTCATCGCACAAACCCTCCTCCTTTATCCAGGTTTGGGACTGGCAGTGGTCCTAGATAAACTATTCCCACTGGCGGAGTTACGGACACACGCATAAGTTTATTTATTAGACAAAACTAAACGTAAATCGAAAAATATTAAAATAGAAATTTACTGCGTATAAATACATTTATTAAATATTTATAACTTTATGCTATTATAGAAATTTGTCATAATATATTAAATACATATTCTCTTTTTCGTCGTAACTATTTAATTATTCATATATATTACGTATGTTTGTTTTTTCTATCAGAAAAAGAAAAAGAAAGAGAGAAAAGAACAGATACTCTATCACTTTATTCTATCAATAAAAATTAATTTATTAAATACAATTTATTAATATTTTAATATTTGTTTATTATAAAAAAGTTTTTTATTAGATGTACCTGTTTTTATTATAGCTTATTCTATTTTATTTCTTCGATTAAAATATGAATTTTTGTTAATAAAATATTTTACATAAATATCGGCAATGTACTTCACGAGCAGTAATATATCTTAAAATGCCCGAAAATTCGCTTCTGAGTTATTAGGAAAACATATTTCGCAAAGAAGGTATCGCTCTTCACGCGGATATATTACTGCTCGTGAAGTACATTGCCGATATTTATGTAAAATATTTTATTAATAAAAATTGAACTTTCGAGGAGATTAGAAGACACATATTATTAATTGCGTACGAGTATGTCAATTGCATAATCATAAACTTTATTAATTAACAGTAATTAATAAAGTTTCTTTTCCCGAAATTAATATATCAATCGTCCTGCTTTTAAAATTGTAATTTTAAAGCAACAAATAGATGAATTAAATGAGTCAACTGATGAATAGAATTAAAATAATTAAATAAAATAAAATTATATTATAATTATGTATTCATATATTATATAAGAGTCTCTTGCAACAATGATCTCGGTAAATTAATTTTGATAAGTAATTTTCCTTTTTTTTTCAAATCAAGATTAGTTGTTACAGAAAGTGTCTCGCATCAACTTTTTTATTAATAATACAAAAATTTATAAGATTAAATATCATAGAATAAATTGCTTGTTTTTGAAAAAAGAAAGAGAGAGAGAGAGAGATATTAAGAGAGAATATAATTCATCGTTGTGTTTTGTCAATTTTTAATGTTATATATATAATTGTTAATGCTAAATATGTATATAAGAAACATATCTCTACATTTGTTTAAATATGAAACATATAATCCAACATATTATATTCTTCTATAGTAACTATATACGTATATATACCTATATATATAAATACATATTAATAATTTTATTTTATTTTATTTTATTTAATTATAATATTATTCATTAGTTTAACACGTTTAATTCAGCTATTTGGTTAGTAACAATTTTAACAACGGAATATGTTTTATACACTAATTTCGAGAAAAGAAACTTTATTAATTACTGTTAATTAATGCAATTGACATATACTCGTACGCGATTAGTAATATGTGTTTTCTAATATCCTCGAAAGTCCAGTTTTTATTAATAAAATATTTTACATAGATATCGGTAATGTACTTTAGGAGCAGTAATGTAGTTTAAAATGCTCGAAAATTCGCTTCTGAGTTATTAGGAGAACATGTTTCGCAAAGAAGGTATCGCTCTTCCCGCGGAGGAATGAGCATACTCGACCTTGTCTTTGACGTCACGCATTCCATAGTAAGAGGTAAGAGAGGGGAGACCACGGCGTACGCGACTCGTGACAGCGGTGAGTCATTCATTCCGACTTGGGCGGACGTAGTGTGCGCACGTGTTTTTACTCCGTCAGCGCCGGCATGTGCGTCTCGCGTTCGGTCACCTCGAGGTCGAGCGCGCCATACAAGTTTCTCGCGACGATAATACGTAATAATAATACGAATAATATGTAATAATATTACGATTAATCTTAACGTGTTAAAGTATGTCTAAAATGACTCCGAAATAAAATAATAACATTCGACCTTCGTGACATATAGAGCGCTATTGTTTTTGACATTTGTCTCGACTTCGTCGCGATCGCGATCGTGTTTTCGTTCATTTATCCTGATTTTAATCTTTCTTTCATTGGAGTTTGATCGTGCTCGACCTGTCGACTCCAAGTATGATTCTCGCGCGTGATGAAACTGAATTTTCGATCGTTCCGAAATTCGGGAGTGCCGTCAAAGTATCGCGCGTAAAAGTGCGGAAGTGCCGTCCAGACTATCGCGCGTTTTTACTTTCGTATGGTTTAAAATATTGCGCGATTTTATTTTTGTGCCGTTTCAACAAATTAAAAAAAGTATATCGCGCGTATAAAACAATAGTTCCTGACGTCCCTTACAATCTGAGAGGAGGAGGAGGCCTAGGAGAGGCATGCTGCATCGGCGGAGCAACCCTAGGGTAAACATTATTTGTATATTAATTATTATAAATTCTTTATAGGAATGAGTTCGATTCATTTATTTGAATAATTTAATCAAGAGAAACTCAGAGATAAAGATTTTTACACGAATCTTATAAGTTATTTATAAAGTTTTTATTTAAAAAAATTTTTTTTTAATTTACAAAGTTATTCCATATTTATATATATCTGCTTATTATTGTACGAATATAAATTTATTAAGTCGAATATAAATTTATTAAGTATAATAATAATAAATTCTTTAATATTAATTATTTAAAATCGTTGCTATAATTTAGATTTTATTTTGTATGTTACAGACAACGTAGCTTTAATGTCGACAACTCTGCTGTTTTGCATCAGTGTCGGTGAGCGAAAAAAAGTTTTTATTTAAAAGCAACGGATTTATGTAGAGATTTTGATAGATAGAGATGTAGATTGTAGATAAATTCGTTGCTTTAACCCTCGGACGGCAAGATATAGTGCATTCTAATGAATTCTGAGTCAATCTTAAATCATAGAAGAATTTCTTTTTATACGTTCTTTTTGTACGTAAAAGATAAAGATAACATGTTTAAGTCCCACTTAAATCTAAAATAATATTGGTGCGATTGAGCCTAAAACTATTAAAAGCATGTCTGGTATAAAGCATTCTTGATTAGTTGGCATATTGTAAAGAAATTTGTTTATTCATGAATGATGCGGAAGGATATCCCGTGCTCCTTGAATGTGATTATTCGTACAAATAATACAGTCGTATTTGCTAGATATTTATACGCCCATACGCAATAATAGTGCGTTGTGTTATACATACATACACACACACACACACACACACATATATATATATATATGTGCATGTATGTATGTATGTGTTATATATCGTGAAGACTATTATCACCCCTTAAGATAGATGAGCGTAGAACGACGATTCGCATTCGCGCGCACAGATTGAACCGAAACACATAAGTCATCGTGATCGGTTCAGTCAATTAAGGAAGTGCGAAATTAATTGTGGATTGTCAGCCGATCCTTTTCGAACTGTGTTCTCTGCATCTTTGTCTTACTTTTGTATTTTTTTAAAATACCGCTGGATTAAAATTCTCTCCCTTAATGCGATTACAGGATAAGTCTTATTTAATAGCTAACGCACGTTATTTATTCTCGTTACACATCGATAGCTATAAAAACATGTGTTTCTTCTCAGACTTGCGTTAAAACTTGCCGATCAATTGTGAATTCGAAGTGGCATGCGTGATTGCAGAACGCAATCTGCAAAATGGCGAGTTAATTATAACTAGAACGATAAAAACGAGAAATATGCAAAATAGTTGCGGAAAGAAAGGAATTCGCGAATCAAAATTCAAAATGCAGATATACATCAACGTGCTTTTCTATTTGTTTTACATTCCTGATTGTCCTAATTTTAAATAGCGTTTTAGTAAAAATTTGTAATGAAAAATGTATAAGCTTCAGTGTTTATATTTTTAAAAATATTTTTAGGACACTTTTTATGACTTTAAAATAATTCAAGTATTTTAGATTTATTTTTATGGTCCTTAAGTTTATTTATCCAGACAGCTAAATATCTTTCTCATTATGTTTTTTTTTCTGGACTTTGCATATATATATATATATATATACACTTTATAAAAAACAAATTTTCATATATTTTTATTTAAAAAAACGTATTTTCCTGAAAGAGAGATGCAAAATTTTTCCTGCATCAATCTTGTTGAATATTCCATAATTTATTAAAATAAAAAATAAGAAAACATATATCGTACTATTTAAATACACAAACAAGCTTGTGTGACGCATTTGTAATTATAATCTATAATAGTTTGTATAACGAATGAGAGTCTGATTTTTATTGTTAGATCGAGAAGTTTTGTCCCATATGTTCGATTAAATTACAATAAATCTCAAATTCTTTTTTAATCGTATAAAAGCAAGATATCACGAATATTTTTTTAACAACGAATAAAATACTATAACTAAATTATTATAACTAAAGTTTAATAAAAATGCATAAACAAAATTTTAATATTAATATTAATATCAGATATTAAAAATGCATAATTTCTCACATTGCTCATTGATAAATCTTTTTGAGAAGAATTCGTTTTTTTTCCTGAGGAAGATTCATTTCAGCGATGAAAAATGGTTCTGATATAGGTATAATTCTATTGAGTAACATTCTAGTATATTTAACTAAAACTAAAGTTAATTAATAATTAACAAAATTTGCATTTGTTAATTTTTCGCGTAAAGTAATTTTTAATTTGAATTTAGCTCAAGTTATGTCGTGAAAAATAAAAAATTTAAATGTGACACAAATTGGCATTTTTGTTTAAATAATACTTCAAAAGTTTGACGCTAGATAAAAAATTCAGGCAGATTACTTTATGCATAAATGGACTTGATGAATTTTTTAAATAATTTGTTCTTTTAGTGTCCAGTTATCATTAACATTTTGCTTATAAATATATAATTTGCGAAATACATATCATATGACGTTATTGAAGCGATATTAAAGGAGAAAGGGAGCCAATGAAAAATGATTAAAATAAAAATTAAATATGAAACGTGATTAATTATATTGTTTTATCTGATCTTATTGCTCTCTGATAATCCGTCGAGGAAATAAATGTTTTACGAGGAAATGCATTTCTCTTTACTTTCTTCGTTTATTCTCTTTCATTCTTACTCAGGAACGCAAATACGAGAAAACCGCGCACGAATCCTTTGGTTTGTCGATCTATCAATATGACCGAGCGCTTAATTAGCGCTACTGTTACCAATATTTCAGTATAAAATATACACTTAGGACTAAATATATTATATATACATGAGCGACGAAGGAGAACATTGACATCGAAATTGACGTAGCGTACAAGTGGGACGTTATTCTTATCTTCTAAATCTCTTTCTATCTCTTTTTGCTCTTTTCTTACTTAAACATAATTCCATTATAGATCGGGCAGTAGCGCGATTTGTTATGATTATGTATGTCAATGACGAAAGTTTTATTGCAACTTTTACGTAAAAAAAATAGATGTTTTAAAATGAAGTGAAAATAAAGAAAGAAGAAATCTTATTTTGAATATAAATTAAAAAAAAATAATTAATATTAAAAAAATGATTAATTTTTCATTTTTAATTGTCCCTACGCAATTGTTTCGTGATACAAATGTGTATACATACCGTATGGACGTCAATTCATCCGTGTGCATTGCACTTTCTCTCTTTCCTCCCCGTTCGTTCTCCGTCCCATACTCGCACTTTTAATCTATGTATCTTACTCTTTCACACCATTTCTCCTTTTGCAAAACAAGTTTTTTCACGGTCGTGGGTATGGGCGAATCGATTGAGAAGTATGAAAATGATTATGCGAATGATGTTGTCGGAGCTAACGAGTATCAAATTATTAACGGTAATATCTCTTAACATTGATTAGATTATCGATTACATATTACGACTATTTTTAATATCGTGTTATCAATATTAGTATCAATATTATGTTAATCCAATCGCGCGAGCGTCACAGCTGGGTCGATGTAATGGAAAATTACATTTTTTTGTACGTGCAAAAATTATTTTGATAACAAATAAGAAATTCAAATTTCTTTTTCGATTTGTCACTCTAATGTGCAATCTGCAATCTGCATACAAGATTAAATCAGAATCAACATTGTTGAAACATACCATACATTACCAAATATTCCATATGACAATAGTGTTGTGAAATAAATAATCGCAGAGATCTAAGAGAAATTAATTAAAAAATCATTTTCATCCCGGCTGAAACGCGATGATCTTTCCGTTACAAACAATCGTTTCTCTCTATTTATGATACATCACCGCCGTGATGACGATGATGATTGCGTCGTCATCGTAGCAGTGATGATTTATTATCATAATCGATATGTTGCCGCGATATTTAATGGTATGATTAATCTCCTCTCTTCGCGAAAATGGACGATTATTAAATGCGATCTGATACGTGCAATTGTAAGCCGTCTCGTGGGAGAATTTTTTTGTATGAAAAAAATAGCGACTTTATTTATTGCAAATTGTACGGATGGGACGGAGGAGGAGTGAAACTTATCGCTGCGTGTTGTTCGCGTAAAGAATATAAATTCACGAACTTACACGCCACGATATACTTTTATATAGTGTCTTCTAAACGACTACCAGTCTTGGGCGTCTTCGAGTAAACGATACTAACGGCGTAGAATATCTAAACTATCACTTTATGTGTAATTAAGCTATCTCTGGAACAACACAAATGTCCGAAAGAAACATGTTTACAAAAGGCATTTAAAAGACGTCTGACACGGATCAAGGCGTCTTTTAGATAACTTTATATGGCTTTTAGATTGTATTTAAATGTGAAAAACAATAGTCCATAGACCTCATATTTCTTCACGGTAATTTAAAATTGCGCTACACACTTAGAAGGTGACAGTTTTAGTATTCTATGTATAAAGTAATTACTGACCACTGTAATTATTGATCACTTGCATTTGTCAATTTTTATTTAAACCGCGAGTTTTTATTTATCTTTAATACTCGCGATATGTTTTTTTCTTTAAATAAAGTATCGCAGATTCTTTTATATAATAGATTTTTAAAAATGATCAGTATATGTAGCTTTTATATTTTAACTTTTAATGTAAACTCGCTCTACATGCTTCTTGCTAATGTTTTACATTGTCTACGAAAAACTTGCAAATAAAATTAATATTTTTGTTTACCACATACATACAATGAAATATAATTATTGACAAGATCTCTATCGATTGTTTCATAATTAAGAATAAATATTTCTCAAGTGGTCAATAACTGTGTCGTTTATACCTAAGTCTATCCGTAAATGCCCAACACCGTTATACCGTAAAATAGTGTAAAATTTTTAATGTTATATATAATTGTTAATGCTAAATATGTATATAAAAAACATATCTCTACATATGTTTAAATATGAAACATATAATCCAACATTATATATTCTTCTATAGTAACTTTACATATATATATATATATATATATATATATATATATATTTTTTTTAAATTTATTTTACTTTATTTTATTATTATAATATTATTCATCAGTTTAACACGTTTAATACACCTATTTGGTTTATTTAAACAACAGAATATGCTTGATACGCTAATTTCGGGAAAAAAGAAAACTTTATTAATTGCTGTTAATTAACGCTAATTATGCAGTTGGCATACTTGTGCGCGATTAGTAATATGTATCTTTTAATATTCTCGAAAGTTCGTCTTTTTGACTTTTATTAATAAAACAATATGTATAAAGATGGGTAATGCTGTCCACGATCAGTTATACATCTTATAGAAAACATAATTTTAAAGTTATCGTAACTTTTGCGATACAATAAAAATTATTTGAATTATGAGGTGTATCATTTTAATCAAACTTCCACTTTGCATTTTACTAGTTTAAAAATAATTTTAATGGATTAGATTCTTGTGATTAAAATATGAAAGATGATATAATGTGTTGGATTATATGGTTCATATTTAAACAAATGTAGCGATATGTTTCCCATATATTTCACATTAACAAATAATTGTTATATATAAATATAACATTAGAAATTGAGAGAACACAACGATGAATTATATTCTCTCTCTCTCTCTCTCTCTCTCTCTCTCTCTCTCTCTCTCTCTCTCTCTCTCTCTCTTCCTTTTTGCAAAAACAAACAATTTATTTTATGATATTTAATTTTATAAATACTTGTATTATTAATAAAAAAGTTGATGCGAGACGCTTTCTGTAACAACTAATCGTGATTCGAAAAGAATAGGAAAATTACTTATCAAAATTAATTAACCGAAATCATTGTTGCAAGAGACTCTTATATAATATACGAATACATAATTATAATATAATTTTATTTTATTTAATTACTGTAATTCTATTCATCAGTTGACTCATTTAATTCATCTATTTGTCGCTTTGAATTTACAATTTTAATAGCAGGACGTTTAATATATTAATTTTGGGAAATGAAACTTTATTAATTACTGTTAATTAACGCCGATTATGCAGTTGGCATACTTATACGCGATTAATAATATGTGTCTTTTAATCTTCTCGAAAGTTCGATTTTTATTAATAATATATTGTACATAAATATCGGCAACATACTTCACGAGCAGTAATATATCTTAAAATGCTCGAAAATTCGCTTCTGAGTTATTAGGAGAACATATTTCGCAAAGAAGGTATCCTTATAATCCGCGGAAAGAGCGATACCTTCTTTGCGAAATATGTTTTCCTAATAACTCAGAAGCGAATTTTCGGGCATTTTAAGATATATTACTGTTCGTGAAGTACATTGCCGATATTTATGTAAAATATTTTATTAATAAAAATTTATATTTTAATCGAATAAATTAAATAGTATAAGCTATAATAAAAACAGGCACATCTAATAAAAAACTTTTTTATAATAAACAAATATTAAAATATTAATAAATTGTATTTAATACATTAATTTTTAGTGATAGAATATCTGTTCTTTTCTCTCTTTCTTTTTCTTTTTCTGATAGAAAAAAAACAAACATACGTAATATATATATATATATATATATATATATATATATATATATATATATATATATATATATATATATATAAATGAATAATTATATAGTTACGATGAAAGAGAGAACATTTATTTAATATAACATGACAAATTTCTATAATTACAGAGAATTATACATATTTAGTAAATGTAATAAATACAGGCAGTAAATTTGTGCATATTTTTTATTATTAATTTATATTTAATTATTATACGTCTATAAATATATATGTGTGTATCTATAATATAAATTTCTATCGCTTTTACAAATAATTGTTCACACACACACACACACACACACACACACACACACACACACACACACACACACACACACACACACACACATCATTGATATAATTTTTTACGAATATAATAAATTAATCGTGCAATTATAATAGTCATACAGTAAGTCATAAGATTGCTTTCGTTGAGGTATTTTACAAATTTCGTAATCGCGTTTCATGTATTTTAAATATATCGCATTAAATCGAATAATAATATTATTTTAGTTAAGGAATTTTATATGTATTTTAAAATCATTTGATTGTACATATTTCAACGCGTTAAATTGTGTCACGTAGTATAGTGCGTATTTGTTATTGTTTGGCGCGAGAAGAAAGAGAGAGAGAGAGAGAGAGAGAGAAAGAGCATACTCGACCTTGTCTTTGACGTCACGCATTCCATAGTAAGAGAGGGGAGCCCGGCGCGTACGGCGTACGTGACTAGTGACAGCCATGAGTCATTCATTCTTACTCCGGCCGTCGTAATGTGCGCACGTGTTTTTACTCCGATGTCGGCGCCGGCGCCGGCACGTGCGCCTCGCGTTCGGTCACCTCGAGGTCGAGCGCGCCGTACACGTTTCTCGCAACAATAATATACGTAATAATAATACGAATAATATGCAATAATATTACGATAAATCTTAACGTGTTAAAATACGTCTAAAATGATTTCGAAATAAAATAATAACATTCGACCTTGGTGACATATAGCGCGCTATTGTTTTTGACATTCGTCTCGACTCTCGGCTCTCGGTTCTCGGCTTCATCGCGATCGCGGTCGTGTTTTCGTTCATATTTCCTGATTTCGATCACGAAATTATGTTGTCGGGGATCGTATTTGATGCCGACTAATTGGGATTCTCTCAGCGTTGCTTTCCAGTGAAAAATGATTGATTGAGGAAGATGTTGTCAAATGGATGTCGATTATCGGCGTTTAATTTGCATTTTTTCAATCGTCATTTCTTACTGGGCAACAACGTTTACACGCCTCAGTATCGCGGCTGAGGCGAATGCCGGCTGCGTAGAACGTATGTTCAGTATAGAGAGATACCTGAACGCGCGAATTAATATTGAGCTAACGCTCGATAATCGGTTGTTGAGAGCACGGTCTCTGCTTCGGCAACGGGTTTCGGTCCTAGTCGATTAGAGGTCGGTCGATTGTTGGAATAAATCGTTGATGGGCCCCTTTTCTTGTATCGGCAATACGACGTATCGCATTGAGGACGTCGACTGGAAGATTTAGGTCATGATTTACGCTCAGTAAAGAGGTCCGATCCAGTTGATAAATGTTCAGATTGTTGAACATTCATGAAATGGGTGTTCCTCTTGATCCGTCTACCAGCCCTATGACGTATCATGTGGACTGTCTGTATGATAGACACATATGCTCATTCGAAATCGTGCCTGAGTTTGAGTCGGTCTGAGATGCGGAACTGCACGAACGAGAATCGAGCGTACCCCATTCGCGATCGATTCCCTCGATCTTCCGTCCTCTTCCGATTCGGACTTAACTCTTGCTCGGAGTTTGATCGCGCCCGACTTGTCGACTTCAAGTATGATTCTCGTGCGTGATGAAATGGGATTTTCGATCGTTTCGAAATTCGGGAGTGCCGTCAAAGTACCGCGCGTAAAAGTGCGGAAGTGCCGTTCAAACTATCGCGCGTTTTTACTTTTGTACGGTTTAAAATATTGCGCGATTTAATTTTGTGCCGTTTCAGCAAGTTAAAAAAAGTATATCGCGCGTATAAAACAATAGTTCCTGACGTCCCTTACAATCTGAGAGGAGGAGGAGGCCTAGGAGAGGCATGCTGCATCGGCGGAGCAACCCCAGGGTAAATATAATTTATATATTATTATTTGTAGATTAATTATTATAAATTACGTATATGATTTAATTCAATTTATTTAGTTGATTGATTTTAATAAGAGAAACTCAGAGATAAAGACTTTTACATAAATCTTATAAAAGTCTATTTTTTTTAAAAATAGTTCTTTTTTTTAATTATAAAATTATTCGATATTTATATATCTGCTTATTATTGTACGCATTGAATATAAAATTTGATGAGTACATAATAATAATTTGATGAGCATATATAATAATAAATTCTTGAATATTAATTATTTTAAGCGCTGCTATAATTTATGTTTTATATTTGTATGTTACAGACAACGTATAGATTTAATATCAACAACTCCGCTGTTGCACATCAGTGTCGGTGAGTGATAAAAAGCTTTTTATATATTTTAAAGCAACGGATTTGTGTAGAGATTTGTAGATGTAGATTAATAGACTTGTAGATAAATTCGTTGCTTTAACCCTCGGACGGCGGAATGCATGCATGCTCTGGGTCAATTTTAAATTATAAAAAAATTTTATCTCTAAAATTGAAAAAAAAAGAAAAATATTTAAAAAAATAAAAATATATGATTTATTCCAGTTTTTATGCAAGACATACATGAAATATTTATTTTAATTATATATATATTAGATTTTTATAAAACAATTTTAAAGATACAAATGTTTAATGACCCGCCGACAGATTGATATGCATGCTAATATATTTTACATACACCGAAAAAATTATATTCTCAGCTTAAGAATATTTCATTTAACTTTATAATATATTTCTTTAAAATAAACATTAAGAAGATCTTCTTACAATTAGTTTAAGAGAGAAATCTTCTAAAGAGTACTTTCAGATATTCTTAGCAAATAAGAATATATATACTGAATAGAATATTTTCTTATCATTATATTATTTAATATTTGAGATTATGAATCCCAATAACAAAAAAAAAAGCAATTTTACAAATAGACATTTGCTATTTATTAAAATTTTGACAAGTTAAATATATACAATATATTATTATATACAATAGTTTTATTCATTTATTCATTTAATTTCATTATAAATAAGGTGTTTTAAAATATATCACGGTAAAAAATTATTCTTATTTATTAAGAATATCTATTAAGAAGGCTTATAAAGTCTACATTTAGAGTACAATTTTTTCGGTATATACATGATTATATTTGTTATATAAGTCGTCTTATTTGCCGGTGATAATTATTACCGGCAGTAGAAGAAGTTATTTTTCTTCTTCAATTCTTGGCTCGTAGAAATCGAGTTAAAATAACTATAGCCAGGAGCAACAAAGGTAGGTCCAACTGGCTGGAAAAATATAATACGTGGTCAAAATGGTAAACTGGCGAAAAGGCGTAAAAAATATATTTGATCGTGATTTCCTAAATCTTACCGCGAATTCCCAATTAGGATCCCCAAATCGCTTTATCATGTATTTTTGCTAGTGTAACCAGCAAGTAGAGTGAGGTCTACTTGGTCTGCTATGGCATTATTAGGATATTGGAAAAGAAAATAAAATTTAATAAAATTAAATCTAAAGCTATAAAATTAAAGCTCTAAAATTAAATTTAAATTTAAGGGAAAAAATATAAAAATAATGTAATATTTTTCGGAGAAATAAAAAGAAATCATTAAATGTAAATTATATATAAATTATAAAATATAATATATAAAAAAAGAAAAAGAAAACAATTATAAAAAAGATTATTGGATAAAAATTAAATTTATATTTATAATAAAATTTATAATAAAATTTTAGTGGGTATACCACTTTCTATTGACGGGGGGGGGGGGGCGGGAGTCTCACACTTCTTCGCTAGACCGATCGACGAGGAGTGCTTAATGCATTTTCCTCTTAAAAAGAAACCAAACTGGAATAAAATATAAATAATAATCTAATAATAATTTTATAATAATCTGAGAACTCAAAGAAAAATGTGTTGAACATATTAACGTCTAAATACATTTAATATGCTGCTATGAAAACTGTAGTAAAAAATTTATGACTAGAATGGAACATAAATTTTTCTTATTTTATAATGCTAATTATATATTATTTATAGATATAAAGAAAATTATCTACATTAATAAAATCTTTTTCTATGATTTTTTCTGCTGTAAAAAATTAACTTTGCGATGAGAATTGTCCTGTCTGTGATAAATTTTGTTTTCCCTTTCTCTGACATATTTTTTTTTTTTTTTAGGATATATCTTTGTCTTTGTGTTAATTGAGCTTAAGTATCATTCATGGTACTGACCGTTTAAAAACGTTATTACATCATTACATTCACAATTTTTTTTCGGTAACTTCTTTTCATAAAACTATTATGATGCTAAGTATCTAATATCTACTTTTATAAAAATGTATAAATGGATTATTCATTCGATTTAAGGTTTTTGACACTGATGAGAGTCCAAACAAAGACAACGTTTGTTATTTGCTTTTTTTCAAAATTTTTCTAAAATCTTATGTCTCCTACTACTCGACAGTCATGAAATTTACCTAAGATTAACGATCTTTAATAATATCTTATCGATGCTAAAAATAAGTTGCTCGTATAATTATAGCCTCAGGCTTCTTTCTGTTCTAATATTGCTATACGATTCCGTCATGGAAAAAGGAAAGACAATAGGAGAACAGAGTGTAAAGAACGCAAATAATTCAAATTTTTTTTAATAAAAGAACGCATTTATTTGAATGTTTCGGTCCAACTTCAACAACTCAACGTAAGAATATATAACACATTAAAACACTTAAAAGTACGCAGACACACAAAATGTAATAAGTTTCTTACCAAACATACAAAATACTGTACAAAAATGCACTTTCCAATATAACGCCGGGACAAAATTGCTGTACTATTATTATCTCATCAGCTTTTCCCAAAAGTTATTAACACGAATCGCATATTAGTAAACGCAAATAAATGCATTTACAGTGCAAATAAGGTATCGTTCTTCCCACGGATTTTAGCGATACCTTCTTTGCGAAATATGTTTTTCTAATCATTCAGGAGCGAATTTTCGAGCGTTTTAAGATACATTACTGCTCGCGAAGTATTACATAGTACATTGCCGATATTTATGTAAAATATTTTATTAATAAAAATTGAACTTTCGAGGATATTTGAAGACACGTATTACTAATCGTGCACGAGTATGTCAATTGCATAATCGGCATTAATTAACAGTAATTAATAAAGTTTCTAATTGCGAAATTCAACAACGTGTCTTAAATAAGTATAACACAAAATGTATTTCAAATGTAAAATCTGCCTAATTATAGGTTTATGCGATTAACGAAAATAAACACAGAATAAATTTAGAAATTTAGAAAATAAGATAAAATAATTTACAGATATCATTATAATAAAATGACATTATAATAAATATTCAAAGACTATATAGAACCAAACAGTTTTAAAAAGAAGATGTTTATGCGTGAGACAGATTTTTCAAATTAATTCCTAGTTTATGATAAAGTGTGCCATATCTTAATTAAATAGTTCTGTTTATTACACAGCAATTTTTTATTCTTCGTTTAGCAATTAAAATATGCTTATAAATTTAATATATAATACATACGTACACGCACACGTACAAATTTGTATATAGAATTCAACTATAAACGGACAGTTTGATTGTTTGTTCGCTTAACAGCATTTTTTTACGGTTATAGATTATATATTAAATCATTTTATTTGCAATGTTGGAAAATGAAGATGAAAGAGATTGCAAATATATCAGACAATAATGAAAACATTTTGTGTTTGAAAAATTAGTTGACGATTACTTATCGTTTATTAGCAATTTCAATAATAGAAAACTTAATCAATAATATCATCGTAATACAATTAATTTATATTATGCAAAACATCAGCTCTGTACTTATGCTTATCGATCGTTAAACTTAAAATTTATACTATATATATATATGCGGATACAGTGGAACTATATTATATATGATATAATTAATATTGTATGAGGTTTGTAGTCTTATTTTTGTTTTTCTCGAAAACTATCACTCGTATAATAAAAATGGATAGAATATAAAACGTGTATTTTGAAGAGACTTTCATTTGAAACATTTTTTTAAATTTCCAGTATTTGATAAAATAATTGGATAAAACGTCAATTTTTAACAATTTTTGTATGTAACTTTTTAGTAAACAACGAGCGACGTCTAAAACCTTTTAAGCGTTACCGAGGGTGATGATCTTGACAACATATGTCAAGGTCATTGACTTCTGAAAGGGGTGACCTTATGTGAATATTTACCAAATACTTTCATTGAAATCATTAAAACAATAAATTTTATGTGAAATAAAATGAGCATTTTTTATACATATATTATACATATATATATATATATATATATATATATATATATATATATATATATATATATATATATTACTTCATAATATATGTTAAAGTGAAAAAAGATCACGCGCAGTTGCAATTAATAATATGTAATAAAATATTAATGAATGTATATGTTTCGTACTTTTGAGATCCACAGTTATGGATCTAGCACGGACACGAACCGTAATTTGTGGATCTAGCACGGACGCGAACCGCTAGAAAGTCGATCCAGCTACGTAGTTCCACCGGCTCTAAAATCGATCCAGTTAGCGCCACTGTACCGCGGTGAAAATGGGTTCCCTCAAAAACGGCTTCATGGCGCCTCTCAGGCTTCTAAAAGTGACAAGTGGCGAGTGTTGGCAGCTGGCAGACGCTGTTTGGCCGCGTTTGTGGTTGGTTCGTGTGTATTTATCCGCCGTATTCGACGGTCTGTTTTCACTTTCTGATTGTCATCTGCTGATTTGCGAGCTACCACGACATTATTTACACAAGCTGCATTGCACACGTAAGTCTTCATCGAGTCTATCAATTTGCCTTTCTAACCTATGACTTATTAGGTTATCCAATACACGACTATCGTCCCCGGGAAATTTCGTGCTGTCCTTGATTATATCTCGCGCGCTGAAACTTTCACCGCGTTCTCTCTGGCGAACAATTTTTCCCTCAATCATTCGTTCGCGGCCTTGATCGCGTTGTATGCTCCCCGTCCTCTGCACACCTCATCATGTTTTTCAATTTATACGTATGTACTTGTGAGATTGTGCTTCGTCTTGCATTGACACATAAGCGAAGCGAATTCATGGATGTTGCAATAAAAAAAAAGTTTCATCGATTGAACAAGCAAAAGTACGTGGAATAAAAGCCGTTCTATACTCTACACACATAATATACGCATGTTTGTGTAAACAAATAAACGTACATAATTTCCTCATATATAAAAATGAGAATGTTATACATGTTTGTATGTGGATTGTACAATGTTGCTCCATATTTTTTATTATTATTTCGTATGTGTGACGAAATATAACACTTGTATTGCATTAGACATATGTTTTTATTGCAAGAATAAAAATAGAATGAAAAAACAAAAATAAAAATAAAGATAACTCTTATCTTTTATCCTCATTTCTCTTACAATATTAATTCCCCCATCTCTTTCTTATCTTTATTTTTATACTTGTTATTTATATAGATATTTCTTGAATATGTTGTACGCCCTGTGCATTGTCTTAATAATTAATAATAATAACTCATTAGTATTCTATTTCATCTTTCACAATTCTAAAATCAAATTTTAAAAATTTAAATAAGTCTTTAAGCGTATTTATATTCTTAGAAGCTTATTTTTTTATTTAAGAATTTGTTTTTTTTCTGGTAGGCAATAGTTTATATTTGTGTGAGTTTTCACGAATTTAAATATATATAGTAGTATTTCGTGATTTTTATATTTCCAGCTCTTTTTTAAATTATTGTACTCACATGTATGACATAATTGTGCATAAATACATACATTCTGATTTAAATTTTGGTATGACAGTTTAGTATGACAGGCAAAAAGTCAGATAAAAACTCGATCATATTTTTTTTCATTAAATACATAAAGAACCTATATTGTTGAATGGAAGATATATAGTTGAATAATAGACATGAAACTAACGATTAAAGTAAACATTTTGAATAGATAAATTATGTCTAATCTATAATATATCATTTTACTTTCATCTTATGTTGACAAATTTTTTGCTTCTTATCACTCGTATTTTCTTTTATATAGTTCCAGAAAAATGCAGTACTGTTTGCCACTATTTTTAGTAGCTTTAATACTACAAACATCGGTTGCACCGCCCGTCACGCAACAAAAAAAGGATGGGGATCACAAAGAGAACGAGGCCGACGATATGGAAGAAATAGTATGTTATTTTTTAAATGATTCTATTGATCTCTAACTTCTTCTGTGATGGAATTATGAAACGTTCGTCTTTACAGGGGAATTTTATAGAATATCAGATAGAATATAAGAGGTATTTGAAGGAAGTGGTGCAGGCTCTAGAAAAAGACGCAGATTTTCGCGCGAAATTGGAAAAGGCAGACGAAGATGATATACGTGTAAGTATTATATTATAAGAATAATGCTTTTTATAAATTACTCAGTGTTTGCCTGGCAATCCAGGCTTTTCCACCCTTCATCATCCTTCATAGAGATGAGAAGTTGATTTGAGTGGAAATGTAAATTTTTACTATATATATAAGCTATCAAAAGTGCTAAATTATTTTACTATAAATGAAAATATATTATATTTATATATATCTACGAAGGGTGGATAATATAAAATAATATAATATATAAATATAATATAACATAAATATAATACATCAAAAAAGTGTTACTATAAAACATGGAAATATATTTAAAAAAGGAAAGTAGAGAAAGGTCTTTTCCCACATTGAATCAATATAAAATAGATATTGTTGTCTTGTTTTAAAATAGAAAAAATTTAGAATATCACAACAACAAATAATAATTTTTTAACAATGAAGTTGTTACAAGAGCGTCAAGTGGCAAATAGATTGAGATTTATGATGCTATGATTAACGAATTGAATATTTAATATTTTCAGACTCATGGAAATACACAATCTATAATTTTCATTTAATAATTTTGTTCACAGACGGGAAAGATAGCACATGAATTGCAATTCGTGGATCACAAGATCAGGACGAAGCTGGACGAATTAAAACGAGAGGAATTGGAGAGACTGAGGCATCTTGCTACCAAAGAGCATAATCTAGCAAATGGTCTGGATCTGGAGCATTTGAAAATAGCGGAGCATTTGGATCACTCCAACACGCATACGTTTGAGATAGATGATTTAAAAAAATTGATTACCAAGGTAGGAACTTTTATGTTTTTGTAGGTAATATATTACATTTATAACGAGTTGTTATACAAGAATCATCTTGTTTGATAAAAATGTATTCAATTGTTACTAAAATATTGTAGACTACGAAAGAATTGGCGGTTGCTGATCAACGAAGACGTCAGCAGTTTAAAGAATATGAGATGGAAAAGAAATTTGAGGAAGAGCAAAAGATGAAGGGTAATACTGGTACAGAACATAACACTTTCAGGCTTGTTTATTTATTAACTAATAATATTATTGTTAAACTAATAATAATTATAAAAATTTAGCAAATAATTATAAATAAATAAATTAATTATATAATTAAATTTATTATTTAATATTAAAATAATTATTAAACTTTTTGAATTAATGTCTTTTATTTTTGGAAGGTATGAAGGAAGAAGAGAGGAAAAAATATGAAGAGGAATTGGAAGCGATGAAAAAGAAACATAAGGATCACAAACCAGTAAGTTGAAAAACAGATGCAAGCCTTTTTTCTACTTTCTTCTCTATAAAGTAATATGAATTTGCAGTTACATCATCCTGGTAGTAAGCAACAATTGGAGGAAGTATGGGAGAAACAAGATCATATGGAAGATCAAGAATTTAATCCTAAAACGTTCTTTTATCTTCACGGTACGAAATATCATCATTGTTAATGATATGTTATTTTATCCTATTAAAAAATGTCATATTTATGCATGTAATTTCAAATTGATTTAGATTTGGATGGTAATGGTTTCTGGGATCAAGATGAGGTAAAGGCTCTATTCCTGAAGGAATTAGATAAACTTTACTCGGAAGGTGCTCCGGAAGACGATATCTTTGAGAGACACGAAGAAATGGAAAGAATGAGAGAACACGTGTTCAACGAAGCTGATCTTAATCACGATGGTCTCATAAGGTACTTATTTCAATAAATTACTAAATTTCGTATTCAAAATTCTTTTCGTTAATTGACTATCACAGAATCATAGGTAACAAAAAAATTTATGTTTTTTGCTTCTTACAGTTATCAAGAGTTCTTGGAACAGACAAAGAAGCCCGATTTCCAACAAGATGAAGGATGGCAAGGATTGGACGAGCAACAAATGTACTCTAAAGAAGAATATGAAGCTTATAAACAAGCGCTTGAGAAACGCAAGCAGGAAGCAATTCAGAACTTAATTGCCAAAGAAATGGTAAGCGCTTAATTAAATCGTGTGTAATCCTATGTGAATGCACTTAAAAATAAGTAGAGAAAGATCACAATCCACAAATCCAATTGCGTGTACCTGACTAGTAACTACTACAAGATTAAATACCCTCACATATGTCGAGTGATTTTGTTTTTTGTTTTTTTTTTTTTTTTTTATTTTTTAGATAGACTTGAACGCAATCGAAATGATTTTGTGTCTGCCGATTTTTTGTGTGACGATTTTGTTATATATTTCTTTGACAGCATGTTCGAGGTAAAGATAGGAACCGCTTTATTTTTCAATTGAGTAGCAGGCCATTTATAGACATAATTTCGCTGTAATTATAAACACATTTGACGGCTCGTCGTTTGACAACAAACTTAAATAGTTGTTATCTCACTTCGACTAAGAGACAAGTCGTTTGTAGTGATTAGAGTAATTAACCTAGCTTGTGCACTTTCTGTTGTTGTTGTTAGTTACCATCACCCTCTGATACTGCAAATCTACCTGTCCAACATGAACAGGTAAGTAATCGCGAAATCGTGAAGCATTTGCAAATCCGCGTCTTTTATCAAACTAGCAATTATGTCTTCTTAATGTATCTTTTATTATATTCTACAGTTTCCACCGCAATATCATCCGCAGCAGTATCATCCGCAGATACAACCTTCGCAGCAACAATATCCAGGACAGATACCACCGCAACAACCGATAGTCGGTCATGTACCGCCACAATATCAGGGACAAGTGCCGCAGCAACAATTCTATCAATCTCCACCGCAACAACATTATCCTGATCAGATTCAAAAGCAACAACATCAATATCAAGCGCAGCAGCCACAGTATCAAGTGCCAGTACCACAGCAGCATTTCCAAGCTCAACCACAATACCAGGGCCATCCACCACAGACTCAGCAACAATTCCAGGCTCATCCTCAGCAGGCTCAGCAACAATTCCAGGGCCAGCCTCAGCAGGCTCAGCAACAATTCCAGGGTCAGCCTCAACAGGCTGAGCAGGCTCAGCAACAATTCCAGAGCCAGCCTCAGCAAGTCCAACAACAATCTCAAAACCAACCGCAAAGTCAACAGCAAACGCAACAACAAACGCAGAATCATGTGCCACAGAATACTCAGGGTAATGCTCCATTGAACAATCAAGGACCTGCACAACCCAGTCACAATCTTCCAGAGAATCTAAAGTCCGCTGAACAGCAAATTAATCAGAATAGTATACCGAAAGTGCAGAAAGTGTAAATAATGCAAAACACCGGCCAGATAATCGGTGAAAGTATTTTTAGTTTGTTTTTTTGTAAATCGATAAAAATATCGAAATAGTTCGATAATTTTCGATGTAAAAAGAGTTATATAAAATTTAAGAAAAGAGATTGCAATTTTAGAAAATGCAAGTACAGATACTTTTTACAAAAAATATCGATAATAATTTTATTTTAAATATATATAAAATATATATATACATTATAAATTTTTTTAAAATAAAATTATCGATATTTTTATAAATATACCTATATATATATATATATATATGTATGTATATATACACGTATATATATTTAACTTGTTTTTTGTAGACAATCGAATTGTCATTCAACAAAAAATTGTTAACAAGATAGAACAAAAATTTTCAGTTGTTTAGAAAAATGTTTCTTTACTTAAAAAAAAAAACTTGAAAAAAAGCTACTAAAGCTATTTATGTTGTATAAATGTCTTAATTGCTTGAATAAATGTTTTCCGAAAAAGAATTAGTTATCATAACTCTATTATTATCTTTCAAAGTCTCAAGTCAGGGATTACACAAATTGAAATCTCTAAATTTAATAAAACTAAACTTCTAATGTTTACAATTAATACTATCAAAAAAATGAGTAGGTTTACTAAAATTAAGAAATATTTAAAAGAAAGGATAGAGAAGGGAAGATTTTTGTGATGCAGATAGAAAGAAACACATGTTTTATTTCTCATATTTATTTGTTATTGCATACTGTTTATGTTAGTATATTACTTAGGTATACGTGCCAAGTAGCAACTTAAATGTATGATTGCGTGATTCATCTGTTTGTTCCACCCGTCAAGCGCGCGGATAGGTAGGTAGGTAGGTAGGTAATGTAACTTGCTTACTCCACTATATATAGGGTGTATTTATAAGTATAGCATACCTCGCGGTAGAACGTCATCTTACGAGCTAATCGGTAATAAATAAAAGTGGAACTCGGGGGCCGGACTGAGGGGGAAGGAATCTGAGGGTTGGGAGAGCAGGGGTGATGGAGGGGGGGAGGTGGAAAACGCGTTTAATAATGGGCGAACGATTCTGCGTTTCTGCGTCCGTGACTAAAGCAAACGGTGCGCGAAGCAGCACGTCTTCGCGCGTTTTTTTCTTTTTTTTTTTCTTTTTTTTTCCTTTTCTTTCTCGAAGTAAATCGGGAACGAACGTCGTTTCACGAGTTTTCGTCGTCACGGCTACATCTCGCACGCGTTATCACGCGTTGTCCGATACAATCTATATCGACGTTATCTCTTTCTATCGATATAATCTATATCGGTAGGTCGGGCGACTTATCCAACAAATTGGGCTACCTACAGAAAAGAAATACTTGCATGTGTGTGTGTGTTTGTGTGTATGTGTGTGTGTGTGTGTATGTGTGTGTGTGTGCTCCTTTCTCATTTTTCTCTTAAAGGCAGAAAATAAAATGATAGTAACTCTATAAAATATTGCCGTTCGCCGTTGTCGTCGCACACGACGAGTGCAACGAGCGCGCTTATAATCGATAATACCATTTCCGCCAGCACTGTCTCGATTAAATCACTTTGAAGACTATGCTTTCAATATATAGTACACGATATATTATACGAGAAATGATAAATTCCTACATCTCAATAACGTAATAACTGTTTAACTAGAGATACGTTCCTCTTTCAACATAAATTTTTAAATTAATATTCGTAAATATATTATATGTATATGATCTATATTAGAGAAATTTGTCATTTCAAATAAATTTCTTAACTATAATTATAAATACGATTTATTAGAGATTTTTCTTGTCGTATCTAATAATTTTTTCAATTAATTATAATTGTAAATAATTGCTTAAATATCTTAAACTCTTAAATAGCTCTAACAAGTTTCTCCTATTCATCGTATAAATATATTAAAAAGATAGTCTCCTTGTGTATTGCGGATTAAGAGCAGAATATTGCCAAAAAAACGTGCGATCTAAAGTTGACGATGTAAGAAAGGAGTAGAGATATTGTAAGAAAGTAGCCTTGCCAAAAAATCGACTGAAAAAATCTGGTTACAGCGAAAATTATTTCAAGATGTTGAAATTATTCGGTTTTGAATATTTTCACGGACGTCGCACGTTTTTTTTTTTCTTTTTTTATTTCCGCTATCCTTGAATCGAGGCAATGCCTAAGAGACGCAAGAGTTCACCAACGATTTGGGCACGTGTCAAAAACGCTTTCGGGAATGAAGACTTTTTTGACATTTGAAATGTCACATTTGAAAGACGCCCAAACCGCGGTTCGCTCGGCGCGGTTCTCTTCGATCAGCAGAAAAATCAAAATAAAATCCGGGTCTCTTAGGCTATACTTAAAGAAGAGTCCTCAACGAGAACTCCACGAGAGAAATAAATATGTTACACGTTATACAGTGATAACGATGATGAAACCTTGCCGTACATGCTGCTCCTCGTCTATTTACAGTTAAGACAAACAATCTCGTGTGTCCCTTCTCTCATTCTCTCGGCTTCTTGAAGAGTAGATGTAAATGTATGTCATGTATATCCGTGTGTGTCTCTTTTGTTTACAAATGTATGTGTTATATACTCGGGCTCGTGTGCGATTAAATAACTGGGTTTTCTGGAAAGTGCGCGAGAATTCTATCGCTCGACTAATAGTTCTCGCAAAATGAAAGATGCCACACCTAAGTTGTCCTCTTTGAACGTTAACTATGGTAGAGAAACGGAAACGCGGCGGGTATATCTTCGCGCGGCTTCAACGACGCGCGTCTTCCCTCGCGCATACAATTCCTGTTCGAATAAAATTCAGCGCGATTATGCAATACATATATATATATATATATTATATAAATATATATAATATGTATATATACATATATATATATACGCCAGCCTGAACCTCTTCCACGACGAGGGAAAACGCCGTCGTCGACCGCGCGTCCTGTAAACTAGTCATAAATCGTGTGTACTTGGAGACTACTTATGCTCTGTTTATAGTCGGCTGTCGCTGTTCAATTTGCTCTCTTTTTCTTTCTCTCTCTCTCTCTCTCTCTCTCTCTCTCTCTCGCAGCTTTTTTTCTCTGACCACTCAATACCGCGGCAATAACGACGATCAAAGGAAAGATTTCATGCGTGCGTGGAACGAAAGCTCTCGCCGATCGGTTTTTGCATGCGTGTGATCTGAAACTCCTGGATCGCCCGTATATCGATAGTCGCTCTTGTGAGAGCGATCTTGTGAGTTTTTAGCCTTTACAGTTTTAAAATCTTTTATAAAATCCAATTTTAAAAATTTAATTGTTTTTAATAATTAAGTATAATACAATAATAATAATTGAAGCAAAAGTAATTATTAAAAATTGAAATAAAAATAATTGAATTAAATAATAAAATAACATATTTAAAAATAATTAAATAATAAATAATTAAATAATAATAACTATATAATTATTTTATGAAATAAAATAATAATAATTATATTTTATGAAATAAAATTATTATTAAATTATTTTATTAAATCGAATTAACTTGTGTATTTCTCTTTTATATTTATAAAAGAAAGGTATTGTAAAATTTATAAAACTGGATTGTGAATTTAACGTCAGATAATTGCAATGGCTGATTTGTTAAAAAAGGAAGGAAAATCAATGTGTCTATCGATAAACGGGATACATGTCCGCGAGCTGAGAAACTGAATTGGTTCTCTAAGGTAGCGCCAGAGTCACGCACGTCTATCCTTTTTTTTTTTTTTTTTGTCAGCCCGATAAAAACCCTACGAGCTATTTTGTCTTCTCGATTCTAAAGCCTTCAGCCTTTTAACTTTAGTTCACCTGGCGCAAAACTCTGCCCGTGAACTTTTGTTTCGTCCTCGACGACGTTCGGAAAAAAGAACCGCGGCCTCTATATCTCGCTTTATCTCTCTCTCTCGCTCGCTCGCGTTCTCTCTCTCTCTTTCGCGCAATAAACACACCTCAGTATAATCCTACAGCGTCAATATATCAATTTTTTATATATATATTTATATATATATAATATACTTTTTTTCTCATATATATATATTCACTTTTTGTTCTATATCAATAATAGCGTATTAGATGCTTTTTTTGTTCACTTACATCTTAGGTATGTAATATAAGTATTCTTTTTTTTCATCTGTTCACAGATACATATATGTATATATCAAAAATGTGGAAACAAAAGGGTCCTCTCGAAATAGCCGTTCTCCCTTTCTATCGGTGTGTAAGCTGTTTCTCTTTTCATCTTTTTTTATGCTCTCTCTCTCTCTTTCTCTCTCTCTCTCTCTCTCTCTCCTCATATCTAAAGTATACGTCGACTTTATATTTGCTGGGAAACCAAAAAGGAAAACATCTCGAGAATATGCCATTCAGGGTATTACCTGTGTGGATTGATCCAAAACACAATTTTTGTTGGGTAGTTTGTTGCTTCGGACATTCATTCTGACATACACACATAGTTCGTAGACACGTTGCGTACTCGACATAAGAGTTCACTGATTAACAGAAAATATTTCGTATCGAAAAGGATACTCTTTTTTTTTTTGCGAACGGTTTAGGAACTATCGAAAATTTTATATTGAAAAACGACTCCAAATGCAACTATAAATTTATATAAAAGAATAAAAAACCGTCAAATTCAGATATTGATGTAAATGTAAAAATCATAATATATATATATATATATATAAAATTAAATCATATGTTATATTGAATTTAATTATATATTATAAATTTAAATTATATATATTATATTGAATTAAATTAGATATTATTTGAAAGATGGAATGCTCTCTACATTGTAGAGTATAAATTAAATCAAGCCAAGAGTATAATTAAACATTAATATTCTCTTAATTTAAAACGAAATAAGAACAAAAGGAGGATATGAATTATAGACATTTCGCCCTTCCAAAGTTATTAATTTAGCTTCTTCCTCTTCTTCTTCGTCTCTCTCTCTCTCTCTCTCTCTCTTCTTCTCGATTAAATCGAGAATAAAGATAAATTTTTTTTATATCTGCCAAGAGTATATTTTAGAATATAGAATATATTAATTAAAAAAAAAACTAAGTGTCAGTTTTACGCAGCGTGTCTATAAACGTAATCTCACGAATAATGCATTCAGCAGAATTTCGAATGACTTTTTCTCGTCGCTTAGTCAAGTGGTCACGGTCTACGGGACACTTAATTTTTTTGGAAGGCACTTACTACTTTTTTTCTTTTTATACAATATTTAATTTTAAACTCTTTCGCATTCGCTCTTTCTCTCTCTCTTCCCCACGCTCTCGCGACCTTCTGTATTCTCTCTCTTTCTTTCGCTCTCTCTCTCTCTCTCTCTCTTTCTTTCTCTCTCTCTCTCTCTCTTTCTTTCTTTCGTCCTTTCTCTCTTGTTTCCGTCATTTTCGTTTCGGCTTGCGCATTTTTCTCTAGTAAATTTTAAAACTTTTCGTTCGCGTAATCTTTTTTTTTTTTTACCGTCGCACGTCTCGCGCGAATTTATACGTTTGAACACATTATGCCTAAATAGAATATATTCGCGCTTTCCGAATTTCTTCCGCCAAAATGAAAAACGTGGTCGATCGAAATATTGCAATGCGTATACTAAGAATAACTCGCCGTCTACATCGCTTCGCGAATCCGTCGCGCACAAAAATTGTTTGTATCAAGAATAACGTGTTACTTTTTTTTTTTTTTTTTTTATTTTTGCCTTGACCGATGTTTCGTTTCTCTAATCGCCGATACGTGCTACGAACGCGCGATCCCTTCTTCTCTCCCTTTTTTCCCCCTCTCTCTTCGTCTACTTGACTGGAAATATTCTGGCTGCATGAGCGTGGCGCGAGAATCAATTTTCTTCCTTCTGCGATTTTTTTTATCCTCTCTTTCGTAAAAGTTTTCCCAGACAAATGGATAACACGGATGGCTTGTTTCGCCAAAAGCCTCGTACGAGCAAAAGCGAAAAGCGATGATCTTTCCCTTTCACCGAAGGCCACTTCGATTTTTTTTGTTTATTTTTTACACTTACATGTGGAGTCTCTTTCTCTCTCTCTTTCTCTCACTCTTGCTCTCATTCTCTCACACTCTCTCTCTCTCTCTCTTTCTCTCTCTTTCCCGAACTAGCGTGCCGATATTAGAATCTTCAGAAAATTCCATTTTTTACGATAAATACATTTAGAATTAAACCATTCGAAAAACTATCGATTAGTTTATAGTGATGTTAATGAAACTTTCATATTAGCACCATCGAAAAGCGATACTTTACGATAATCCAATTTGAAATTGCAGATGAACCGAATTTAGCGTAGACGATCGATTATAAGATCCAATGAATTTTAATCGCGCATAATTTTGCCCGATTTTATTCTGTATTATATTGTAATAAAAATTACTTGTTTATTTCACAAATAACGATCAAATATGAAAATCTTTATTAGCACCATTTTAAAAAGTGATACTTTGCAAAAATTTAATTGATTGATTGAATTTAGCAAAGGAAATAAATTTGACTCGTGCGTAATCTTGCTCGATATTAAAATACCTGTTCGCTCCAACTGGGGTCGGCACGACTCGTTCATCGATTGTCGAGGACTCGAAATCACGCGCGACATGTAAAATTTTGAAAAATAGCACGATCTTTCGAAAGAAGAACGCACGCACACGAGTTTTTTTTCAATTCATTCACCCTTTCATCCGTACATCTCTCGCGTTCGTACTCGCGTTCAAATTCGCATTCAGGCCCATATTCAGATTCGTAATCTCGCACCGATGCACACACTCGTGGTCGCCGAACTCACCGAAATTTCGACACGGTCTGTCGTGTCGAGCCACAGAGTTTCTCGTTCCCTAATCCCTAAACCTTATAATTTTTATACTTGGCATACCCCAAATATGGCAGGAAGGCAATCATTATACTTAATAACGTTATAGCGATCATCTCGGCCTAGAGTGTGCTCGCTTTATAAGCCGTTAAATTTGTTTTCTCCGTCTCTAAATACTTTGTCTTTACCTTTTTCTTTCCGTCGTTCTTCCTCTTTCTCTTTCTTTCGCTCCCTAATTTTTCTTTTTGCTCGTGTTTTTTTTTTTTTACTTGCTTGGTAGACAGTCATAGTGAATTTTGTACATCTCCCTCTCATATTCTCTTATCGAGCTTAGATCAGTGACGTCGCTTACTGCCTGGCGTCAAAAAGAATACTCTTGCACAAAGCGTCGTGGACAAAATTGAGATTTTCTGTTTCGGAGAGATTCGTGTAGCAAAATTTATCATCCGCTTACTTATGTTAAAACGTTCGACGCAGAAAGAAAAAAGAATTTATATTATTGAAGCAATATAAAAAAACCAGATCCATTTGATAGATATATATATGTATATATATATATATATATATATATCATAAATCATATATATATATATATATATATATATATATCATAAATCATATATATATATATATATATATGTATAATGATTTATGTTGACGTAATAATTTATAAAAATAAAAAGTAACTTCACGACGTCTATAATCTATTTTTTTCGCGATGTATATTAACAATATAAGAAAAGAACCTTACTTTAACTTTTTTTTTAAAAATAATTTAAAGCGAATTTTTTGTGTGATACCTAAGAATTATTAGGATATATCACAAACTGATCCATGACATGTTGTGTAAGGACTCGATAGTACAACGTGTGTAGCTCTGTTCGAGGCGGCTTACTTTCTCATCGAGACTCGTCTCGAATAATCAATCATTCGGCAGTAGGCGACCCCTTACGAGTTATTATACATTTGGCATTAAAAGTACAGTTATCATATATGCGTAGGTATAAATTTTCGAATGTGTATTCCTGTGTATGGCGCGCTCGTGTTTCTCTCGTGTGTGAGTGTATGTATGTTCATATATGCGCTCGTGTATAGCGTGTAGGTTTTACCTTTATTACATGTACATAGTCTGTACGACACGACGATGACACGACTATCTAGATTGGAAAAAGGTGGCGGCGCGCTCGCGGGGCGCCGACGACCCAATAGCTATAGTACGTTCGCTAGAAGAAGGTTTTACTCTCTCTTTTTCAGTGTTTACCTCTTTCCACGTTGCAGGAGAATCGATTGAGCGATTTTCGTCTAGTCTGCACGATCGCTAAATCATACTTCCTCGATACGTAAACCAGGCGAGAAACTCTCTCTACACTCGCTTATCTCGTTCACGCTGTGTGTCTCTGTATTTTTTTTTTTTTTCTTTTTTGATTGTAAGCCTCTTTCTCTCTAACATACTCGTATGCACAATATATCGCGCTCAATCGTGCTCGCGTACAATGTTCAGAGTCACGTATATGTTATACATATATACTATAAACTCTCTTCCGCGCGCAAGGAGGCGAAGTGAGTGTCGCCAAGTGAATCAGACGAAGCTCGATTCTTCGCGAGAAGCGTCAAAGTGACTCTCAGCACCTACCGATCCGCAATCACCGGGCCCCGGCCGTTAACGGCCTCGAAGAGAGAGAGGTCCACCTGAGGTGTCATCGACGCTCTTCGTCCTTCCTCGATTTGCCGGCGATTCTGCAGCGGTGACGTCACGTCGTCGTTTCCGCTCCTCGTCCCGTGGCCACCGTATCGATGGCTTACTATTCGCAGCGCGAGTCCGTGAGTGGCTCGAGCTTCACCGGGATCTTGTCCTTGTCCTTGAGACCGTGGGGACTCTTCACCAGATCGGCGATGTCCTCCTGGAAGAGAGTCTCCGGGCGGGGACTGACGAAGCTTCGCGCCGGCTTATACGTCATACCGCTCACGCCGATGCCGACTTCCACGCTGCTGGGTATGTGACCCGGATCCATCAACGGGCCCAACGGACTCGCCAGGGGACTCTCCATCGGACTCTCTGGCGGCCCGCCCGAGCTCGGGCTCGCCAGACCAAGATTCAACGGAGAATTGCCGTTGTTGCCGATGCCGCTATTGCCGCCGAGACCACTCGCGTTACTGCCACTTGTGTTATTGTTATTGTGGTGCTGGCTAGCCTGCATCGCTGCCTGCAAGTTTGACGACAGACTGGAGGACAGACTTGTCGACAGATTCGTCGACAAATTCGTCGCCATCATGTCGTGTTGCTGCGAATGCGCCGCCGCTACCATACTGCACATTTGATGTCGCAGACCTGGATAATAAAGGTAAGAAAAATTAATAATCTTGATAAGTTTAGAGAGATTAGTTTAATAAAAAATTAATAAAATTTAAATCGTAATCTTTTCTCGCATTTTTAGACATCTTGTTGCAAATTCTTGAAAGAACTTGAGAAACGATACAAAAGTTTTTAATTAAAAAACATAATAAAAATAAATAATAAGTACTAATGTTCCAGTAAAGGAGGAAGGGTAAAATGTGCTGACTTTTGTCCAGAAAGTGTAAGTTACATATATTTTCTTTATAGTTTTTGATTTGCTGAATACAAAAATATCCGTTTTATTGGTCTAAGCCCATAGAAAAGTGGTTTGCCTTAAAAGCATAAGTCTCTTTTAATAGTAATTCAATTTGTGTCGATTTTGCAATTATTTAATTATTTATATTATAGTTTTACAATTTCTTTTACTGAAAACTGAAAAAAAAAACACTTTTAACGAAAGACTTTAGAAATACTAAATCTAACATAGCAAAATCAATATATAATATAAAAATTAAAAAATAAATAGTCAATTTATTCAAGGAGTCTCATCAGATGTGCAGCTTATAAAAATAATTAAATGTTGAGGAGAGAATTTCAAAAATATAAAAAGACATTTAGGAATAGATATTTCGACTTTAAATAACATTAGCGGACCCGATCAACTAAGAAACTGACAAGATTAAGATTCCGCTGACGAATAAAACGAAACGCTATACAGTATAATACGAAAAGTACAAAAAATATAATAGGGCTCCAGGCAAAGGTCTACTATGTATAAAAAAGTTGACGCACTTCTATGTGGAACCTCTATGGTAGTAAAAGTCCATCTTAAGATATTTAAAACTGTACAATATATACAGTTGCATCTGATGAAACTTAAGATTCTTTGAATAAATTGATTATTTATTTTTTCATTATTACATTATATTGATTTTGTTATGTTATATATATAGATTTAATATTTCTAAAATGTTTCATTTTGAAGTCTTATTTCAACAAAATCAACACTAATCGAATTAATAATAAAAATGACTTATTTCGACCATTTAAAGCAAATTTTGATCACTTTCCCACGGACCAATAAAACGAGTATTTTCGTATTCAACAATTCAAAAACTATAAGAAAATATATGTAACTTACGTTACTTTCTGGGCAAAAATCAGCATATTTTACCCATCGTCCTCCTTTATTTTATAACAGCGTTCTGTAAAAGGGTGAAACTTCCGGAATGAGATTGCGTTTTTCCACATGAAATGGTATAGATGGAATAAATCTTGATTTTAAAATATCAATTTAGGAAAAATAAAGAAATCGACTGGTACCTTGAGCGACCGCCGCGACCGCGGCCGCGGCCGCCGCACCCGGACTGACCGCGCCTTCCGGACCATTGCAGGCTGCATAATTCGCCAGGGTAGGGTATATCGTGGTCGGCTCTTCCTTGACGATATGGGGCGAGTGCCCGTCGCGGAATACCACCGCGCGAATCACACCGCGGATGTGCTCGTCCGGCCAGACACCCAGCAGAATCCTTTGCGGTCTTCCTCTTCCTTTAGGGCGCAAATCTATACGGAAAATCCAGGGTTAGAGATCAACAAGCAAATGCAAAATTCCTTCGCACATATTTTGAAAATTTTCGATAATTGTGATAAAGAAAGTGTTTAAAACTAAACGATGGGAAAGAAGGCTGGGATATCGTCGGAAAGAGCTCTTTCATTTTATCAATGAATTTCGCGTCGCAAAATCTTGCTAATCAATCATTATAAATGGAGATACGAATTTAGAATACAAATAAATGTGAAGAAAAATTTGACAACTGCGATTGTCAATCGTATAAATAAATGACATAAAATAAATAAATCTTAAAAATTTAATTATAAATAAATTTAATAAATTATATTATAAATTATAATATGAAATTAGGTAATATTACAGAATGTAATTGCTAATGCGATAACTAAACGTCGATTGCTAGCTTGGCCGACGTAATTGTACAATGTAATTACGACTTTTACGAGCGTAACTGAATCTTTGGATTATTCTTCTCCTGATCGGCCGTCGCTTATTAACTATTTACAATTGGCTACACCATCGCGGTCCATTAAGCGAGCCCTTTGCACGATTAACTAGGGTCTTGAGAAGGTCTTGAGGTAACGATCGGGATAAATGAGAAACGAACGTGTTGCGGAATTTTAAATCCATTTTCGTATATTCCATACTACAGGATTATAATAAAATAAACGATAAAACCAGACATATATAAAATTCTTGTGTATATCTTAAGTGTATACATATATCTTAAGAGAGTACGTACACATTTGAATCGTCTGGAACAATTTTATTTTGCCGACAAACCATAAAAATTTGTTTTAATAAATCTTCACCCTCGGCATTAATAATCTGCTGTCGTTGAATATTTATCTATATCAGGGTGTCTACTTCCTGGAAAAGATGGAAAACCTAGAATTCTCAGGATTTCTTTTGTACCTGGAAAATCAGGGAATTCTTATGAAATTTTATTCAAACTTAGGGAATTTTTTTAAAATTCTGTGATAATACTTTTACATTATAAGCAATCCGATAAATCAAGATATGAATTATGTGTTTAAATATATATCTATCTTTGTTTAATATCTTAACAAAATATTAAATATACGGTATATATTTTTTTATTGTAATATTTAGTGATAAAGAAAAATGGAAATGTGTTATGCAAATGAAAAAATATTTATCTTATAAATGCTACTCAGTTTTTTTTATTTGCAAATTTACACTTGAAACTTGAATGTTTTTCCTTCGTATGAGTGACAAATATTAGAAAACGCAATAAAAAAACTTTAGAAAGTTGAATCAAAAAATCTTGTTCTTTTTACCAGTGAAATTTTTAACAAAAAAATATCTAAAAAAAAATCAAGGAATTTTCAGGGAATCTTTTTAAAAGATTTAAGTAGACACCCTGTACATGTCGGCATTAATCTTGGTCTTATCATTGAGAAATATGTGATATATTTTAACGGAAGAGCAGAGGCATTCTCCGAGAATACTGAAAGTGACAGCTAACACTCACCGGCCCCACCATCGGCGCTCGGACCCAGCATGTTGTGCACTCGATTCGCGTATAGGACGAACGTCGGGTAGGGGATGTCGTATTTTCTGAAAAAGAAAAAGGAACGTATTAAAATTGACGGTCTTCAACCCGTGCTATATTTTACACTCATTGCATTATACAATATTTCTTAATTTATTTTTACGTTATATATTAACTTATCTAATTGTATTTTAATATTATTTTATTCTCCATTTCATTACATTTCGTTTTCATTTATATTAATTTTATCATACCGATGGTATAAAAGATTCAACAAAACACGTATTTGAATGCATGGCGATGGAAATTATGCAATCTCTCGAAATTATGTAACCGCGTGGGAGAAATATAAGCAGTGACATGGTGCGTTTAACAAAATAATACAGTAACTTCTCGCAAGGAGCGATGAAACTCACAGTTGTCTTACACTCTTTACACTATGTAATATATGTATTATTAATTATTATTATATACTTTGTTGTCTCTCTTATTTTAATGATATATCAAGTTGTAATATATTAACAAAAAGTTAATAACATTTTACGATTGGGAAAAAAAAATGGCACAAGAAAATAATCACAATATTACAATGGGGAGCATTAGGCAAGCATTATCGATCGCGTCGGGTCGGATTATCATAAAAATTATCGTTCGCGAACTCGTAAAGTCGCGCTTTATTGAGTCGCTTTGTACGCGAATTAAAAGAAATCCCTTTAACGGCGAGTCGACGCAAGTTGTTACGCAAACGTGATACAGACTTTACGACGCCTGCGCGCAAATGATTTTAAAGCAGCTGCTTTGAACAGTAGATCGGACGATTATTCAGCATGATTCAGGCATGGCGATAAGATATGTATGCCTGATGCAGTAATTTCCAGGAATTTTTCATTGCGTAATAACTCGACTCTATTGTACGCGCCACATCATAAGACATTTATATAACAATTTTAACTATTTACCCGGTACATTGCGTGAGTTGGCGCGCTGGAGGAAACATAACGCGGCGGAATAAACTCGCATAAAATATTTATCTTTCGCGTGTTATTTATTAACGCTCGCAAAGAACACGCTAGAACAGCCGGCGAGTCCGTACAAACTCTTGGGGGATAAGCAATTTTTTAAAAATAACTCTTTAATTTTTATATTAACGCATTTCATCACTCGATATTAATATTGAATGTCGCGCGCCCAACTTTTATGCAACTCTGCGCGGGGGAGTTTATTATTAATTTTATTATTGGTTCCACGCTATACACACATGATGCGATGGATGGTATGTGCATCGTATACAGAAAATGATTGCAACTAAATTAATTATTTTTGCAATATACGCGTTGCGGAGGCATTTCAATAATTTTTTAAATTAACTTGTTTTGTACCAGTCGGTGTATTAATATATGTAATATTGCTGAAAAAGTGCAATTAAATGAGATAAATAATTTTCGCGAAACACGTTGAAAATGTTTCAAGGTTTTTAAGATTTTAATACGATGAAATATCGAATAGTATTAATATTATATGCGAATATCCTCCCCTCCACTAACTCTGTCTCTCTCTCTCTCTCTCTCTCTCTCTCTCATTCTAATATTTTTAAATAAACAATTCTTAGCAGTCGATTCTCCCTCGATAAAATATGTCAAAGTATCCGTAGCGTTTTAGTTTATTAGTGAGATTGAAGAGAAAACATTTTAATAAATTAAAATACTCTAAGAATATCAATCGAAAGATTAAAATACCAAGTACATATATATTATATATATATATATATATATATCGCGCGGAATAAATATGTATGGCTTTTATAGACATACCTTGCCGCTTGGCTGAGGGAAAGCCCTTCCTTCAGGACGCTGAAGATCGCCTCCGCCATGGTTTCCGGCCGCCAGGACTTGAGGGGTCCGCGTTCCCGAAAGCGCAGATTGTGCACCAGGCTCTGATTGGTGTTCCAACACTTCTGCCACATGGATTGAAGCTGGTACTGGTAGCTGTCTGCTAGTTAACGCCCCCCGTGGAAAAGAGAAAACACAGAAAAGCAGCTATTAGTTAGGGCCGATCGACACGAGTTCAGGGATAGGATAGAGCAGAGGATATAGGGTTCAGGATGGAATAAATATTCTCATTATTGCATGATTCTTTTATTAATCGGATCGACTCCCGTAAACGCGTACCTCGTTCGAGATCGCTATCGCGAACGAGGGGCAAATATATATCGCAGTTTGCGATTCCGCAAATGTGTGCAATCTTAAATCGATATTAACCGCTGGTCTCGATGCACGCAGGTGCATCTAACGTTTATGTTATACCTCGAGCGTGGGCGGAGTCACCTGGAAAACGGCGCTTAAGGAAGACAGGTGTGCGTGTGTGTATGTGTGTGTGTGTTACATGTGTATGTGTGTAAGCAGGTTGCGGCGAGGTAAAGTCGAAGGAATTATGCCTTTTTCTAAAATGAAACGCAAATATCGATTGTATTGCCGTTGTCGTACAATCGTTACAGAGCTTTTATAAAGTCGTACGCTTAACGAGACAATCGCGTCGCGTTGTCGGTGAGCATTAACGCGTGCGTTACGTTAAATGGTACTTAACGCTACTTAACACGAACGAGTAATTATTGCGTCGCGGAGGCTCTCGAGAAATGCAGGATGCTGTATATATATATCTTAAGACACGTCTCTTAAACCAGAAGAAAGTCAGGAAGCCGGAGTCGTAAAACACGCCTCGTGTAACTGCAACCTGTAATTAGTTTTAAGATACGTGTCTCCCATATGAATATATATATATATATATATATATATATATATATATATATATATATATATATATATATATATATAATTATCACAAAATTTGTGTAATTGTGTTGAGAGTAACTTTAATTATTTCATAACGCAACAAAAGAAAAGAGAAAAAAATAAAATAAATCAAATTAAATAAATTCCACTTTAAGCTAGAAACATTTCGTTTCTAATATTATATAATAATATTATATAATGTTATAAAATATAACATGAAAATGAAATTCGAAACTTAAATAATCGTTGAGTCCTTTGTGCTATAATCTATAATCACTTCATTTTAATATCGGTATGCTAAATCAGAAATCTCACAGAATAAGTGGTACACGTTACTTTACACACATTATTAATTTATCACATATCGCGTTCGTGCATTTTAAGAGTCTCCTTGATATAATAGAGTATTTTTCAACGTTGCGTGCGGAAAGATTTATCAACAAAGATCTCGATCGAGAAATATTTGTGACGCAAAAAGGAGAGTCTAATAACGAGGTTACGAGCGAAAGAAATGTCCGGCGGCGGACATTTACAGTAACTTCCGCCGTTCGCGTATGGCACGTATGGCCGACCTCAATTCGCAACGATTATTTAATAGTTAAGTTATTGACTCTAATTAAGAACCTCCTGACCAATTTGACGATTAATACAATTCATTGGAAAATGCGCGCGCGACTATTCTATCTATTTTTAGATCCGCATTCTCGGGCGCAACTCTTTCTCTCTCTCTCTCTCTCTCTCTAATTTTACTTATTTTATTTACCTATAAAAAAAGGCACTAAGTACAACACATTTTTCTTCGATCGCTTTCGAGCAAAAGTGTGACGCAGATTTTTTACTACGACACACAAATTTACACTAAAAAAGAACTGCAGACAAAGTGTTTGAAGTTTTCTTACACATTGTTTGAATTTTCTTCTAAACTTTCAGAAAAATCACTCTGATGATTAAGACGGATTATCTGAAATTGTTTTCAGACATCCAGATCTCTGAGAAAATTCAGACAAAAATGTGTCTGAATTCTTAGATAATTTCTTACAGTAAAATATAACTGCCAAGTGTCAAAATTTTTTTACAGACACACTGTCCGAATTTTCAGAAAAATGTCAAAATTGTCATTCTTTTAAACTTTTATAAAAATAACTGACGATTAAGAGAAGGCTTTTCTGGAATCACTTTCAGATCTAAAAATTCAGACAAATATGCGTCTGAATTCTTAGGCAATTGTTTACAATGTAACGCTTTTCGCGTTCGTAGCGCTTTTTTATTCTCCTTCGCGACGTTACATTCCGTTCGCGATCTAATCTAGCCTTATGAATGAGAAGCGTCCTCGCTACTTTTGCGAAACTCGCGGATTCCGCTGGATTACACCTTGTGATCGCGATCACAATCCGTAGCAGCGGTAGCACCATCGTAACGCCACCGTTTTATGGCCGTCCCGCGAGATATCGTGGTACCTTACTTTCGATACTTTATCGGGGAATGTCGTGTATATATTCGCCTATTTTAATACCGCTCATTCACACTTAATTTTCTCACCTCGCACCCTTTCTCTCTCTCTCTCTCTCTCTCTCTCTCTCTCTCTCGCTTTCGCGTTCTCAGGCACACTTTGCTGTGTCGCCGCACTTTTAGCGGACGCGCGATAACAGCGGTATAATATTACATCGTTCTCACCGGGATTCAATTAACGCGCCGCTCGTAAATACGCGAGCTGTGAGTCCCCTCCCCTTCCTCCCATCCTTCCACAGGGATCGACGATAATGTGACGCGAGAAGTGCAGCAACGCGTCGCCAAAGGAGGAAGGCGGACGTCGGGTGTTGTTTCGAGCTCCTCGGGGCCTCGAGGCGAGTTCGCGAACAATAAAACGTAATAATCCGCGCGAGAAAGTACCTCTTGACGTGGCAGAATAATTTAGCTGGCGTCGAAATGTCATTTTTTTTCTTTTCTTTTTTACAGTTTATAAGTTAATTACAATACTGGAATGTGTGTGTGGTTTCGCCGACTGAATCTTTCTCCAGCTATACTTATCTTGAAATCTAACTCACTATTAGTCTGTCCTTATCAACGCATCAGTGGGAATTAGCGGAATTATGTTTTTTTTTTTTTTTTTTTTTTCCTCACGAGAAAACCCGAGCGATGATCTCGACATTAACTGCCGCGTGTTGATCGATAATTGCTGGATATTAGTCGCTTATTGCCCGGCGAGCGCACTCGATAATTGTCGCAAAAAGTCTAAAGGCCGTCTAAAGCGTAGCCTATTAAATCGTCTGCCCGTCCTGTTCTTCGCGCGTAATCGACTCGGCTTTCCTTTTATTTCACGCGGGATGCACAAGTACACCGATAAAAGTATCACACGCTCTCACAGTGCTCCTCCGGGGCAACACACCAGGGAAGTAATCTAATATCATTCATCGTCGTCACTTGTAATTATTACCATTATGCGTTGCGGAATGAAATTTTTCACAAGCGGAGAGCTAAACGCACGAGGGAGATATGGCTACTCGTTTTAGCATAAAATATTTTGAGCCGCATGCTTTGCCGGTATATAACTTTAATATATTACTGTATCAAGATGTGTATATTCCAGTTTGCAGTTGGGGCAATTTAAGTTTAATTACAAGCAGATTACTCGTATTTATAAAACATGCAAAGTCGCTGTATATTATTTTTATGAATAAATATGAACCGAATGTGAGATAATCTGCCGTTATCAAGATTTAAGTCGCGTGCAACTGATCGATGGTATTTAGATGCAGCCCTTTTATATGGGAAAAATCCCTGTTGTTTTGCGCTCTACTTTCTCGTTAAATTTGTCTAAATCATTTTTTTTCCGCGTTATATTTATATTATTTATATCGCTATTATATAAATATAATATAACCGGCAAAGCGCGCAATTATTTATAAACTTTAAATAATAAGCTCGATAATATCGTTTTAAAGCTGATTAAATATTATCGCCCTACTAAATCAGTTTTTGTAAGTACGTGACATATTTCCTTCATCCATTTGCTCTCTCTCTCTCTTTCTCTTTAATATTTATAAATCATTTTTCTAATTAACTATGTGCGTTGCTTTAACAAGAAAAAGATATGTACTTGTTTCACATATGCGATTATTCAATAATTAGATGGAATGTTAACAAAAATACGCATACTTTCATATACAGAACGTTCATTCCTTCATCACGATCTTAATATACTAGTACTGTACTAGAAATGACCTCGCGCAATTATTGTCAGTAGCAGCATGGCAACGTTAATAACTTAAACATGTTTAGCTAATAATAAAACTCGTAGAAAAATATCTAATTGTACGCGATACATCTTATTATAATATACGTGAACAACAACGATTTCAGCGATGATTTGGTCCCATCGATTTGAGATACACATGATAGCCAGAAGTATATACAAAATATAGTATAAGCTATCACTTGGATATATATATATATATATATATATATATATATATATATATATATATATATATATGAATTATATATTTTCGGATTCGTTGTAGATTAACATTAATGTGGAAGACGCAGATAAATGGAAGGCACTAAAATCATACATTAGATTGTTTCACGAGCAATTTGATTTGCAAGAATATAATTCGCAATAGAATTCCCGAAATTAATGACACTCGAAGAATTTCCATAACAGTAATTTTCTTTTTTTTTTTGTTTTTAATATTAATATTAATTTTTTATTATTTATCAAGAAATAGAATAATTCACTGTGTATAAGTGTGTGTATGTATAATGCAATAATAGCCTGATAATATTGTTTTTTATAAATTATTGAAATTTTTGTAAACGCACAAGTTGGAAAAACAACATTAATGTATATTAATATTATTTGTCAGTGTATTATTTAAAATTATATTACAAATTAACGTGCCTGAAAAATATTTCAACAATTCATAAAAACTTAATATTTAATATATTGCTCTCTCTATACCCGGTTTCCTTTTTAATTGAAAATATTTCCTGCGCGCTTTTTCAGCAAATGGAGTTATTAACGAATAAACGAATTAGTTCTCTTATTGTATTAATGTGTATCAAATGAAAAATTCTATTACTTCAGAAGCGTCGGACACCGAGGGAAAAAAAAGATCGAGAAACATTGTCGCAGGGGAATAACCGCGCTAATCGCCGTTGATGCAATCGATTCTGATGGATATTAAATTTAATCGAACGTAGACATTTTTTGCCCATTAAAGTCCCCCGATTTTAATCGCGTTATTATTTCGCGCGATTGCCCCGCGCACGCAGCGGCAACGCGGCGTTCGATTTTCAATTACCAGGCAAATTCTTCCTGCGACCCTGCTTGTGCAGCGATTTTCCGCGTTGAAGTCTACGGATTGCGCGTCGGTTGTCGGTTTCGCGCGCATGCTCCAGAGGAATCATACAAGTGGATAGAAAAAAAAAAGAAAAAAACGCGACAAAAAATCGGGAAAAAATGGATTAAAAAAAGAACAAGGGCAGTGATTGCGGAAATATGTTCGAATATGGTGTTGCTCTCTCTCTCTTTTTCTCTCTCTCTCTCTCTCTCTCTCTCTCTCTCTCAGGAGTGTAATATTATACATCTCTTAAAGTCTTGATAGACTTGGAGAAGACCTCGGCAGATCCTCCCAAAAACGTTGAATAATCCATTTCGATAATTTTCCCAGATATGCGCAAATCTCAGTGACATTACATTATTATTCTATCCAATCTGACACTTTTGGTTTTGAAAGACACTTGAACGGGCTTTGCTGTGTGAAATGTAAACGTGATTATTCTTCTCTCGTTTAATTTTATAACTATAAAATTATAATTTTTTGAAAGATATGTACTATCATTTATACGATTTCGAGAGGCACTTTTGCTCACTTAATTTCGGGATAATCGAGTGCGATATCAAGCCGTAGCTTCTCCTGGAACGCGTCTGGTCGCCTTTAAACGTGCTTCTTGCATTCTCTCCGAGAATGCGAGTGTGTCTCGCTTGCGGAAATGAATAATGGTCGCATAGTGAGTCGCGTCGCTGGAAAGTCCGGCTTATTATATTCCCTTTGCCTTAACGTCGGCCGAATGAACTCTCGTTGTCGCCGAGGCATTAAATTTTCCGCATTTTTCCTCTCGCATTCTCGGCGGGCGATTTTTACAGTTGCGACGATCGAGAGAGAAATCCCCCACTTTGGATTATGTTCGCGACTATACGTAAAAATTACATCGATCGAACATTAAAGTATTGAATCGCGCGACGAGTTCCGAAAATATATGATTTTGTAAATTAAAGTAAAATTTTGCTGTCAGAACAAATACACTGTAAGAAATTGTCTACAAATTCAGATTTTTTTTCTGAATTTTTAGATCTGGATATCTATATAATTTCAGACAATCTATCATCTAAAAAATTCGGACAGCGTGTCTGAAATGTTTTTCAATCTTCAGAAAGATGATTCTGATGATTATGACACATTATCTTAAATTACTTTTAGATCTCCAGACGTGAAAATTCAGACAAAACGGTCTGAACGCTTTGACAATTTTTTTATAGTGATATAAATCATCACATGTACGTTTTCGATTATGATTTTGTGAAAGCACGTCAAAAGGAGCGGCAAACGTTAAGAAGAATCGGCCCCGTTCTCGTTCTCGTCATTGAAATAGAGCGAGACTATCGAGTGCTTCTTGCAAAAGGCCCACCACCAGCGGAAGCCCGACAGCCCGGTAAACATGAAAGCGGGATCGCGCTTCTGCCTGAGCTGCTCGACAAAATTTAGTATCGCGTTCAGGGACTTTTTCGTCCGTCGATTGTACGGGCTGACGCTTATGTCGCAACAGAATTCGAGCACGGCCGTTTCCTCGGCCGGGTCGAGGCCGGCCTCCTCGAGTATCATCATCCTCTTGGACTTGCCGAGGATGTTGTCGTAGAGGGTGCCTTTCGGGATCCCGTACTTGGTCGATGCCTGGGTGAAGCGCATCTTCTGGGTCACCACGGCCTCGATCGCCTCCTGGAGATCGTGTCGCGTCCACGTGGGCGCCTTCAGCTTCAGCAGGGTCGTATAGTCAGCTAGAAAATAGTCAGCGATTTCTTTTTCGACTTTCCTATTCTCGTCTCGAGACTTTTTTCGCGTTTCGCGGGAAAAGGCCACACCTAGAGAAGGACAGCGCAAAAATCACGCTTTGCGTAACCTTGACAAAGCATTCTTTCCCTTCCGCATTTTATATATTCCCGGTTTTCTGCTCGGGTGTCTCTGACACGAACACCCGGCAAAAAACAAGTGGAGTTTGTTAGAGTTTCACGTGATTGAAACTTGAAAAATATCATTAAGATATTTATGAGGGTCTGAGAATCCTTCAAAGTGGATCATAAAATTGATAAAATAAAATAATTGAAGCCATAAATAAGAAAATAAAGATCGCAGAGGAGTTTGTGACACAAATAAAAAGTTTGAAGAAGACAATATCGAAGAAGGAATCGAGCGAAATACTGGTATCTCACAGAATGCGAGTAATTATTAATTAAAATAGAAAATTGTATTAAGAAAATTATATTATTACTGCTTTATATATAAGCTGAAATAAGATTAATACAACATGTTAATGAACAAGAGCACGAAACCTGGGAGGTGGCAAACTCTCTCGACTAAAAATATATATACGATTTGCGAAGCTTCCCGGATTTATTATAGTTTTGAATAAATGATCAGAGTAATTTACGATAAAATGAGGAAGGTAGCTGAATAAAACGAGCATTATAGGAATTTAAAGAAATGCTCTTCTATAAATCTACAAAATTCTCAAGCTAATTGACAATCAAAATTTCAAAATTAAAAAATTGATTTTGAATTTAACTGTCACACTTTATATCAATATTAACCAATAATAATTATATCTAGCCTGTTATATAATTATATGCTACAATTATTCATTTTAGCCCCTTTATGTGTGATTCGCTGCGTAACTCGAAGCGAAAGGGCCGACAAGAGAAGGCGAAGGTAGAGAGAAAAGCGGGAATGGGCACTGTGTGGTCCACAGAGCGTGTCACACCCACGTGTGTGTTAGCAGCAGTTAACGTCACTCATGTTGGCCATGCGATTTATGCGTTGTCGCGGCGACGGCGGTGGCGCCGTCGATTTCTGGTTCGTTCGCGAATTGCGCGTAATTATTCAAGAAGAAATTAACCCCAAAATTGAAGAGACGAACGGAATAATCGCTCTTACAGCAAACATTACGGTTTTATCGAATAAAGTAAAACTCTCGTGATCAGCAAAAAAAAAAAACTCTTTCACGTTATATATTAATTATCTCGGATGATTCCGGCAATTGCGAGATAGCTTAAATGACAAGCCGTCATTTTAAGAATTCTATCGCTGAAATCGCGCGCTACACGCACTTGCGAAAGAAATCGGAAGGTCCAAAAAATGGGAAATAGCCTTCTGTTTGCATAATAATTCGATTGCATTGAAATATGGATAATCTCGTTTCGCGCGCGAATCGATTGTCCCACGATCGTCGGGAATGATTGCCAGCGAACTAAAAAAAAAAAAAGATGCTATACGTATCGTATGTAACGGTGTCATAGCTAAATCCGGATTGGAATATAATCGCTTCGAATAATATTATCATACAATAGCGTTTGGTCGCGCGCGCGCACGTGCAACTCGTGCTTTTGCGCGGAGCATTTTCTCTCCGAGATTGACAAATCGTCTCGTTAAACGGATAATCGCACTTAGGCAATCTCTCGTACCCTCAAAAGGCACAAGTTGAATTAATTACCGATTCACTGCGTCGAAACATCGGGAGAAATTTCGATTTATAAGCGACAAATTATTTTTCTTCTGTTAAAAGTGCAAAGTTTTCAGAGATAACGGATTGCGAATAATAAAAATTTTTTTTCTAAAATTTTGAACTATCTATATACGTATATGAGAATGCACTTTCTTCGAAATGGAAAAAATTCCTTGTTGATTTTTTGAAATTGATGTTAAGAAAATTATATGAAAATTATTTTCTTAAATTATTAAGATTCTGAAATAGTAATTTTTCAAGCAAAATCACGGATAGTAAAATTGGTGGCTCGATGTATGTTTTCTCGTTTAGAAACCCTCACGCGGACGAGAAAAGCGCCGGAATAAATAAGCGCTAAGATCGTTAAGAGAAGCAAACAGTCGGCAACGGCCGCGTCTCATGGGAAGTCAAGGAGTAATCGAAGAAAATGATTTAAGCGAGGGGATACCGTGCACCCACGCACGCATTCAGCATATGCGTGAACACGCACGAAACGGCACACTGGGGAATCAATCAATTCGAGACGCGTATTGCGGGATTTACGCGCGTTTATGTTCCCGGCCGAGGGCCATATCAGGGATCGAACTCGGATATGAAGAATACGTCTGAGAAAATTGCCTAACGTACCTTTGCATCGTAATAAGGATTTGCTTTGGTAATGATGCAAATTCTGTTGCCTTAAAAAATGTGCACTCCAATACTCGTCAAGAATAATATAAGGACGCGCTTTTCTTTCTTTCGAAATTAATTTTTACGAGATTTGATCAGGAGAAGTCCAGCGAATGGAAAAAATCATGGTAAATTCCGCTTTTTTACTGCCCCGTACTTTATTCAATGAAATAAACTGGCAAAAACTAGAAAAGTAATTAATATGTAACGCTAACATATATTTATATAACTTTATGCAAAAAGATATTTTTGCTTTAAATAATTACTACTTTAATAAATCATATTAATCACCATATATTTAAATTGTCAATTTAATAATAAAATCCTTTAATGTGAAATTAAAGTGAAATTTTTTAAATAAAAATTTTAGAGATGTAAATGTTATACTAAATTTTTTATTAATTGTTAGTTTACTAAGAAAAATGTAATAATAACAAAGTGAAAAATTTATACCAATATGAATTTGGTACGCGTTTATCTTTCACCATCTTCTAACAAAAAACTAATTTATCACGTTAATTTCTCATTTATTACGGATTTAATTTTGGACAAAACTTAAATTAGAAAATACTTTCTTAATCGGCAAATATGGATAAGAAAGTTTTCTATTTATTTTAATATTTTTAATTTTTATTTTTTTTCGAGAAATACCAGTTTTTATCATAGATTTTATTCAAAAAATCTGGACCTTTTCCAACTCTCGATTTGTATTTATGTAAATTATATTTATATTTTAATTTGGTAAATATTCGCGGTCGCGCGCGATTGTTCTATTCATAGAAGGAAAATATACAAAAAATTCCAATTATATTCAAAGACCAGTTTTTGCTTATTTTTTTGGAGAGGGAGTTTGCCAATTTTTGCCGGCATAGATTTTATTAAAAAAAGATGTAAAATTTTACTAATTCTGGATTTGATATGTGTGTATATATATATATATATATATATATATATGTTATATTTTTATCTTCAATTTGTCTAAATATTCGCGATGATTGTATTAGAATAAAAACGTACAGAGTGTTGCAATAATATTTAAATTATAAACCATCTATCCGGATTTTTCTAGTGTATTTGCAGATGTCTGTTGTTAGAAGTAAATATTGTAATATAATATTCATCATTTTCTAAATTACTTGTTAATATACGCTGGTAAAGTATCGAAGGATATTTTCTCAGGCGCCGAGAGCTTTTACGCGGAATAGAGAATTACATGCAAGGTACAAGTGTAAGAGTTACATCGAGTCCCGCGCTGGGCATTGCGAATCGCGAGCGTGTTATCGCCGCTATTAACCGGCGTCGACCGCTCGGCCGTCTATCTAAATTGCTTTCTATATTAAAGCAAAACGCATTCCTGCGCTTTATTATTGTCGGGGTAATGACGTGGCCCACGCTTGCGCCCTCCCTCCCGTCGTTTTATTGCTGTTCGACCACCACCTTCGACTTTTGCATCTCAACCTCTTTCCTCCACCTCCTCTCGTGCTCTGGTCGTGTTGCCACCTCCCGTTATCGTCGGCGACGACGATGTCGTTCGCGACGACGGCCATGTTTCCGGAACCTTATCGTCCGTGTAATATTAAGCGGCCGCGAGATATCGATCTCCCTGAACACACACAGCGGATGTTTTACCTCCGAAAGACAGACTAGAAATCAGCAGAGTCGGCGTTTCTAGAACGAGACTCTGCAGTCACGTTCTCGAAGTTGTGATTCAACGAATCGGGAACAACGTGACCGTGAACTTGGAGAGACTACAGCCCTCGAGGGATGTTTAAGAGAAGAGAATCTCCTCTCGAAACTCGGAAAGGATGATTGATCTTTTGCTCCCGCTACTTACTGCGGAAACCGATCGTTGAGTTTTATGCGACGGATGTAACGACGGATGTAACGACGGATGATATGCGACGAGAGAAATGTAATCTTTAAATATGTCGCGAAATAGACGAAGTACAGGGTATCCTCGACCGATTTTACTTTCCTTTTAACAACAAACATTGTGTAAATAACTTGAAAGAGCTGAATTTGAGCAAGAAAAAATATGCTAAATATATTATAAATGATTAAACATTACACTGCACGGTAATCTAAATGAGTATTTTTCAAATTTGTAATTTTTAAAGCAGGTCTACTAAAGTCATGTAAAAAAATTTCCTAATTTTTTAAAAATATCTTTGTTCAAAATTCTAGATAATGAGAATTTTTTTGAAGATTTTTTTGGTGCAATTTTTTCAAATAAGTTTTTTTATTGTATGCATTTTCTAATGCTTTTCTTTCGAAGAAAACATACAGAACCGTTTAAGTTTCAAACGCTAAATTTGCAAATGTACTGAAAAAAACAAATAGCTTTTTAATTTTTTATCATTAAAAATTACAATTAAAAAAATATATACATATATTTTAAGACATTGAATGTATAAAAAGACAGATATTATAATATATTTTAAACATAACTCATTTTTCGGTCGCTGACTATTTACAATATCAGAGCAACATTATTAAATAAAAAATTATTTTTAAATTTCCAACGAAATTGTATGAAAATCCTTTGATTTTTTCAGATACGAAAAAAATTCTATTCCAAGTTTCTCATATTTTTCCAGAAAATAGACACTCTATTAAAGTGATTTTTTTGGAATATTCTTTTATTGAATGTTTTTTATAAAATATAGACCTTTAATCTGACATTTACGTATATACAGCAAAATATGAGGCCCCCAATTATTTTACAAACGCGACCACTTTTCTTTATAAATGTTACTATTTCATGTTGATAATAGATAACCGTGAAATGTAAATGACAGTAGCGTAGACGATTTTGTTAACGATGATAGGGAAAGTGCGTCTTGAATGTGTTACTTAAAAGAGATGTAAACAACATAATTTAATAGCAATATTATAATAGCTTGACATTCACTTTTATCATGTCATTAACGTGCAACAATTATATCTTGACGTTTAATCATTACTTTGAATATCTTACACGCACAACTTTATCATATATATGATTTATTTATAGTTCCTAATACGAGATACTAGAATGTTCTTAATATGAGATACCTCATATTAGGACTTTTCTCTCACAAGTAAGAGAATGAATTATCAAAAGTGTAAAATTTTATTTTTTCTATTTTTTTTGTTGGTTTTTTATTTTGAAATATTAAAAACCTTAATATTGCAATATTTTTTCGTGCGCTCTTTGTGTTAGAAAGATAAATTTTTATTTGAATCTCCAACAATAAAATGTTATTTTAGTTTTACAGATTTTTATAGATACAAGATATAAAAAAAAATTTAAAGATATTTTATAATTTTTTTTTGTGTGTCAAAAAGTAAAGCTTTATTTTCTGTTCTGTAATACAGTTCTATAGCATTTAATTAATAATAGAAAAAGCTTGGAATGTCACATTTATGTAATAATGAATAAAACGGTTTTTAATTCAAAGTATGTTCTTTTTGCATTTAATTTTCTAATCTAAGACCGTCTCATATTAGGAAACCTTACTATCTCATGTTAGGATACTTTTTTCAAAACAAACGAATTTTTCAAGTCTGAGAAAAATCATTGTAGCAAATAAAAAACACATTTGAGCCACTAATGTTTTTTAGTGATCAAACTTGAATGTACTAGCTATAAAGCCACATAAAGTTTTCGAGTTAAAAGTTACAATTAAAGAAGATATAAGCTTTTAAAAAAAAAAGTATCTCATAATTGACACCTTTACCCTACATACTACACATTTCAGATTAATTAGAATTCTTTTCAAAATTCCTTTTCTTTACAATTTGATCATTTATTAAAGAAAGTGCCATTAGCGCGAGGACACCCTGTGCACAGGCGGCCAGACACGCGTGTGTGCGTGCGTTGTCTAACGTGGAGGTTTCCACGTTTTTACGTCCGGCCGTGTCGAGAGGGCGATTATCTCCTGAAACGTATCGAAACGAGACGAAGAAGAGGAGAAAAACGAAAACAAGACTCACCTGCTATACTGGAGGTGGAGGCACCGAGCCAAGCGTGGGACGACTCCAACAACTTGGCCTGAAACAGAAAAGTTGGCTCGGTCAGACGTCAGTGTGCTAAAGCGGCGATTAGTGGCGATTTAACGGCCAGCTGGGAAAACGACTTAATCTCTTATCCGCACAATCTCTTTTTCTAACCGAAAGCAAAACGAGAGTTCCTCCGCGGGATAATTATTTAATCGAAAATCGTCCATCCTAAGAGAAGGGGAGGGAGGGAGAGAGAGAGAGAGAGAGAGAGAGAGTTAAAGTATTTTAATCCTCGTTGATATACCGCGTTTGGCGTCGCGAAATATAATTAGTATTTAATTTCTAATTATAAGTTGTATAACAAGGAATATTTAAATCCCTACTTAAAATCTAGTCGTCGCGCGTTCTAACAGAAACACTTTAATCATCGCTTTTGGCTTGATTAACTGTACCTTCGTGTGTGTTAGATAATAATGTAAGAACTTTAACAAACTCAAAACTCCATAAAGAGAATTCATCAGAGATAGGCAAGATAAATATAGCGGTCTCACTTTTAATCGAGCGAGCGCGACTGTGAAAGTTTGACACTTTTTTTTTTTTTTTTTCACTAACGAAAAATTGTCCAAAAAATTTGTAAGAGCGAAACACCGGAAACGCGAGGTAATCGGAGCTGTTCGCCACAGTCGACAACTTTGTTAATATGCGAGGCTTTCGAAAAGGGTTTCGCGATAGAGGCAACCACCGAAAGCGCAAGACACACGCAAAGTTGGCTCATTTGAAAAGTTTCGCCCCCTCCCCTCCTACCCTCTTCTTTCGGATTTTGCGATTTCCGCAATATCGGGGAGCAGAAATATCCTATATACCGCTACACTTTTCGCCTGACTTTTCAAATTAATTTTTAAGAGTCGCTCGATGCACCCAGATCGCCGCTTAAATCCTTCCGCTCCGTTTCTTCCACTTTTCCTCTCTCTTTCCCTTTCTTTCTCGCGAGTCAGAAAAAGTTTCATTGATTCGCGAGTTCTGTTCGTGGAGATCGCGGATCCTCTGCTTTATAGTTTCAAGGACGCTCGTACGAAAAGTATTCTCGCCCTACACTATTCAATCGTTTAAAATGTATCCCTTAACGCGCTGAACTTTGAGATTTTTCAATACTCTATTACATTACTAGAAAATTCATTTATCAATAAATTTAAATTATTATTAGCCCAATTATTATTATTGTAAGAAATTGCTTAAGAATTTAGATACAGTTTGGCTGAATTTTCAGATCTAGGTGCTTCAAAATATTTCAGACTATCTGTCTTAATCATTTGAAAGTTCACAAAAATGTCTGAAAATTCAGACATTCTTCTGTTTGAAAGGAGGATGGGTAAAATATGCTGATTTTTGCCCGGAAAGTGTAACGTAAGTTATATGTATATATTTTCTTATCGGTTTTAATTATTTATATTACAGTTTTATAAAGATGTGCAGCTTATAAAAATAATAAATGTTGAGGAGAGAATTTGAAAAGCGTAAAAAGAGATATAGGAATAGATATTTCGACTTTATATAACATTAGTGGAGCCGATCAACCAAGAAACTGACAAGATTAAGATTCCGCTGACGAATAAATCGAGACGCTATACAGTATAATACGAAAAGTACAAAAAATATAATAGGGCTCCAGGCAAAGGTCTACTATGTATAAAAAACTTGACGCACTTTTAGGTGGAGCCTCTATGGTAGTGCAATTCCATTTTAAGATATTTAAAACTGTACAATATATACAGTTGCATCTGATGAAACTTAAGATTCTTTGAATAAATTGATTATTTATTTTTTCATTATTACATTATATTGATTTTGTTATGTTATATATATAGATTTAATATTTCTAAAATGTTTCATTTTGAAGTCTTATTTCAACAAAATCAACACTAATCGAATTAATAATAAAAATGTCTTATTTCGACCATTTAAAGCAAATTTTGATCACTTTCCCACGGACCAATAAAACGAGTATTTTCGTGTTCAACAATTCAAAAACTATAAGAAAATCTATGTAACTTACGTTACTTTCTGGTGGAAAAAATCAAAATAGAATGGATTTTGCTCGGATTTTCTTCGCCGAGGTTCTTTTCTACGATCATCGGATCGGCAGGGAAAAGAGAGGATTTTCCACGAGGTGGACGCGAAAGGCGGTGGGTGCAGCGAAATAACGTCTCCGCCGTCGTGACACGAGGGGGATGGCACCGAACGCTGGCAATTTCGCGAAATAGCCCCGCGTCAATACACGTGCACACGCATCTCTCGGCTAAACCACACAAAGAATTATTGAGCAGCCCGCTTGCTGTTTCCGACGAGCCTCGCTCGAGTCTCGTGAAAGAGGAGGAGGAGGAGGAGGAGGAAGAGGAGGAGGATGCATAAGTGAGAGACCAAGAGGGAGAGACAGGAAAAAAAAAGAGAAAGAGAGAGAGAGAGAGGGAGTCCGTTCTCTCTCTCTCTCTCTCTCTCTCTCTCTCTCTCTGCAGTTGTAACTTGGACGCGCAAGTAGTATATCGCGGCGCGTGCATTTTTCATTGTCTCGCGTCTCCCTTCCCGCCTCCCCCGCGCACCTTCTGCGGTGCAAGCTCGTGGAACACGAGTCGTGCGGGAGTGCATACGCGACATGCCGGTTGACGTGTGCATTGACGAGAAAATTGCGAGCGTCCCTATATATCGCGGTCGCCCACCCACTCCCGCCTGCACTCTTTCTTTCTCTCTCTCTTTTTCTCTTCCTCGGCGTATTTTTTCCCCATCTTTCTCTTCCGTCTCTCCTCTTCTTTTTTTCAGGCCGTCCCGTCGTTCTTATGTTTATTGCGCTCGGAATGCAATGCCTGTTCGACCGCCTTTCTCGCGGATAATCCCGTTCGACGAACGCCGCGACGAGAATACGACACGATAGAGCTTGTTTGAAGATTTTTGTAATGAAAGAATTGCATATTACATACACATACGAGCGAGCATAATAATAGGAGCGTATGCCAATAAAGATTACAATGTTCCTCTTTTTTTTCTTTTCTCCTTCGTACGTCCAAGAATTAACATCACAATGTAAAGAGACAAGATGGACAAAAGATTTCAAAACCATTCAAATTACATGAACACGTTTTTCGTATCGTATACAGACAGCTTTAGAAGGGAAATAATGAGATGTCCTGTCTCGCTAAGTTGTCAGTGGCACATTCACAGTCGGTCTCTTTAATTTCGGGTCTGCAGGAATTTTGGAATAAATTCACTGTAAAAAATGACAAGTAGAGTTTTTTTTACAGAAATACTGTCTGTATTTTCAGACAGAATTTTCAAAAGAGTGTCTGATATTTTCAGACAGAATTTTCAAAAGAGTGTCTGATATTTTCAGCCATTCAGAAAAATAACTCTAATGATTAACACTCTTATTTCGTACTCCGATGGGTTATTTTTGTCCGTGATTTTTCTAATCAATGTCAATTTCTCAAAAACGAATAACATCATAAAATAATATATTTAAGTAAATTATTTTTCAAATTTATCATTTTAGAAGATACTCAAACAAGGTATATAAATTTTTTCAAATTTTTTAAAACAGTTTTACATATTAACCCTTTGAGTCACGAATTTTTCTAATTGTCAGTATTTTATAAAATTTGGTATATAAGGGCTTTTGGGGTCGCTGATCACGAATCCGTTGTCAGATTTTCAAAATTCAAGATGGCGGATCCAATATGGCAAACGAAATTTTACTTCCGCTATATTGGATCCCTATATTAAATTTTGAAAATTAAATTTTTTTTTCTTTAGATTCAGATTCTGCGATCTAAAAAAATCTTCAGAGAAAAAAATTTAAAAAAGAACACGACTGTTACTTTTAATTTAGAACAGAAAATATTGTTTTTTATATATTTTTTATCAAAAAAACGAGGATTTAACAAAAACAACACGGTGGAAAATTCTAAAAAAATTCTGAAAAATACTTTAGAGTGTACTAAGATTACAAAAAAATTGCCGTATCTATTGTCATAATAGATTAGTAAAAAATGCATTTTTTTCGTAAAAAAGTACTAATTTTGACCGTTTGTTCATATATGGTATTTTTACAATTAACAATTAATGACTGTTCATATTTTTTTACACTTATTGATGTTCTAGAGACTCTGTAGAGACAAAAAATCCGGTATTTGTTGATAAAAAAGTAGTTAAAACAATAAAACACTAGGAAAAAAAAGGTGGGTCTCTGTGACCCGCTGTGACTCAAAGGGTTAATAAACTTATCGAAAAAATACGCTGACCCACCCGTATTAAAAGGTGCCAAATTAACACCCAACAGTACAGAGTAAGAGTTACGACAAATTGTTTGAAATCATTCAGATATATATTCAGGATGATGATTTCTGTTTGAAAAATCAGACAAAAATGTCTGAATTTTTTACAATGTCCGTGAAAAATTTTTCACCAATCATTATTCTACTTTTCTCACATTCGCGCTTAAGGGCTTCAGGAAGCGGGAAATCATTTACGGAAGAGAGAAAACGGTGGGAGGAACGTCGGCGTCTCGAATCATGCACAGAGAGACGGTGTCATTCAGCAGCAGCAGAGTCTGCAGAGTCTACATCTCAATTTGTTTCGACGTGCAACAGCACACGCCCACGTATAGTCCGGTGGCGTTTCTGTATGATGCATGCCGCTAATGGAAATGAGGCCTCGTTCTCTCTTTCTCCCTCACTTCTTCGGCATCTCTCCCGCTCTTCCTCTTTGCCTTTCTCTCTGATGCCAGCGCGAGCGCGTATCCCCGTCTTCGTCATTCCCTTCATCTTCCCCTTTCAAGCCGGCCGACGCGGCAAGATACGAGATCGCCCTGGCCGCGGCCACCGAGAGCAGAGATTCGTGAATTAAATATCACGCGCCATTTTTATCCCGCTTGCCAATCTTCCCGTCTCTTTCGCATTCCCGCATTCTTTTTCCTGTCGTTTCTCTTCAGCGTTGCATGTGCCCGCTATTAACCGCCTTCAAATTACCGGGCTGACCACCTTGAATTTTTCACGACTGCCGCCATCGCGGCGGTTGCTCTTCCTCGTGTGAGATGCAGCTGCTGACAATTCCGGAAGCTGCGAACTCGAGTTCCGAAAAGACGACACGCGAGCAGCGAATATCGATACGTCTAATATCGCGAGTGATTTTTCGCCTTTATCGCTTCAGAACTTTAAGTAAACGTGCAAATAAAATATATTTTGCGTGAGTGGGATTACGGATAACGACATGTCAATTAAAAAATTACAGATCATAATGGGATATCAAATCTTGTAAAAAAATTCCCTGATCTTCTAGGCAGTTTTTTTTTGTTCGAAATCTAAAAGAGAATATTTAAAAAATTTTCAAAAAGAGAATATTAAAAAAAATTTTTTATCGCGTTTTTACATGCATTTTCTAATATGTTTCACTCAATGTACGAAAAAAATTGAATAACTTTCGTAAGATAAACATTTTTCATTTGCATAACATTTTCATGTTTTATTACTAAAAATTACAATAAAGAATACGCACTGCATATTCAATATTTTGTTACAACATTGAATATACATATAAACAGAGATAGATACACATTTAAACACATAATATTCACTTGACTTGCCGACTTTTTACAAGAAGAGGAAAATTATTAGAGATATAATTTTTATTAACAAAGTTTTCCGAATTCCAATAAAATTACATGAGAATTTCCTGATTTTTTCAGATATGTAGAAAAAAAATTCCTGGCAATTTCAGGTTTTCTATGTTTTTCCCAGGGACATCCTGTCATAATGCAAGGTTCGCTCGATGATTTTCCGAGCCGGGAGATCAGACGACGACGACGACCTCCCGACACCTCGGCGTCCAGAATAAAGTATTCGGGCTCTTGGGATATCGTCGCGCCGCGAAGAAAACTTGGGCTATTTTCTAGCAAAACAAGTTACCGAAAAGTTTCGGCCGCGCCGAACGAAAGTTCTCTCCTTCGGACTCGAAGAGAGATTCACTTCTCTCGTCTCTCGTTTCCGTTCGAGAGCCCGCGACAACATCGTGACTCCTCGTCGCGACGCCTCGTCTAGGTGTCGAGGTAAACGTAGTATACACGTGAAATTACACGTTACATCCAAGTTTCACGTGCGAGAGGCGAAAAGATGGAAACTCGATCTCCGAAAGAGGAAACTTCAAAAAGGTAAAAGAAGGGCTTTATTATTTAGCCATTTTAATTTTACATATATAGTTACCTTTAATCTTTCCAGATCAGCACCGATTTCGATTGAAATCGTAAAAATCATATGCTTTATGGAGAATTTTTCTCCTGAAGCTTCTTTCACATTAATTAAAAAATAGCATTTTTTCGCGTCTATTTTTTTTGCGCGCATAAATTAACATAACATATGCAATGTAATAAAAATGCGATGCTTAATTAATTTTGTATATAATTTTCTATGTAATTTTATAATATAATATATAATCGCGTAGAGAGAAAAGTCACTGCATTATTATATTACAATATTATCATATGCACTACGATTTCGAGGACTAAACTCTACATTATGGAACGTTTATCATACATCATAGCTCTTTTGCTTTCTTTTCAATATTAATGATGTAATATAGCACATATCTCTCCGATAACACAAACGATAATTCGGAATTAAACGCATATTTCACTCGGGCATAACTCCTGATTTCGTGTTTGATGGTGCTCGAACGAGGAATGCCGCGCGCGGACAAAGAAATATTATGGACGGCATTATTAATGTTAGTATTAAATGTGTTTATTATCACTTCGTTATTTCCGACGAAAAATAATTACCGCCGTACTCGCGCGGCCGCGCTCAACTCCCGATTTTCCCGATCATCGATACCGATATTTTATATTACATATTACATTCGTGCTTCTTTCACGAGTGGCAAACGTCACACGCTTTTCCGTCACACGCTTTTCCTGGAAAATATGTAAATAAACATTGATATAGTCAATTTATCTAATTTGGACGAAATGACATTTCGACTGCAGCAATTAGCCATTTCATATTAAAGAAACGGCGTAGAATCAATATATGCCATTATGATAATAATGAAAATAAATAACTCGAAAAATTACAAAATTGTAGAGACGTGAGAGTAAGCTCATTTAAACTGAAAAGAGCTTTAATAAATAAAATAAAATAAAATCCATTGGGTGTCACTTTTTTACAGCTGAAATGTTTTTATATCAACGATTTTCTCACATGTATTTTCCAAGAAAATAAAACGCACGCGTGGAATTGGAAAAAAAATTCAATATTTTCTCAGAATATAATGTAATAATAATATAATCTCATTTCGATCAAATGCAAAAAGCGCATTTTATAACGCTAAATAAATACGAATAAAAGTCGTGAAAACACCTCTCGTCAAGTAATCGGAATATCAAAATTTGACTGCGTCAATTTGATCGCACGGCAATCCCAACGTTGACAACGAGACGCGATTAATGATCACGACGGTCGCTCGTAGAGGAAGAAACGAAGGCGTAGGAAAGTGCGCTATGAGGATTTACTATCAGAGAGAGGAAGAGAGAGAGAGAGAGAGAGAAGGGTAGTCGTCGTTACCCGGGGGCTAATTCCTGCAAATATTTGCCGGGCAAAGGATATAGGCGTGGGCGAGACGCGGGAAAGGGTGTGGAAGGAGGCGAAGAGGAGGAGGATATAGGCACGGGATTTCAGTCAACACGACAGGGCGAGGACGACGAGTCGCTACCGACGACGACGACGACGACGACGACGACGACGACGACGACGACGCTACCAACCGACGTCGTCGGCCGCGGCGCGGAATGCGGCGCCACGGCGAATTTCTAATCAGATTAGCGCGGATTAGCAAAGTTCGTTTGTTCTAATGAAATTCGTCTAAATTAACGTCGAGCGGAGAGAAAGAGGGAGAGGATGGGAGAACGCGAGGGTAGGTGGGTGAGCGGGGGGAGGAGGAGCACCGGGGTGGCCGCGACTCCGTCTCCCTGTGCGCGCCTCCACCCATAGGCGCCGAACTTTTGGAATTGCATACTTTGCTGTTCGGATAACGAAGCTCCTCTGTCTTCGGATGGGGCTCTTGACGAAATGGTTTCTTCAGGTGTGATAAAAGCTTATTTATTTTATTAATATTTATATATTACTGGGCTATCTGTAATACTTTAATTCATATTACGTACCGTGACACTCGCTTTTTATTTCGCATAAATCTCGGAAAAAATTATATACTCTGCGAAGAGCAAATATAATGTCTCAATTTTATACGGTCAAATTTTTTAAAAATTTGCTTGTGAGATACAAAATGAAATAAATTAAAACGAGATATGTATTAAATATATATTTTTATTCGTAAAAAAGTAAGACAGAGATACAAGAAAATAATGGCTTCTAATCAATCAAACGAATAGTGTAAAGAAAGCAGTTCAGGAAACAAAAAAATATCTGAACAAAATAAGAATAATAAATTATAATGTGATTAATATTGCTACTAAATTTAATATTAAAATTAAATTTAATATTAATACTAAATAATATTATTAATGTGACTAATTTAATTAACATATTATTAATGTGACTAATATTAATTAAAACCATTTCACGCGTACACATCATGCGAGGTCTCAATTGATCTTTCTCACCAAATAAAGACTTATATTTATAACATTCTAAATTATCTTTTTACACTTGATTCCACATATATGTACATTATTTCGTGATGACGCCTCTGTTTCTCCACATGCTTTCTCTCCTCTCTTCCCTTCCTCGCTTTCACCAGCCAAGAGCTTTTAGCCGTGTATCATTGTCGAATTATATAGACTCCCGATGATCCTTTTTTTTCGCGAATCGAGTCCTCGGGACCGTGAGTCCGATAAATCGTGCGAGACATGTGAAGAGAGTGGAACGAACACGCTTTCTTTGATTTCACGATAATCATATTTGCTCAGACGATCTCTTGATGTCATTGTACTAACTAACTAATTCGATGTCTTTCATGTTCATGGGGAGGGGGGAGAGAGGGAAGTAATAATGGACCGCGCACGGGAATAAAGTAATAAATCGCGCAGATACATTATCCACCGCCACCCGTCGTCGCCGCCGGGAATTCCCCGCCGCCGATCTCGCTATCATTGTATTATACTAATTAATTCAATGCTTTTATCCTCGTACAGAAAATAATAATCGACTATGTCAAAAATAAAAAAAAATAAATTATACAAGTATGACATATTTATATGCTATCCGGCGTAAAATATGTTCTACTGAACTCGCGCTTACATTAATTAATTTAATGCTTTCGACTTTGTTTTATATATGTGCGATGCGGTTGAAAATATATATTTATATTTCTATACAATATATATTTATATATATACATATATCTATATTCCTATAGCACGCTCTTTTAGAATTCATATTTTCATTATTTTTTAAAAAATTATTAATGCAGCGCATTCAAATTGAAAGCATATAATTTCGTGACTTAGGGACAGGAGGAAAAATGAATTATGTCCTTTATTCGATGTGTAATCTTGCGAACTGTATATAAAACGAAGAGTACGCAAATGAGAGTGAGAGAGAATGCACGAATGTACGGCGAAATTGCCGCGAAAATGAAAGAGAAAAGGGAGGCAGGATTGGTGGCCCGACCACCACATGTTAATTGTCATACAAACGCCCGGTGTTTCTCTCTCTCTTTCTCTCTCTCTCTCACAAAAACACGCGTCGCGAGAAAGATACGCGCGCGTGGGTGCATCGAAGCGGATGCACGCATGTTTTCGCACGTCTGTATATACAGGGCCGAATTCCGCGGCCAGAAAGCACTTTGTGTTCTTCGACAAAGTGAGCGCCCTATAATAATACATTGTCTTGGCATAAAAAATTCTGGTCATTGTAAAAAGACATTATATATTGAAATTTTTAATTCTCTTTAAAGAGAGAGAGAGAGAGAGAGAGAGAGAGAGAGAGAGAGAGAGAGAGAGAGAGAGAGAGAGAGGGAATATTTAAAAATATTATATAATGTTATACAATTTTGGTAATAACATAATTGACTATTTTCATTAAAAATTAATTATATAATAAATAATTGTATATATATATATATATATATATAAATTAAGATTGAAAATAAAGATTTAACTTTTAACTGTTTGTGAATTTGATAACCATTGATGTGGTCGTCGAAAATAAAATGGTTTTTTCATTAATCCGATTTATTTTAGCTTTCGCTAACCGTGATATAAAACGAACAATATTTGAGGTATATAAAAAGTATATTTTCTCTTTTTCCGACTATATAGATATTAAAATTATAGGGACTCATAAGAATTTCAATTTTTATCTTTGAGAAATGACCTTCCGTTCCAATTCTGAATACCTTTCGATGCTACGTGCAAGGCCTCATCGACAATCCGCTGATATTTTATTCAACGATCTGATGTTTAAACTATCGCACTGACACCACACACACATACATATATACACGCGTGCGCGCACGCGTGAACATACTAGTGGGTGCAAAGCGGCGGTGAACACGGACCCTTCCTCTCGCGCCCGAATAAATAGATTTATTTATTTACGATAAATTGATGTCGACCACTCTCGCATTGCTGAGAGAGACAGATTGAAAGAGAAGGGGAGAGAGAGAGAGAGAGAGAGAGAGAGAGAGAGAGAGAGAGAGAGAGAGAGAGAGAGAGAGAGAGAGAGAGAGAGAGAGAGAGAGAGAGAGAGAGAGAGAGGGAGAGAGAGAGAAGAGAGTAGAAACACACGAGCGAGAGAGAAATATTTATTTGCCGCGGGGAAACTAGTGATGGCACTGATCACCCTCGTATCTCGCATCACGCTTTTGAAATTGAAATACCTCATTTTTTTTACAATCAGAAGTCAATAAAAGTTAAAGCTCTTAAGGTATAAATACTTGAAAAAATAAATGACAAAATGTATTATTTTTTTTATTTATTTACGTAATTTTAGATAAATATTTGTGAACTGCAAATTTTATTGTAGTACATACTGTTAAAATATTTAAAAAAATTAAGAAAGCACGGGAAAATATAATGAGACTGAAATTTCGGCTAAGAAAATATTAATACATCGGATCGGCGCGCCGTAAGAATTCCTACTTGAAAAAATTCCTGATATGAATCTATTCCAGGGCACATCTCGTGTAAAAATATTTGTGGACGTCGTTCGTCCAGATAACAGTTTCATGCCCGAGGCGCGATCGCGATATCTTTCGGGAAAGGTGTACGCTTGTTTGAAAATCGCCGGGGCAGATATCGCTCCGAGGTGTTGCCATCGCTGGGATTGTAATTCGCGAGCGCGAATCCGATTGTTTCGCATTTACATAGCTGGAGTTGTCTGTTGACGCGCATTCCGTTATTGGCTAGCGTCATTATCGCTTAACGAATCGTCCAACGCGGCGACCGACGACGCTTTTCGGCATCCGGCTTTATTTGCGCGCTCGTTGCGTTCGCATCCGAAGCGTTAGCAGTTAGGGACGCTTACGATACGACCTCTACGATGTTATCGAATATATATTATTGACATAAACGGTTGAATACTGGACTCGTCGCCGAAAGACGATTACTTTTTCTAAGTAGAAAAATTCAAAATTTATATTCCTTTTATAATGTAATCAAAGATATTTTTAAGACGAAAGAAAATATTTATACCGTTACAAGTTTGAAAAATTCTTAATATTTTTTTTTATAAAACCCTAACTGATAAACTGTCATTAAAATAAAACATTACACTTTCGTAATGTATCAGAATAATTAAGTTATAATTTTTAAGTTATAATTAAGTTATATTTTTTAATATATAGTTTATCTATTCGTAATAAATATAATAAAGGCTTACGGAAATGTTTTTAAAGATCTGAAGAAAAGAATCAAAATGTTACAGTTACGTAAATTCGCGCGGATTATTCGATACATGTATAAAAATATTCTTATACGTTTCTTGCATTTTTATCCTTTGAGATTTTTTTCTAAAACAATAATAAACGTCTTTTCTTCTTTCTCTTTCCCTCTCGACTTTTTCAGTCTTGTTGCATTTTTCTCGATGCCACAGGTAGTCCCATGGCTATAGAATCGCAAATACTAAACACGTGTATGTTTATGTCGCGTTATTATCGAAGCGGTAAATTATATATTAACACAGTAACAATAACGTTATTAATAGTAATGGCCAACTAATGGAGAAGAAAAGAGTTCAATGAAAGAGTACTGTTTCATTAACTTAAAATTGCATGGAATAATATATTGCCAACATTAAATATGTAAAAATTTCATTATATATTTTTAAAATAACAGCAACGGTAATCAAAGTTTAAATTTTAATTGGTTATTAAAAAAAATCGCATATTTAATTTGTTACAATGTAGAAATTATGAGAACATGACGGCACGGAATAATTATCATTATCATATAATTATTAATTATACTGATTTATTAATTATTAATGAATAATTATTACGTAGAATAGTTGAAGCAAATTAGATCTTCCATATTCTTTATTGCATTTCTGACGGAAGTCTAAACATTAATGCAAGCAATTAGAATTATTCTCACATTTCCATTGCGATAATAATCCATAATGTTCCCTTCGCGAACTCTCACGTTTAAATTGCTACATATTAAATAAATATATTATCAAGGACAGATCGTGTGAGTATACGTTCCCTTTAATATAAAGTACACATTACGCGAGTGCGACGGTGTAGAATAATTATTATCTCTCTTACGAAATATAATTATTAATGCTCTTACGAAAAATAAATTAGATTCTTTGTTGCGCAGAAATCTAAAAGTAGAGAGTTTATTATAATTACAATTTTTAATTATAATTTCACGTTTTTGTTGTATTAAAGAATTACTAATAATATTAATCAAAAATATATTTCTACATTTCATGATTATATAACATCATTAAATTATAATCTGAGAGTAAGCTTGTGTTTCCCGTACGTATATATTTTCTCTTGTATACGTGTATATGTTCTCTTTTCTCCTAAATATTAAATTAATATATCATCAACTGTATTATTCATATTGTTTAAAACTGGTGTCGTGCAATTTGTATTATACGACTGGAACAAGATTACCTCAAGATTTCCTACAAATTAGATAAAAAAAAAAAAAAAAAAAAAAAAGAATCAGCGCGTTATCGCATCAGTCGGCGAGTGTTTCCGGACACAATGAATTTTTTATTTACGAACCGATATCAATCGCGCGCGCGCGAAAGGGTTGTCATTATTGTGACGGGGCGTGCGAGAGCCTAAATAGTTTACGAGCGATGCGCGCCGATTAGCGTTTCCTTCCGTCTCGCGTTATCTCGCGCGACTGATAATAACGGCGCCGTCGCCGCCGCGTGTGCACAATTCGCGATACGTGTGAGAACTGTCGAGCAAAACAACCCCACCGCCAGCTACGCCGTTATTATACCAGGGGCGCATCTAGAAATATTTTGCTACTTGGCTGTAGAGAAATTTTGTGGGAAAAATCGAAGGAAAAATTGTGATAAAACTAGTCAAAAGTGTTGACTTCCTTTTTTTTTTTTTTTTTTTTTTTTTTTCGTATAAATCTCTCTTTTTCAATTATATCCCGCTTTCTTTCATCCATTCATCCGTTTATTTTCCTCCCTCTTCTGTGCGGAAGAGAGGACACGCTGTGTATATTTATTAAATATTAAAAGTGAAAATATCAATAACTGAAAGTGTCGGTCGCGTTTCCAGTTTATGTTGGTCAGAAGTATTTCGGATTGTAAAATGTGGCACGCGAGGACTCTCTCCTGGCAACCTGTGGCGCCGTTTCGAGCAAAACGAAGAGCGAAACGAACCACCCTTTCTGCCGAGAGGGGAATCCCGGCGACAGGGTGGCAGGAGGGCGATCGGGGCGAAGGGAGTGACGTTGTAAACGCCGAGCGTTCCGTGGATGTAATAACGCTACCGGATTTTTCGTCGACTCCCGACTCTGAGGATTCGCGCGCGAACAAGAGAGGGATAGGAAAGAGGATTTCAGGATCTGTCAAAACTTGTCTTTGTTCGAGAGATAAGTTGTCAGAAGTTTAAACCTTTCTTTTATGAATTTTTGACGATTTTATTCTGTCACTGCGCTTTTTATTTAATTTTTAATTACATTATGTAACTTAGAGTTTTTAATTGTTAACTTTTTCACTGAACGTAATGTTAATTTCTCTTTGTACTAGTAAGCAAAACTTGAGTTATACAATATAGCATTAATTATTATTTTAATTGTAATTTCATGCAGGTTGTGCATAAAAAAACATAAAAATGAGATATCTGAGATAAAATTTCGCGTAGTGGTCGAGCAAAATTGGAGGAATAAAAAAACCACTGTGCTCTGTATAAAACTACCACTATTCTTCACAACAATAGCAGTATTACGTCCTTGTAATCTGTACTTCATACACGGCGGCCAGAAGCCGCCTTCTTCGAAAAAGAAAACGTTTATTGAGCATGATCATTTTTATGTCGTTAATAAAATATTCCCTTTTATTCGCTTTCTTCGCCGATGTAAATTTTTCTTTTCGCATTTATTCTATCTTTTCATATGCTTGTAATTCTTCGCGTCGACCCATGTCTTTTGTTCTGTAACTGATTGCGTCTCTACCACAATCGGAGAATTATTGCATTAACGTTATCTAGACATTAATTTTTTTTTAATTTTGAAAAAAATAAAGGTACTTTTGAGTAACAAAAAAAAAAAAAAATGTTTCAAAATTTTTGAAGAGAATGAAATTTTCGCTTTCTTGTATTTTTCAGTAATAATGAACGTAGTTATATAGCTGTGAGATCGTGTTGGTTGACACTTATGCAAAGTTTCAAACTTTGTCGAATTCGCGGATTTACTTTTCTCATCGGTTTGTCAACTTAACACGAATCTTACGAGACTCGAGAGAGAGAGAGAGATTCGCGATGAATGTCTGTCCGACTATCGACCCATCTATTCTTAACTAATCGTACTCCACGGTACTCCGAATCGCAGTTGGCGGACAATCCCGGCGTTCACGGATTCAGGGACGACGAGGGAGTTTCAAGGTAAGCGTCGGTGGATTCGTATATTTGTGTTTGAGCTGCAAGAACCTCTCTCTTCCCTTCCCTTTCTTCCTTCCTTCCTTCCTTTCCTTCTCTCTTAGTCCCCTACCTCACCAACAACTACTACTACACCTCCGGCCCTCCCATCGAGCGAACAAGGCGCTCTCCGGTATAAATACTTGGCACTGTGTATTATTTCAATAGAGTTGAGTGGCCTCTCGATCCGACCAAAATTACCCCGTAATCCAAATCGACGACGGCTTCACGGGCACCGTCCTTGTACCTTTAGGGTACAAAGACCTCCCGACTCCTGCAAACTGACGCCTTCGATACGTCGCGACGTTACAATCGTTTCGACTTCGCGAATTTATAAGTGATCACTCTTTTACGAATTAGTTCTATGAATCGTTAATCAATTGGAAAAATCTATAAACGAGTTTGTACTGATAGGATTAATTTCATTGAATTTCGAATCAATTCAAAGTCTGATAAATTGTTAAAGGCGGATGTAAGAAGGCGCTCAAAGATGGATCATGTCATCTTTAGGAAAATAGAGAGTAAATCTCAATTTTCAAGATCCATTTAATTTTACTTTAAAATATCATTTGTACGGTAAGAGAAGAATGATAAGTAAAGGGAAGAATGATATTTAGATATATATCTCTACAAATTTGTGCAATACATGTTGTAGTCTAAATGATTTCATATCATCAAGCAAGTCTACCTCAATATCTCGCTCGCGAATAGTAATTTAACACTCGGCTATCGAATGATTATTATTTCAATCGATAGCAGCCGTCTGGGAGATTTCTTTATGAGAGAGAAATTTAATTTAAGTAATTATCTCAGACTTTAATCACGTGAGAAAATCTTTATATTATTAAATGAGTTTTCCATTCTAAAGCGACGTCACATTTTGGCCACCTTATAAAAATAGATGCACGTCTAAAATAAATCGTTATATAACTAATATCTTAATTAATTTAAATTTAATGTCTTTCCACAAACTGACTCGTGTCATTTTCAAAATAAATGGTCTGCGTTAAATTGCATATAAGATTAATTTCTGGCCTAGACCAGAACCTTATTAGACTACGAGCTCATATTATTTTTACACGCAAAATCAACAGAGCGTCAGATGAATGAATTAAAAATCGCCGTCGCAACATCTCGGCCGCGACTCATAATTAAAGTAATCATTCTTAAATCAAGCGATGAATTGAATTTTCCAAGAATGAAGAAATCTCCACGTGTATTTTTATATCAAATGAAATGATTAAAATATTATCATTGAAGATTATATAATGAGGAAAGAAAATTATAATCATAATAGAAAGAATTTCTCTTATTAAAACCTACATTTATATTGAAATTATTCTATAAAGGTATATTGTATATGACACATATGTATATGACATTATAGTATTTAGTTGTATCATTATTTTTTATTACAAACAAGAATGCAAGATATTCAAAATATCTAAGAATATTTAAAACTGTGTAAAGTATTTCTTCTACGAGTGACAAATATTTTTTTTTACATAGAAAAAAAACTATTCTTGTTTTGAGAATATTTTTTTCGATATGTAAATCTTGAAATGAGATTATATAGCGTTAACTGAATATAAATTACCTGTTTGAAGACATTTAATATAGTTTTACAAAGATAAATATATGCTTATTATTGAAGAATAATTTTTAGAGAAATAGTGTACTTATATTTAAACTAAAGATATCTATTATAATAATAAATTAAAATAATAATATTATATTCTTGAGATGACTATTATAATATTAAAATAAAATTATTATATTGAAATATATTTAAGATTGTCAAATTTTTCTAAAAAGAGTATATATATATATTATTAGTATTAAAATATATTAAAGAGGCTCTGTATTATTAATAAAATGAGATGTGAGAAAAGGCAGTATTTGCAAACATTTTTAATTATTGTTAAGTTAATGATCGCGCTGAAGAGGGCCAAAAAAATTGGCCAAAACGTCAGCCTTTATGTACTTTTGGTCTTATGCTTTTATAGTTTTTAAAACATTGTACAAATAAGAATTTGATCACCAATTACAGAGCTTGGCTCCTATTGCTTTTTTCACATCTCATTATATATATATATTATTGCTTACGAAAATAATTGCGTCAACTGGATTATACAAGTTTTAATTTGATACTTATTTTTTTCCATGTCCTTTACAAAGAGATTACTTGATAGTTTTCTCCGCTAACGAGAGAGAGAGAGAGAGAGAGAGAAAAGTGAGAAAGGGAGAGAGAAATAGGAATAGAAGCAGCAGGATTTCCGATGAATTTCGAGGACCGTGATCTATCGCGCCAATAGATCGTCCTTCCGTAGTTTAATATATAAGGAATGGATTATCCCTTGAATAATGTTCCAGGCTGCAGTATAAGCCGCAGCGCGGCCGAGCGCAGAGCAGAGACACACACTCCGCGTGCATGCGTGCGTGCATGCATGCGTGCGTGGTGGCTCATGCACGATGCAGTTTCGGGGCGTGTTCGGCAGGCACAGGGTTAGGAAACAGGGGTTGGAAATGTTAGAGAGAGCGAGCGGGATAGATAGACGGAGCGAGAATGCGCGGGGGAGAGTAACGCGGGTGGGTGGGGAGGGGGAGGGGAAGGGGGGAGAGAAGGCTAGCGCGATGTTAGCTCGCACGTATGTAGATAGAGTGCTGAACTATGTATTAGAGTCGTGTACCTTCCCGCGCGTAGATATACCGGGGTTTGTATAGTGCAAGATTTGCCGTCGGCGGCCGACCGGGTGCACAACTGGAATATCCTGCACAACGGGTGCTCCCGAAATCCGCGCGCAATCACGATTTCCGTGAACGTATCGAGGTGCTTTACGAGAGGGTTGAACGTGCGCGCGCGAGCGGAGTGCATCAGGATTAAACTGCGACACTTCGCCTGCGGCGCGACGATTCTAATAAATTTCGCCGCCGGGATTCTCGTCTCGATCGTAACTGTACGTACACACGTGCGTAGGTATATGCACGCGTGTGTTATACGCACACCGATAAATATAACGCGGACACCCACACCCACCGGTTTGTTCAACATTCGCGTTTGTCGGGGATCCGCGCTTGTTTAGCAATTTGTTTAAAGCAGATCCCTTTTCGACTTTATCTCTCTTTATTCACTCTCGACTTTGATAGAATAATTGATACACATGTATAAAATTTATTTATTTTTTTTTTTTAATTAAATTATCGATTTTTTTTTTATTTTATACATTTCGTGAATTTTTTAAACTTTCATAAATCTTCTACAGATTTGCCAGAGTTTTTAATCTCTCTTAGATTTTTATTTAAATATTTCTTAAGATATTTTAATTGTCCAGATTTTCTAAAATGTTTAAATATAATGTTATAAATTTTTTAAATTTTCGTTTATAGATTGTTAGAATTTTCATTTCCTTCTCTAGAAGAAGGAAGAATCGCGCACAAACGAAAGGCAAAAGCAGGGAGATCGCTTGCCGGTCGCAAACGGGGGCGAGAGAGGGAAAGGAACGCGACCGTAAACCTTAAATTTACAAAGTGATATACACGCCAAACATCCGGCAGATATTTAAACTCTGGTTTCGCTAAATTCAACAATAACGTGCGCCGGTTATTTCGAGGCGCGTCGACGGTAGACGGTTCTCTGCGCCCTGCTTCGCACGTTGTTCCATCATATGTTCAACGTGTGTTGGAGAATTTTTCATTTTTCAATATAATTAATATATGATTTCATTACGCTTACATTAAAAAAAAATACATACTTTGCAACTTGCACAAATATTTAAAATTAACAAATATCTCAACAAGTTTTCATTAAAAAAAAATACATATTTTGAAAAATTTACATATTAAATATTTAAAATTAACAAAATTGCGTTATTAAGAACCGTTATTAAGAAATATACAAGTTCCAGAATTAATATTTAATATGAATAAAATAATATAATGAATAATGAATAAAATAAAAATAAAATAATACACATGTACGCATCATAATTAAATATGTACTGATTATAATTACATATATTATAATCAGCTGATCATATTAAAAATAAGGATTGCAATATATCCTTAATTTCCTTAATGTATCTAAAGTTAATAAATTATTCTCCTATCTTAGATGTTCTCTATCATTAGATGCGTCGTGAAAAGCAGACATATATCGACGCACGAAAAGATGGATCGATACGTACAAAAGTATATTCGCTGTAGCGAATAAGATTCGCTGACATTGACGCAAGTTCGGGACCTTCGACCTCGCAAATCCCGGGATCGACACGTGCGCATCCTGCCCAATTGGAGAACTCGCGGCCAATTAACGATTCTAATTCAGGCCGATTAAAAGCGCGACGTACATACATAGCGGGATTGCGATATCGGCCGCGCGATTTAATTTAACGCGGCCGCCAGCGCGATTGAATCCGAATGGATTCCGGGTGCGACTTGATTGGATTAATGCGCCCGATTAATTCGACGAAAACTAATTCGCCGCAACCGAGCATGCCCGAATCGTCCTACCTAAAATCCGGATCCTCCCGCAAGTCCAATCGATATAAAGAAGCTTCGAGATGACCTGACGTGATATCTTGTTGCCGAGAATTAATGATACAAAGGATTAAAAATTTTATTATATTGTACACTGTTGTGTGGAAAAGATTAAGTATAATAAAATTAATTATATATTAAAAAGAGAGAGATTAATTATACAGAGAGAAAGAGAGATTAATTATGCGGAAAAAGAGATTGAAAATATTGCAATTAATATGTAAGGATTTACTAAAAATAAGGGATAAAAAAGGGGGGAAAAAAAATCAACGCCGTGACCAGCTGCATTTTTTATGAACAGAGTTAAGACAGCGAGTAGGTTGACGACCACTCCGACGCCGGCGAATGCCATGGGGGGAGGATTGTATTTCTCGAGGGTGATCGCAAAGGCTATAGAACACGCTCGTTGCAGGATGTCTATATATTTGTGGCTGCGCGACTTCGCGAGACAATTTTCGAAATTATTATACCTACTCATTATTTGGCCTCTAGAATCACAAACTGCGCGCGGCTTCATTATTAATCTCGATGAGACGGATGCATCTGTTCGTTCACGAAAAGGCGGGAGGGAAAGGACATATAGAGGGAGGCGATGGAGGGGTCGAGTTTCTAAATTTGCCGTCGGTGCCGAGGACGTTGCCCTTTTCGCGCAGAGAGATGTGTATATATACATACATATATACATACATATATATATATATATACATATATATATATATGTGTATGTATATACTTTTTTTTTTAGGAAATACGAAAACACATGTGATATTAAAGACGCGGAATAAGAATAACATGGATGTGAATCGGCGATTAATTTTTGTTTATGTGTTCAACACACATTTATAGGTATATACAGTACGTGTGCGACGAATATCGTGCAACAAGTATCGCGCAGTTTCTCGCGTTCTTGCCGGTTTATTCCGCAACTTTTTCAACGCGCGTTTGCGCACGTTGCATTATTTGCTCAATCCTACTATTTGCACAAACGCATAAACCTCAAGCATTATTTGGAATTTCCTATATGAATTATAATAATAATAGAATCTAAAATCTTTTTTACACTCGTTATTTTCGCGTACAAAATTTCACATACAAAAATAAATAAATGCAGATATATACATTTCCGGAATTGATTACATTTACGCTAAATTGATATTCGATTGAAAAGATAATCTGAGTTGTGACTTTTAATATGCCGATCATGAATTATAGAATTGTGAATAAAGATACAGAACGTAAATGAGAGAAAATTTAATAAAAATGTCGGATTATGTAATACATATATGCGAGGCGTGCTAAAATTTCCTACAAAATTCATGTTTTAATGCACTCTAAATTTGTTTCACGAGAATTCTCTCACATTCGCGGCTGTACGTGTCGTGGTGTACAGTATACCTACTGGGGATGGGGATGGGGTGGGGGGGACTTTCACACACGCGTTCGGTCCTTGAGAGCAAGGTAAAATCCCTCCCCTTTCCCTCTTATTTCCTCTTGAAGGATCGATTCAGAATTATATGAGAGACTGAATAATCGAGTTTCCTACATTCAGCTTAGAAGGAGAGAACTGGCCGGCCGGTTCTAATATTAGTCGTTGGAGGGTGTTCTCTTATTCTCATTAAAGATCGCGGGGATCCGTTCTTCTACACCATCGCTCTCCTAACGTTTCGCGGGGTAGGAGTGAACATCCTATCCCCCGGTCTGCTCCCGCCCCGGGAATAGTCTAGACGATCTCGAGTAATTTCAGAATGGCGCGAGCGCGAGTGTTTCATTAATGCGCCGTCCGAGATATAAGGTTCAACAATATTTCTCTTTGTGATTCGCTTTCGCGAGAGATAGAACCGAGTACCCACCTCGCGTATCTCGGGGCGAAAACCTCGGTGCTTCCCTCAATGTCTCCCCATTCCTAAGTGCTCCTCCTCCCTCTCGCGAATGTCCTCCCTATATCTTCTCCTTAAATGATAATTAAGCACCTTCCGTCTTCCCGAGAAATTTTATCTCCCTGTGATCGACACGCGTTTATTGTAGCATTAACGGGTGTCCGGGGTACGATTCTCCAAAGGTTGAAAATTTACGCGTGTTATTTTAAATCGTTGACGCTTAATAATAATGTTGAACAAGGAGACGCGTGTGATTCGCAATTAATTAATGATACATAGAAAAAAAGATTATTCCCGTTTTGAGAATATCTTTAGTTCTATCTCGACTTGTAAATCTTGAAATGAGATTATATAACGTTGAACAAATATATAATAAATTGCTTGTTCCAAGACATTTAATATAAAGATAAAAATGTCGGAGATGGACAAATAATATATATTCTAATAAAAAATTTATTACAATAAGATTAAGTTAATAATATTATATTCTTGTGAAATGACTATTATAATATTATATAAAATATAAAATTATATAATATTATTACATATAATTTAAGATTATATCAAATCTTTTTAAAAAATTATACATTATTGTTTACCTGTATATGAAGCAATAATTGCGTTAATTGTAGTATATAAGTTTTAATTTGATACTATTTTTTTTCTGCACAATTTTCGCGAAATGAATGATGAGAGTAATGTTTTCGTGTCACGAATAAATATTGTACAAATTCTATACTCTTATATAATATTACACATTTAAATTTCTTAATTATTCTACTCGAATAAATTACAATTCTTGCCTGCCTTCTATGCAATCGTCTCCGTCGCGAAAGTTTCGCCGATTGTCGGTCACGGCTGATTGAGATTACGGCGTATTCTATTCGGAAATTAACGTTTTATTCGCTAGTCGATCCTTATACAGGCAAAGAGTCGTATATAATTACTGTTATTCTTATTATTGCGTTGCACAATTACCGCAGGCGCACCGGCTTGCCATTTGCACGCGACTCATGCGTCCCCCTCTTTTCCTCATCGCAACAAACCGAATGGTCGAGGAAAAATCATCGGGACTTAATGTAATTAACCCTTGAGCTCTCGAGCGAGAAGACAAAGAATAGAGAATCCCTTTTTTTTTCTTTTCACCATTAATGCCGCGATGTTCTTATTTGACAATCCTAGAACAATTCTAAGATTTATTCTTTGCATTTATTCAGAATTATTTCTAATAACTTTAGAAATTATTTATTACATATATTATGTAATGTATTATAATAAAAAAAAAGTCTTTTCAGAATTCTATCAATTCTGTGATGGTTTATGTAAAAACATATATATGTAAAACAAATTGCATGTCGATGCTAATCGAGAATCAAATTGGATAAAATATTCAGTAATGAACAGATGTTACTGTTCTATGAAAGATTCGATAGTAAGAAGCGAATTGTATTGAGATAATTTTGATTGACTAGCTAAGCTCATTGTTATTAAAAATAAAACAATTACTTTAGTTTCTTCTCATCGCAATTAATAATTCAATTAGAATTTCAATTGGCACAAGTAAATTGTGCCTATTTCAAATTTTTATACGATAAATGCAACAACCGGACTTTTCATTTATTCAGGTTGATAAAAAGATTATATTTACGGCTATTAATGTATTATGGCTATTACTGAATCTCTTTTTTCATTAATAATCCCAGACTTGCAATTATTTTTAGCTCATTCTAAAATGGCTGTATTTCTCGACAAAATTTAATTGGCGCTTCTCATTGTCATAATACTTAATAATAAAAAAAAAAAATCTCGTTAATATGATAATTATAAATTTCAATTAAATTCTTGCGTTAAGGAAATCTCGACTTAAAAACTCCCCGACCACGAATTCATATTTTTTTCGTCACATTTTACGGCACATTCTGTATATTCATGCATTCTCGAGCGGGAGTGATATCCGAGATTATTTCATCCACCGTTAAGCCATCTCCCTTTTTTTTTTTTCTCTCTCCCCCTTCTGAAAATGGCGCAACCGCGAACGTCGGCGACGTAAGATCGTTACAGCTTCCGGGGTGCTTTAGGAGGATAATAACGAGTATCGCATCGCCGGCTCATTTTCCGCCTTGATTTACACCCCCTCCCTCCAACCTCGGCGTGCCAGATCCATCGCGTTTTCCCGACTCGACTTTTGCGGTCGAGCGAGAAGCTCTTTTCTCGCTCCTTATGTGCTCTAAAGGAGGCGAACTAGCGGAGGCGGATTCACGCGTAAATGACACCGCAGAGATCCGTGAGAAAATCCGCACTGTTAGTCTCGCGTTAGTTTCGAATCTCGCGAAAGAAGAAGGAGCGGCGCGCGAGAGTCACGTCGCGATTCATCCCGCATGAAATCAAAGTCGGCGTGCATTTCACCGATACATGAGATTCGAGACGAATGAAACTTTTTTTGGTAAATTACATCCTATTGCTTTGCAAGTAAAAATAATAAATAGGGAAAGAAAAAATATTAAAAGAATTATTAATGGCGCGGATTAAATCTTAAAAATAAGATAAAAGGAATATTTTTAGTATTAAAAGATTATGTAAATATGTAAAGGTACATTAGAAAGTTTAGATTTTATTATGGAAAAAATATTATCATAATTATTAAATTAAATTGGTATAAATGTAAATTCAAATAAAAAAATTATTATAATTATTACAATAAAAATTAAATGTAAATTAGAATTTAAAAAATATTAAAATACAAATTATTTACTTTTATTTAAAAAGATTCTTACTGAATTACTAGAAATACTAAAAATAAATTAAACTAAAATTTGAAGAAGAAAAGTTTTTAAAACATTAAATAAAAATTTAAAATATAAAAGAAATGTAGTGAGAATAAAGAAAATTAATAAGTAGAAAATTATATGTATAAATCAGAATAAATTAAAAAAAAAATTAAAATTAATATTCATTTAGAATTTATATAAAAAATTAAGAAGAGAAAATGAAAAACAAATTTATTTTCTCTCTCCCTCTCTCTCTCTCTCTTTCTCTCTCCTCCTGATTTTGACAGACTTTAAAATTAAGATTTTATCAAAAATTTAATTTCACAGATTTAGTTTTTAATGTTTCATTAATACATTAAAACATGTACGCTGCTGAGACGTTAGAACCTTGTAAGAACCTCGTGAAATGTCCACGTGTATAGTATTCACGGTATATTTTATGAATAAAAATTTTCCAGCTTATTAACTATTTTTTGCTATACAATTATTTCGTTTCATATCGTTCTTGCAATGTGTGCGCTTTATTTCTTGAATTTTAAAAAGCTCGTCTCGGATTCTGCGAATAGCTCGTACCTACGTATCTATGTGCCTATTTTTACTCGAGATGAAAAAATAATTTTCCAACCGCACCAGCCGGTTCTCCGGTTCTCTCTCCCTTTCTCTCTCTCTCTCTCTCTCTTTCTCTCTCTCGCGCGCGCGCGTCTTTTTGCGCGCGGTTACGAGTTAATTTTCGGGCTTTTGAATAGTAAACGACACGGCCCGCGTCGCAAGATTCGCGGTTCATGCGAAAAACGCGATATTGTAGTTATACGAAATGTAGCTACTCGAAAAGCTTCGCAAACTAAATTTTCAGACACGCAAAACTTAATTCAAGCAATATATCGAAATAAATTGATGGCGCGTTTCTTTCTGTCGTGACGTATTTATTTCGATAAAATGTCGAGAAATTCGATTTCCGTCAATTTTCAAATAACTCATATCCTTCATATATATATATATATATATATATATATATATGTGTGTATAACGGATATGTTAGAAATCGTTGCGTGTTCTCTTCCCTGTCGAAGACTCTCGATATAGAGTGCGCGAAGAAGAGTCTGGTAATTCTCGGATAAATATATCCTTACAGTAGAATTAATAATAATCGTGTCGGTTTATTATCGCCAAAATATCCATTTCCAGATATACATATAATTGAATAACAGTTTTCGTCCATATATATATATATCATTTGGACATATGATCAATAACACTCGATATGTTCATTTCATTATACGAGAAATTCCGACACTCTTTTTACTATATGTATTGTACAGATCCCATCTGCGTTTAACTTTTAAATGTAGTCTGAGTTTCGTGTTACGTTTATAGAATAAACGATAAAAAATATTGGACAATAAATAAAAATCATATGTATATTTTTAAGTAAGAAGGACTTTTTTATATTGGAATTATTGAAATCGATTTTTCTTTCAAAAAGTGAAAATTTACAATCGCCTTTTTCTATTGTCTTTTTATTCGAATGGAAAATTGACGTGTATCAAGTAACATTAAATAAGGAATTATTAAATATTAATTTTCTTTTTAAATTCTTTTAGATCGCTTTTAAATCCTCGAATCAAGTAAAAAAAAAAAATAAAATAAAAAAAATAAAAAAAATAAAAAAGTCGACCTCCGCGATGAAAAACACGGATAGCCAAATTAAAGGTAGAAACTGTTGGATTGCATTTCCGCGAGCGATAGCGCCGATGAAATCGCAGACTCTGACTGACTGCGGCTGGACTCGCAGAGGACGCGCAGAGGATCGGCCTCGATCGTCCTCTCTCTCGAGGGGAGGCCACCACCGCGGCATTATTCGTACGTGCCTGTGCCTCAGTTACGCAGTCTATCGATTCCTTGGTTGCTTGCCGTGGGTGAGGAGGGAGGAGGAGGCGGGGGGGGGCAGAGGGGGAACGGTCAGGGGGTGGAAACCGGGGGGGTGGCGGCGTTTCCCCTCAAAACACAAACACGGCCTCGCATGCATGCGCGATGCAACCCCATGGTATGCATTCGATACGCACGTAGGTACCCACCAAGAGGCAAGAGGCTCCTGCATCGCGCGATCAATGTTTGATTGCACTTTATACCGCGTTTCTCTCTCTCTCTCTCCCCCCTTCCCCCCTTTTCCCCTCTCTGTCTCTGTTTCTCTGCCTCACTCAAATTTAACCACTTTACTCCCTTTTCGATCAACGTAGGTAAATAGATAGGTCAGAAACGAATGTGAAATATCATTTTGTCAATCTCGCACGTTTGTATGGGATTTTATTTGAAATCATCTTCGTATCCTTAAAAAAAAAAAAAAAAAAAAAAAAGAAAAAAAAATTGCATAATAGATTACATCAAGTCTGAAATTTTTATCAAGAACGGGAAGCCAGATATGTTGCTTACTTTTTATCTTTTTCTCTTATTCATTCGCGATGATAAATACCATCGGTATGTGTGTGAGGATCGCGATAACGATGTATTAGATCTTCTTCGGATAACTCACGAAAGACGTATAGTGTACATGCTTCGCTCCTTTTATTGGACACGCACTTGCATGCACGTCCGATCCGGAGAAAGCACGAAGAGAAATATGTTGGAAACGTGCTTAACGTCATTATTAGTTCCTGATAGCGGATCGATCGCATTGATCTTCGAGATCCAAGTGTCGATCTCTCTCCGAGATGTATGGCTCGATTTTCGAACCGGTCGCGCTAATAACGTGCCTTCCTCAACAAAGAAACGAGAGTTCAACAGTGGTTTTACGAGACAGCGCGATGATTTTAACATGGTAGATTACCGATCTACCGAGAAGCTATCGTTATCGAACACGCTCGCGATGAGGTAGGTCCGAGAGATCCGTCGAGGATCGACCTTGCTCGATCTCGTTTTATCGGCGTGTATATGTATACATATACATATACATATATATATATATATACGTACGCACGGAGCGGTAATTAATTTCGCCGCATTAGGCGCCCCCGTGGCGCGCGTTCCTTTCCTCTCGTCCTTTTTTTTCCCGCGCATTCGCCGGGACGGCTGACGGATGATTGTCCATATATTTCGCGCCGCGCGAGAAAGGTAAGACAGCCTCGGCATCTATCACGTGCGAGTCCATATCGCGACGCGGTGTGTCTACAGGGTGTCCCGCTAATACGGGTGTTCCGTCGGATTGTCCGCCCGACGGGCAGAAAAAAATAATTTATCGTCCTCGGGAGAAAAGAAATAAGGACATATATAGAAAAATGAAGCAAAAGTTTATATACGTAGAAGTTTATAAACGTAAATATCTAAATTTTAATTTTCGCCCTCTTTACACGCGAGGCAATTTATTGGAAAATAAAAATGAGAGACTAAGAGAGATTGGAAACAAATATTAAAACTAGATTACTAAGGCCAAGATTTTTATCGAAATAATTGGAATATTCATCATAATTTATGAAAGGCTAATAGAGATAATTTAATATTTATTTTAATATTTGAATATCCATGTATTTAACGTCAATAATTAATAAAATAATAGTTTTTGCGGTTGAAATTTCCACGAAGGAGAAATCCTTGATCCTGATCAAGGAATCCGTATTTAAAAAGATTTTAGGTAGAGACGAGACACCCCGTACACTCCATTACGTAGCGACGTAGGGAGTGCGAGAAACAGGATGGAAAGCGAGGGGATTCGCGGGAAAGGAAGGCGGATAGATAGGAAGGCGAGGAGAGAGAAAGAGAGAGAGAGAGAGACAGATAAAAAAAGAGGGGGAGAAAGGGGATGAATAGCGGGTGGGGGTATTAATAGCGACGGCCGACGGTGCGATGGCTCAACGTCACAGGATTGCAATATTAACGGCAAGGAATGTTTATAACTTTGATAACGTTTCCAATAATCTATTTCTGTCCGGTAATACATTACGCGGTCAGTTTCGCTCCCACCTCCTCCTCACCCCCTCCGAGCCACCCTCCACCCCTTCTATGTTCCATAGCTAATAGCAAAGTTCGTTCCGACCGACGAAATAACGCACACTTCAGGCGCGCATCCGCAACAACCGTGTAATAATGTCGATAATTCGTCCAGAGGAAAGAGGAAGGAAAAAGGAGTTGTTGCAGCTCCTGACGTTTGACGACGAGGGTCCTCCAAATATCATTGAATGATCTGCTATCGCGAATCATTTCCTTCTCCGAGAAAATCACCGGAGATAGTAATAGAAATATTATAGTTCCTCGCGATTGTTTTGCTTCGTGCGGTTTCTGCGACTGCGTCTCTATAATAAAGAGAATCCTCTAATTAATTTTAGAATTATCAAAAGAGAAAAAGGAAAAGTATTATGTGTAAATTATTTTCCTCTTTGTTAAAAAAAAAAAAAAAAAAAAAAAAAAAAAAAAAAAGAATTTTTACCTGATTATATATAAAAATAAAAACACAGCGAAAGAGAAAAAGAGAGACGGAGAAGAGAGATCATTTCTCATTCACTCGTATATAATGTAACGATATCTTTTCGCACGTTATCAGTAATTAAAAGAAATATTCATTATACCAAAAGATGTGCAGTAATTATGAAAAATAAATAATAGGTGCAAGTACGAGATCCATAGACGGGATAAATATTGAAATCACTATTCGCTATTATTATCACGTCGGAGAGTATCATCGCAGTCAAAACTGACGGATTTTTAACAAGATGAAAAAAGAAAACATATAATTAACGACGCCTAATGCTTTTAGTCCCTTAATTCTTCGAATCGCGACGCAATTGTTAATTGACATTTCCTTGATACCTCGATTATCAGGAGCATTCTAATTTAAAATCTCACAGCGTTAAGCGGCGATCTCTTAACATTGTCTCATTATCGACTTTTCATCTGTTTTCCCCTTCTCCTCCCCCGAATCTCGTCGGCGGTTGAAGGTGGTTGACCTTGTCGCATGTGCTCCGCGATAGAGACACCGAGAGACAAAACGAAGCGATTCGATATCTTTATTCATCGAACATAATATCGATATAATATCGATTTTTGCCAGAGCAGCCAAGATTCTTGGCTCGCGTGAAAATGCGAGCGAAACGTCGGCTAATTATATATTTTTACAGACGACGATATAATTTCAATATACTATATTTAGAGTAAACACAAACGGCTATACTAATTATAGAAGGGTTATTATTCGTATTATCCGGAATTATCAAATTAAATAATTCATCTATCATTTTCAACGCGCCGTAGAAATTATCTTTATATAAGTTCGATCAAGGGACACGATTATCACGATATTAATACACATAAAAATATAAAAAAATATTAAGATATAAAAAACAATATTAATTAAATTTTTCTAATCGATTTTGAGTTTTTTTTCGAATATTACTTGATTCTGTCAAAAAATCACAGTCTGGCAGTGACAGTTGTCGAGGCTTTTTGTGGCTCTAATATAATGTCGCAGATTCTCTTCTCGTGGGTTTGCGTGAAAATTTGCGCGGGACAAAAGCGAGGGGGATTTTCCCGCTAATCCCCGAATGACTCCGCTTCCTCGGGAATCCTCGGACACGCCGGACATTCCGGAATTCGTTCGCCGGACGGCGAGACTTACGGACAGACACGCAAGAGCGACCAGACGAGCGGACCAGGAGACGGACGACCAGGTTTGCTTGCCAGGTAGATTGGCCGCGGACGAAAAGCGCGGCGGGGATTTTGCCGGCGGGCGGGCGGGCAGGCATTATAGATAGAACGTTGCACAACGCTCGTTGTGCGGCACGTCTTGGTTTAATAAGGAGCTATCTATAGCGGGGCATTATGTTACCCCGATACATCCGTGAGATGAGACGTTGCAATATTAATGCGTCTCATGAAATATTCGTCGCCATCTTGCCATTCATCTCGCTCGCTCGTTCCGTACATTATACAGGAGGGCGAGGGCGGTTACAGCAGGGGGGGAGGGAGGGAAGTGGGGTGGACGAGGGATAGGGGAGAAGAGGACTATGGGAACTGCGGGGAGGAAGGGGGGGGGGTGACTGCGAGGAAAGTGCGGACGAGAGGGATGGTGGAGAGCATGATAACGCCGGTTAGGTAGGTTGGTGGCTGATGGTATAGGCAGAGTGTGTTGGAGTTCTCCGCAAGGGTTGAGACCAGGCTTGTGTAAAAGGATGAGTGGGGAGGGGTAAGGGAGAGGGAGGTTGGTAACCTACATTTTACGCTACATTTGAAACGTCTTTCCTAATTTATTAACGTTGCCGTAGGCGGCTGTGTGCTATAACCTATATCTTGCACGGCGGTCTTTCCGGTTTAGAGTCCCGCAGGCCGAATAGAGGTGCTCTAGGGAAGCGAGCATGGGACGATTAATATTTATTGTCAACGGTCGGACCGATAATATCAAGGCATTTTCACAATTTTACAAGACGTCCCAATTCCTAAACTGTTGCTGATTAATTAAGGCGTCATGTACATTTCATTTGTCGCGCTATTTGGATAAAGAATTTGATATTGATCAAAAAGTATTTATTATAGTTGCGTATTATATATTATATAATAATATATATATTGTAATTATTTAATTAATGTGTATTACAAAATGTCTATTTTAATCTGGTAAAAAAATTTCCTGATAATTCCTTGATTCTCCAGATATTTTTGTTCAAAGTTTCAGATAAAGAGAATATTTTCAAGATTTTGATGCAATTTTTTATAAAAAATTTTTTATTACATACATTTTCTAAAACTTTTTAAAAAGAAAAACCATTTTAGTTCCAAGTAAGTACTAGATTTACAAATGTATTAAGAAAAAACTTAATAGCATAAAATAAACATTTTTTGTGTTACGTTTTAATTTTTCTTTATCACTAAATTTACAATAAAAAGAATGTATCGCATATTCAATATTTTGTTAAGATATTAAATATATAAACAAAGATAGATATATATTTATAATATAGTTTAAACACATAATTCATAAGTTATCGGATTGCTTACAATATAAGAGAAGGAGCGTTAGAAGGAGAATTTTTTCAAAAAATTCTCTGAGTTTTAATAAAATTTCTCATAATTTCTCCAAAAAAATCCCTGAAAATTCCAAGTTTCCCATGTTTTTCAGCAGATATCTTGTATTAATATATTATAATTATTTTATTAATATCCTTGACTCGACAGAATTATATTCTTTAATTCCCGATGTTAAATATTTTATTTCGAACCGGAAGGAAGATCCCCGATCGATCGCGTTTAACAGGCATCGTCTTCTACCCATTCACCCTGCGATGAAACCGGCGCGCGCGAGCAGCCGCAATAAATTTCCGCTCTCTTCTAATTTTTCGCTGACGTAGCACGCTCCACCCTCTTTGCCTTTTTCCCCTTTTTATCTCCACATATCTTTTTCTTTTTTTTTTTTTTTTTTTTTTTTATCTCATCCCTTTGCCGCCTGTTGTCGCCTCGCGTGCGTAACACATCGTCGTACGTCCTTGTTACGCAAATCGGAAAGAGAGCGAAAGAATCGCAGGAGGCGGCGGAAACAAGGAGGGAAAATAAGCAGGATGTATCCGCTTAGAGAAGAGGGAGAAGAAGGTGCAGTGGATACGAGAGAGGAAGAAGGAAGGGAAGGGGACACGACGGGAGGATGGGGTTGGTGAATGCTAATATTAAAAGTAATATTTCTGGGCCGTCCGCACGGGAGAGCCCGTTCTCTCTCTCTCTCTCTCTCTCTCTCTCTCTCTCTCTCTCTCTCTCTCTCTCTCTCTCTCTTGCCCGGGCTCTATTTATTTTTTAATATAAATTAAACAATTTATTCTCCCCAGCGCCAGGCCGGCTACTGAAATAGAGAAATAATGCCGGGGCTGCAATATCGAATGAAATATCGTCCGCGATCTACCCCCGGTTGAAAGGAGAACGCGGGCGCCCGCGGTAAGTGCGCCGCGTGGTACATTTGCTCGCAAAAGTGCGCGTGCTATTTAAGAACAGACGGTGTTGAAGCTGATAGTTAAATAATCCAAGAAGAAAAACTGATTTAGATAAATCGATTGAAATTGAACGACGCTGCGCTGGTTTATTCATTTTAATTAGTCGAATAAAAGTAAAATTAAGTAATTCACGACTTTACGCGCGTATTTTTTTCATTATTTTATCCCTATACACGTTATGTGGAAATTGAATTTCCATGCTTTTCGCTTGGCACATTACATGAAATTAAATCTCTATTTGTTCGAAATAGGGCATATCATTAAAGAATTGCATAATAGGACGTTTCTTTTCACTAATCTCATCGTTTTATTATTCGCCTGATTATTTCGCGACCTATAAAATAAGAGCACACATTACTTGAAGAAATATTATTTATAGAAATTTTTACATATTATACACACTCTCTTGCATCTTTCTCGAATAATACAAGCTATACAAATTTGCATTTAAATTTCTGTCCCTTCATATATCGCTCTTCATCCTTTTTATTATATTAATATAAATTAATATAAATTTGCTTAAATTTTATAAATAATAATTAATATAAAAGAGAAAGATCAATAAGGATATTTGTTTGGTTTTTCACAGGCTTTTCAAAAAATATATTTTTATATTGTATTGATTATTAGAAATGTCAAAAATAATCATGATGCAAGAAAAAACTCGATCTATTACACCAAAATTAATGATTAATCTAGGTATACTACTGTGATACCTAAGTCCTTTTCATGACTAAACTAATAAAATATTTTCGCTCTATTATCATATATTAACGTCATTTTAGACTCCAACATGTATCGGCCTTAAGATAGAGACAAATACAAATCATGGTGAGAAAATAAATTTTTAATTACTTCTAATAAATAGTGATCACTAATTGTTTACAGACTTAAGTCACTACACTCAAGGTTGTGATTATTGTAGAGTGTTTGAAATTTTTTTATTTTATTTCGTTTTTAATTTTTTTTAGATTTTTTTGTTTATAAGTTTTTTTAGCCATATTAAATATTAAGATTGTGTTAAATATTTTTGTTGCTAGACACATGAAAATGAGGAAGAAAAACCATCTGAGCAATCATCATCAAAAGATAGTTAAAAGTCACGGGATGGTAGTATTTAATACTTATTAGTAATATTTGTTTTGGATGTCAGTGATGAAAAATTTATTTTATCGTTATTCATTATTACCTTGGAGACGACATATATTGTGGTTTAAAATAGTATAAATATGATGACAGAGCAGTATAATGAGCGAAAATATTTTATTAATTTACTTATTACTTATGAAAATGGCTTTACCATAGTGGTAGGCTATTTTCATGAATAATAAACAATATATCTAGACTATAATAATTAATTTTGACTTAATGAATCTAATTTTTGTCTCTTTTAATAATTAATACGGATATTCCTAATAATCATGCAATACAAAAAAATGTTGTTTTTTGAAAATCCTTGATCCTCTTGCTTATTTAAATATTAAATAAACGTTTCTTCTTCGAGCGTAACTGGAATTTATGTAGCAAAAAAAAAACTATTAATATTTATAAATAATCATTTCTCATACAGGTAATAACTACATCCGCATCCATCCTGTACTACGGTTTTTGCACCCAAGTGTACAGATAGGCACGCATGACAGGACGCACATTCGCAATTTGCATGGCGTTAAGAATAAAAAGAGTGTTGCCTCGTTCGGCGGCGAAAAAGAAACGCGTCCGCGTCCGGGATTGCGCGTGACGACAACGGCCATCTCGATTGCGATGCGAGATACATACGTTTCGCGTTTCGCGGGAGAGGCCGTCGTTCTCGTAGACACGCGATTTTCCCGCATCGTCTAATTAACCTCGGTGGAAGATAACTCGGCGGCACATGAATGCCGTCAGACATTTTCCTAGAGAGCACGCGTATATTTTTAGAGAGATTCGAGCTTGAAATTGAGCTTTTAATTTAAAATAAGCAAATAAGAGTCGCGGCTGCCGTCTGAGCAGAGCTTAAACAATTTTCTCTCTGTGTGTATGTTGCTAGATTATTTATTAGAGCAAGAAAGTAATATGTAACTATCTCTTATAATATCTATAATATAGAGAGAAGAATGAACTCGACGAGAAAGAGAGAGCTTTAAGTAACATTGATGCAGCCAGACTAAAGTAACATAATTGAAGAAGAGATAGAGTAAAAGAATTTTCTCGCAATTAGAGCTATTTCGGCGAACAACGCGAGCGCAATTATTTATATGTGAGCAAAATTGAATTAATTACGTCGGCGATCGGTGTCGCGCAAAGAAATTGAAATTTAATTCAATTTACGCTACTCGCTGTTTAAGTGTTAACGTGAGCTACGTCGCGTGGTGGTTACGCGTTTTTGCGCGAATTTAATCTATTTTAATTTACACAAATTCGATATCAGCAAGAGAAAGAGAAAAAGAGGGAGCGGGAGAGAGAGAAAGAGAGAGAGAGAGAGAGAGAGAGAGTGCTCGCGCGCTTACAAATTATACGCGAATGAAAATTTAATCTAGCCGTATTTGTATAGATTTTATATATTGCTACGAACTTACGAGAGAATCGTAGCCGAATGAAATTAAAGTTAAATAATTTAATTTCGACGTCGAGTTCGTTAAATTGCGATTAAATGAATTTCGATAATTATTGTTTTCCGCGAACGCGTTTCGCGCTTTGCTTTCCTCGCTCGCTCGCTCCAGCCGCGTCGCCGCCGCGGCAATTCCGCCGCGGAATTGTCTTGCAAACTTTCGAAAATTTATCGCCGCCTTCAACATAATACAAAGTTACCGCCGGTGCGGCCGTTATTATTGTTGGAAGGCGATTCTCTCTCTCTCTCTCCCTCCCTCCTTCTTGCGCGCTTTCCTTCTTTCGTTTTTCTGTTTCTCTTTTTCTTTCTTTCTTTCTCTCTCTCTCTCTCTCTTTTTTTTTTTTTTTTTTTATTAATATCGAACCGCTCGCTCTCTCCCGCGCGTTATATTCGGCGGAGTCGTTTCTGCAATAGTAACTAAGTTTAGCTATAACTCGACGCGCGCGCGCTATAAGATCCAAAGTTACTAAATTACTTGCAAACTTCTCCTCCTCGTGCGCGCACCCATGATGTATCAATAATTACGGACTCGCCTGGTTCGTGTGCCGCCTCACCTTCTACAGAGAAGTGGCCGTTAGCCATACTCGAGGTATAAAAATCGATGAAAATCGGAGACTTTATTATCGTCGCCTAAATAATTTTCACAAGATCGGCCAAAGAGCCAATTCTGATATACTGCCCCATTCCAAAAAAAAGAAAAAAAAAGAAAAAAAAAAAAAACGAGTGGTTAATGATAATATATTATATCATATAATGAAAACACATGCGAAATCGTAATAGCTGCATTTAGAGTGCCGCTTATATATCAGGAATATTTAACTTAATTTAATTTAATTTTAACTTAATTTAATTTTATACTTAATGTAATTTATATCTGGATTTAATTTCTGCATTGTGATAATTTTCAACATTGAACAATGCTAACTATAGTTAATTGAATTTTCTTTCCGCATCTCTATACAGAGTGCTTCAAAGTTACTATCCGACCAATTTCTGAGTCTGTACAATTGAATGATTAGATCAAAATGTCAATGACACGATAATGTAAATGATATAAGATATAATTTGATATTTCTCTAAGAGATCTTTTCCGAAAAAGCCGCACAAGACAGCTATATTATTTCTACGTATTCAAAAAATGAATTGCCATGGATGGGAATTTCGAGCCTGGTTATAATTAGAATCATGTCTTACAAATAAGGGTACAGGATTGATAAGTAAAGTCGGCTCTAATCGGATTTTAACGTTAAACCAGATATCGCATTTTTGAATTAATGTAACATGTCTTGTTCATTCCTGAGACTTAAATTCCGCCAGACGTAATTTAGCTAGATTTAGCTAAAATTTTGAACGTGCAGCCAGCGTGCAATAATATTCTCAAACATCGCGATATTATAAAAATAACTTCTCGTCCGCGAGAAGATTTTATTTCGGAACGCCTCGTTAGTTTTTTTTCTTTTTTTTTTTTTTGTAAGTTTGTCTTGCAAAAAAAGAACGAAACTCGTGTCATATCCCGTGTATCTATAAACGAAAAGAAATCGCGGAGTGCGATTCATCGCATCATAATCATCACGCAGTCGAAATACATGTATAGCTATATCGCGGATTATTTTCTTTTTGCTAACTTTCGAGCCCCGAATATATACCTCGGAACAAAAAGCCGTCGGAGAGAAAAGGGGCGGCAGGAGGGGGTTGCAGGTATAATAATCGCGATTTGCCACTGTTGCCACGGCCTGCGCTTTTACCTGACGGCCGTGTAATCGCTCGCCGGCCACAGCTATTATTGCAAGAGAGACCTGGCAGAAATTACTCATAGATTATTTCTGGCCGCGACACGCGGTGCGCGCGACCCGCCTCCCTGTATGTACACGCATATACATACCGATATAAATGCTGACGAATAACTAAACATTTTACGTCGCCTCGTTTCTATGCTCGACACGCTACGGCTCAACCCGACCTCCCGAGAGAATTAATCCTTTCTTGATTTATCAAAGAAGAAATCTTTAATAAGACGTCTCGCGACTCTAGTTTCAGGATTATTTTTTTTTTTAATTTCGAAACAATAAGATGCAAAAGTATTATAAAAGATATCTCTAATGATAGTATTTTCATTAAACATATTTTTATTTAAACTTAATAAAAATTTATTTTAAATTAATCCACTAATTCCATTAATTTGTCTTAACCCTTTGAGTCACGAATTTTTCTAATTGTCAGTATTTTATAAAATTTGGTATATTAGGGTTTTTGGGGTCCTTGATTACGAATTCGTTGTCAGATTTTCAAAATTCAAGAGGACGGAAAATTTTATTTCTAAAATTTTTCTTTTTTTTCAAAATTTTACTTTCGCTATATTGGACCCCTATATTAAATTTTTTTTCCTTTAGATTCAGATTCTGCGATCTAAAAAAACCTTCAGAGAAAAAATTTAAAAAAGAATACAACTCTTACTTTAAATTTAGAACAGAAAATATTGTTTTTTATATATTTTTTATCAAAAAAACGAGGATTTAACAAAAACAACACGGTGGAAAATTTTAAAAAAATTCTGAAAAATACTTTAGAGTGTACTAAGATTACAAAAAAATTGCCGTATTTATTGTCATAATAGATTAGTAGAAAATGCATTTTTTCGTAAAAAAGTACTAATTTTGACTGTTGTTTATATATGATGTTTTTGCAATTAACAATTAATGACTGTTCATATTTTTTTTATACTTATTGATGTTCTAGAGACTTTGTAGAAACAAAAAATCCGGCATTTGTTGATAAAAAAGTAGTTGAAACAATAAAAAACTACGAAAAAAAGGTGGGTCTCTGGGTGACCCGCTGTGACTCAAAGGGTTAAACGATAATTATTGGAGGGAGAATGCAGTTGGCAACCTCCTATTTAATATTCGATAAGAAATAAGACAAATTCACAGTTTATATGGGTGCTTGAAATAAAAATTATTATAATATATATTTCTTTCGACCTGTGAATAATAATTTTATAATAAGTAGAATTGAAATGGATAAAAGATTCGGTGGAAAGAATCGCTGCTTTTACAGCTTCCCGTATGATTCTCACAATTTAACATGCGCCCACCATTTCTAGCGCTTCGTGTCTCAATTACTGTAACTCGGTTTGTCGGCGGGAGTCTCCGGGCAGTCTATTAACGGACCGAGTGTTAATCATCCCCGACGGTTTTGGGATATTCGCACTGTCTCGGAGAAAGTGAATTTTTCATCGAATCGCCCGAAACGGCAGATTGTCGCCACTACGTCTACCAAAAACGTCGTTTCCCGTCTCGGAGAATGTCTCAGAATTCCCGTCATACATCAATTACAGGGAATCATATTACATTTTTACGGATTGTTATAACATCTCGAATACTTAAATAAATCATATCTCCGCGTGTAATAGGAATAAAATAACTCTGCGCGAACAATCTCGCAAAATGTTTCACCGGGATACGCAAAATGCAGAAAGAAAAAAAGAAAAAAAAAAAAAAAAAAGAGATAGAATGGAAAATATATGAGCGTGTATAAAAATTTTTATGTCGCGGCGGTTGAGAGCTCGATAAACGACGATATCGGCCTCGGCAAACCAGCTATTGTCGATACACATGCGTCGCGGGGACATAAGGCGGTAATTCACAAGGCGACTCGTCCCGAGATTGATGGTCGAGAAGCCAGGTAAAAAGGTAGGAAGGCAATGCACTTTATGATCGAACAACGACGAACCGCCGTCGAGGGTAGACCCGCTATGTATAGCGCGACTGAATCATAAGCTATATTGTATTGTACGTACCTACGTAAAGTAGCTATTGCACCCGCGATGTATAGAATGCCTCGGGATATAACCGAGAGAGAGAGAGAGAGAGAGAAAGAGAGAGAGAAGTATCTCGATACTCTTCAAACGCGACCATTTAAATCTCGCGTAATCTCTTCAAATCCCTCAGATCCGTTTAACCGAAATGTCAAAAATATATATTTCGATTCTCTATAAATCATACTTGTGTTAAAATCGTGGTTAGGGTTGCACAAGACTCAAAATAATAATATTCGTAAAAATATTGTATTAATATTGAAAATTTTCGAAAACTTTAATCTTATTTTTGTCTGGAATTCTTGTTTCAATTTTATTAATAATTTTGGTTTAATATTAAACACAATCGCTTAAAATAATATTTAGCATTATCTTTATGTATAATTTATTATTTATCAATAAATTATTTATAAATAAATTATTATTGATAATGTAATAATAATACTGTTAATATTTATGCCATTCGCGTTTACTTCCTCCAAATATATATATACATATATTTGTTATCTTTATGACCTTATGAAAAGGCAGCTGCATACAGTGATAACAGATTGCAGACAATTTGTTAATAAATGTTTATTTTTTTATTTTTTTAATAAAATTTTTCAAATTCGTATATAATCTAGATGATTCTTTTCATCTAATTTACAAATATATATATAACTTTTCTAAATATCAATAATCTCTTGATAAAACCAATAATCTTAATAATTTTAATATTACTATCTAATTAAAACTAAATTGTCTTGATTTTTAATTCAAATATGAGATAAGATATTAGTCTTGTGCCTAATCGAGGTATAACTTGAAATTATGATTAATTTATCGATCATTCGGGCAACTTTACGGTCAAAATATCACGAATTCGATCGCGATCGAGATTACATGTGTTGTTTTGCGAACGAGAATGGCGTCTCGAAGAGAAGAAGGAGGGGGGGGGGTCCTGGTGCTTATAATTACCGAGCGAAAAAAAAATCACCTTTATCGCGCAGTCGAGCGTGATATTTTTCCGTACGCGCGCGATAAGGACCCCCTGTTTCCGTTCTGCGTGCGAACGCGTGTTTAGACTGAGTGACTTTTAATCGCTCGCCAGGAAGGAAGCCCGTTTAAACGGAACGGAACGAAATTTGCAAAACACCCTTTAAACGTCACGCGCGCGCGCGCGCGCGCGCCGCGAGGGGGGAACTCGTGCGGAAAATATATCTCCGTGCGCGCGCGGACACGGTGTACATAGAGATATTTTAACGATACGACGCAGGTTTAGCGGCCGTGAAAACGGCCACCTCGCGCGTCAGAAAATATGTACAACAATATATATACGGATCTTAACAACGCCGAGTGTTATTAGCATGGGACCGCGATCGGTAACGGATAGCGGCTAATTATTAGCCGCGTACGTTGTTGATTGTCTGCTAATGGGCCTCTTCCGCGATTTCGTTCTGTTTGGAAAGAGATCTTACAAAGGGAATATTTTGCATCGATTTTGCATCGACCTCGACTTCCATTTTCGTGCAACTCTTTTCCTTCCGTCTTTCTGTTGGCCAGTTTGGTTTGCGTCTTTTTTTATTCGTTCGCTAATAATGCCATTTTAGTAATAGATATCGAGTTTTGTTTCTAAAAATTAACGTTGGATCGTCACGATAATTGCTTCGTGGAATTTGTCCATCGATCGTAGGATCTACCTAGCAATGTGATGGATGATAGAAATAAATCGTGTAAATGGATCGAGCGAATTTATAGAGAAAATGAGACACTGGCGTGTAAATATAAATCAAAGCCAATGGAACGGTTTCTATATAGAATTATATTAAATCAATTTATAAATTTGTATCCCCGAGAATCGTATAGATTTATATAAAGCAGCGTATGGGAATATAAATCTACACGGATTCATTTGTTAAAAGTCGGCAAAGGGATTTAGCATCGTAAATCCATTTCTTAAGTAGAAAGATCTATTAAAAATTATTATAAATGATATAAAAAAGCTATATTATAATAATTTTTTAAATGTCAGAATCTTGAAAATATTAATTTTTCGAATTTTGTATAAATTGAAAGCATCGATAGCTGACATTTTTCAACGCTTTCGTGTACCCTCCGGAATAATTAGTTTGCGAATATCACAAACTGTCTCGACTTTCTTTCCGCGTTAGTTCCTCAAGTTGGATTACGCTGCTCGGGATTAAATTATGGAACGGGCCGTTGGCGAAGCGCGCTCCGATTCTCAGCTTTGTTCCCGGATATTGTAATAAATCATGAGGCGATTATATAATATATTAGTAAGGTAAACACGTCATTATTCGCGCATGAAATTACGCGGTGAGCGCGGTATAATCGCGAGAAGTAAAACGTGGAATTATGATAATGATGCTTGCAAGCCTCGAATTTTCAAGCGTCGCTTAAAGGAGAGAACTTACTCGCGAGTGCGTCCTCTTAGCCATTTTTTGATTTATTATATCCGTTTTGCCATTATTTCATATATCCGGCGTACACGTAATGTTTATATTAGATATACTTCAGTGTAATTTGTGCGCGATTAAAGGTTAAAAATTAGGAACAATCCATCGATCATTAGATCCTCTAGTAGATAAACCCCTCACAATACTCTTTAATCATCATTACCCTTACTTGTACCCTTTAATCATCATTATCATCCATTACTGAAACTACATTGCAAGCACGTTCTCTCGAAAATATAAATTATCTCTAAATGCAGTTGTAACACATATTATTCAAGTATCACACGTTATTTAGAAATTAACATCCCGGTTTCAAGATGTCTGAGTTACAAGACAAGTGTTTGCTTTTATTTTATCCAAATCTGTTCTTTATTTCCGAAATCTTATTTACAAAAATATTCTAAAATCTTTTTCATATTTCTACGAGTAAAAAAAAAAAAAAAAAAAATACGTTAAAACTTTACGAAAATATTTATAGAAAGTAAGAAATATTTTAAATTGTGTGTAATTATAAATTTTATTCAGAAAGAGACGGACGCGATGTATATATAATAATTTTACGAGCGGTTTTAATTTTCCCAAATCTCCCCTCGCGATTCCACTGAAAAAGGAGACTCAACAAAAAAAGTGATAGGCTCTGGAGAAAAGATTTCTTGTCGGTGGCGCGTATCCTCGGTTCGCAGCGTCTTTCGCGCGCGTATTGTTTTCGACTTCCGGCCGATAAAAGTCGATTCCGCCCACCGTCCGGTATTCCGCGGCGCAGCCGTTATCTGCCGGGTGGATCAGAACCTTCCAGTAGCCGTGGCAATATCCCGTACCCGATCTCTCCCGAGGCCCGTCTTGTTTCCCCCTCTCCCTCCCCCCTCTCTGCTTCTTCTCCTCGCGCGAGCGCGCGCCCCTCGCGACTCCGAGAAATATTATTTAAGTGCTTCCTGGCATATAAATAGTCCGTACGCGATGATAATTAAAGTCTCCCGGGACACGGTATCGGGCCGACGATCTATCTGCTCCGGCGCGGCGGGGCGATCGTATACACAGGGTGTTCCGCAACTTTCTCGCCGCTATAGATCCTCGGTGAATTCTGAATTAATTTTTTCTCGACGACACACAGATTTCTCTTCTCCATACTCGCTGTGTCATTTTTTTTTTCTTTTTCATATTCGCAAGTTTTTGACAAGTTCTGGATTCTTGACATTCACTCAGAAATTGAAGTTTAACGACTTTCAATTCGTCAACAGAACTTTCAATTTTTTATAATTAGATAATACTTGACTACTCGAGAAATATACCGGAATTAACCCTTTGAGTCACGAATTTTTCTAATTGTCTTTATAAAAGTATTTTATAAAATTTGGTATATAAAAGTTTTTGGGGTCGCTGATTACGAATCCGTTGTCAGGTTTTCAAAATTCAAGATAGCGGATCCAATATGGCAGACGAAATTTTACTTCCGCCATATTGGATCCCTATATTAAATTTTAGAAATTAAATCTTTTTTCTTTTAGATTCAGATTCTGCGATCTAAAAAAAAACCTTCAGAGAAAAAATTTAAAAAAGAATATGACTGTTACTTTTAATTTAGAACAGAAAATGTTGCTTTTTATATATTTTTTATCAAAAAAAGGAGGATTTAACAAAAACAACACGGTGGAATATTCTAAAAAAATTCTAAAAAATACTTTCGAGTGCACTAAGATTATAAAAAAATTGCCGTATTTATTGTCATAATAGATTAGTAGAAAACGCTTTTTTTCGTAAAAAAAAGTACTAATTTTGACCGTTTGTTTATATATGGTATTTTTGCAATTAACAATTAATAACTGTTCATATTTTTTTTTACACTTATTGATGTTCTAGAGACTCTGTAGAAACAAAAAATCCGATATTTGTTAATAAGAAAGTAGTTGAAACAATAAAAAAACTACGAAAAAAAAAGGTGGGTCTCTGGGTGACCCGCTGTGACTCAAAGGGTTAAAGCGTCTAGTATCAGATAATCAAATGAAATGGATATTTTAACTTGAGTTGATACATAAGATTTTATTTATTCTAATGGTAATTTGGTATCGTTGTTTCATCATCGAATTTCGTAAACGTCGCCTTTAAATCCGCAAATGAGCACGACACCCTGTATATACAACACACACGCCTCCTGCTATATCCTTCTACCAACGGAGCGCCGCCTCCTGTTCGTTCCTCATTTAAATACGTACCTGCTATCTGCGCGAAACAGTCGTCACTACCGCGCACAATACAGCCGGAACAACTGGCACTGGATATAATGGCTTACGTATATGTGCAGGCGTATGTGTGTGTTTGTATCACACAGTATACAGGCGGCTTCTTCCCCGGACCCTGGGTTCGGCGATCGCGATCGCGATCGCGCCCCGCACTCGTTTCCTATTAATTCCCACTTATTTTCCGATCGTTATTTATCGCGCGCGCCACGACTATCTGTAATTAAGACCTTCTCGGCCCGATAAATACCCTGCCTTTAATACCGTACGTTGTCAAGAATTCTCGGTTTAATACGCCTCGCTCGTATCTCGTTGAGAATCTATTCTACTTCTTGCCTGGCTATTTTCTCGTAACGTAATTTTTTAACACCGTACCAGCTGATTCGCGATACAAATATCAAGAACGATGATTAACCTCCCCTCTCCGAATATAAAAAAAATTTTTTTTTCCCCCCAACAGAAGATGTTATTAATAGTAGTTATTGATCTTGTAAAGTCATCGTAGGCTCGGTAATTTTTAATCAATTGCGCATAGAAATCACTATTAATGTATGTATCAATTATTTAACGATCCTCTTTATAGATGTACTATTGCAACATGTAAGATTGGTTACCAAATATAATATCAGAAATAACATTTTAATTCTTAATTACTGTCGTGCCAATCGCGAGTTTCTCACCTCAACTGGTGTCTGTTTTTAGATCATTACTTATTGTATATGAGATCTCTGTAATTACGATCGCATATTCATCATTAGATCTTAAATATATATCCATTTATTATGACAAGTCGCTAGTTTATAAATGGTTAGATATTCTAAGATAAAACTTTTACGAAAAGTAAAGACATTTAAAAATATTACTGCTGTGTGTTACGATCTTTTTTTTTCTCACACGTTTTAAATATAACCCTATTTGCCGAACGTGCGAGAGGCGCAAAAGAATATCGATAATAACAAAAGTTGATTATATATCCTGTCGCCCAATTAAAACTTCACACCATCCCCGGAACGGCGCTATATTTTCGCATTTTTATATCGTCGCGAAAAGGCGTTATTTATCGGCGCTGCTTCCCGAACAGATTATAATCGATCGAGAGATCGATCCTTTCGTTTTCCTATAAATTACCGTTAATTTTCTCATCGTTATTTATCGCGCATGCCTACGCGACGCGTCTCTATAATTAGAGCCCCGTAGAGCAAGTAAGCGATAAATCTACGGGCGATCTGCTCGTGAGACTTCTTTGCGCTTGTTTCTCGCGATTCTCGAGTCACGCCGCGAGATAGAAATTACCGCGATGATGGCCAAGTCGAAAAAAATTCCCCTGATTTATGCCATCACGTGAGGGCGATCTTTGTTCGAGTAGGCTCGCTCGAAAGTGCTCTGCGACAGACTCACCTGAAACAGAAACGAAAAAGAGAAACGTTATTTATAACACTTATGGGATATCGTGTTTATATTTTTTATACATTAATCATGTTTTTTGTCCAATTTTTTTCTTTATTAATTTTATTCTTGTTGTTAATTCGATTCTCCTTAATAGTGTATTTTTTTTATACGCTTATACTGATGTTACATATTTTTCTCTATTCTGTATTTTCTACATTAAAAGGGAAATTTCTTCCTTATTTATTATTTAAATAAATAAATAAATAAATATTTGTAACACAAGTACACAAGATATTACATGATCTTACGAGATAATTGTATATAATAATTGTATTAGATCAGATTAAAACATCGCATCTCTCTCTCTCTCTCTCTCTCTCTCTCTCTCTCTCTCTCTCTCTCTCGCTCTCGCTCTCGCTCTCGCTCTCGCTCTCTTGCACTTCTCTCGCTATTTCTTAACAGCTATTTTAAATAAGATTTACGTCAGCTATTAACAATGTTAACATCGTATCTCGTTGCGCGCACGTTTCTGCGTACCGTTCATATTATAATCCTCCGGTATTACATGCAAAACATATTAATGTTAATTAGCACGTATTAATGTTAATCGGATGCAATCATTCCACGTTAGTGTGCCCCCGGTGCTAAATCAACCGGAAATTTTCGCTGTAAAATTCACGCAAGGACAAGGATCGATAAGCGGAAGTCGACAATAGGCGAAATCGCCGGATGAAGAGAATCGAGCCGAGTGTGTTGTGGATCTTTCGCGGAAGTAGCGGCGAGTCCTCTCTCCGGGATCGATTTCAGCGGGTCCAGCAAAGAGAGAGAGAGAGAGAGAGAAAGAGAGAGAGAGAGAGAGAGAGAGAGAGAGAGAGAGAGAGAGAGAGAGAGAGAGAGAGAGAGAGAGAGAGAGAGAGAAGGACGACGCAAAAGGGGAAGGAGTGAGCGAGCGACGACAGGGTGTGAGAAACGGACGAGGAGAGGCCGAGGATAGGCAGAGGGAGACTGAGAGAAACGTATACATACATACGCGTGTGCAAACGGGAGGGAGGAAAGGGGGACGAAGGGGTAGGGAGAGAAAACCGGGCGCCGGTGGTGGCAGGGCGGCGGCGGGAGGGGGGACGCGCGCGAAGGGCGGAGGGCGAGGAGGGCGTGGGAGGGTGCAGGAATGGATCGCTGAATTTCTCGAATAATTAAGTTAGACCTCGGCGAGCTAGGGGTGGTCGCTTACCTACCGACACACACGCTCTCATACATTATGTACCGCGGTCGTACATACGCGTACACACATATGACACGCACGCGCGTATACCCATATCACACGCACGCACACGCGCGCGCGCGCGCGCACAACACATGCACCGTATCCTCTCTCGTTCCACGTCGTGGCGGTGGAATTGCGCTCGCGCGTGCACCCGCGCACACTCGTGTACAGGACGGCATTGGATATATACTTAATGAAGCGTAAATAATTGAGTAATGTGCTCCAGGCCGTTCGATCGGCGCTCCTATTGGTCAGTATTAATCTATTCCGGCGCATTAGCGTCCGGTCTATCTCTGCCGGCCGGACCGGCCTAGGACACGGAAACTCGCGCGCGGGAGAAACTAGATAGATAGCCGGAGCCCGCGAGCGTTCCGCGCTAACTCGCGCTAACCCGCGCTAATCTACGCGCCGACGAGAGAGCTCGATCGACATTGCCCTCTCTGTCTTGCTTTTCACGCGCGTTGTGTAAATAATATCATTTCACATCTTTTAAGCGATATGGATCCTTTAAGAGATATTGTAATATTAAAAAAAAATTATTTACCTTTAAACTGTAACAATTAAAAATTGTATTCGAAAAGTATTTTATTTTTGAACAAATAGTACATTATTTAGGTTTTATTTTTTAATTTGTATTTTACCCCCTTTTATTGCAAAAAATCACTTTTAAATTTAAATTCTCTTTGATTTACTGTACGTATCTACCCTTTAGGTATTGTAATTTCTTGAATCTTTAAACTCTAATAATTAAAAATTGTATTCCGAAAGTATTTTATTCTTTTAACAATAAATAATATTACATTTAATTTCTATTTTATCATTTTATAGCAAAAAATTACTTTTAAATTTAAATTCTCTTTGATTTACTGTACGTATCTGCTTATTGATTTATATTTTTTTTATTACCTTTATAAACATGCTATTATATTTCTCCGTTATACATTGTGTATTATAGAAAAACATGTGTTCAGAACGTAATATAGATGCAATTTTATTTCGTCTAATTGCATATCCATTTATTCATATCCGACCATTTATCTCTCCCTCTTTCTCCCTTCATCGCGTAATAGACACAGATCAAGCGCGATGCATGCGATCTCTTTGGCTCTGAATGAATTGATTTTCCGCGAGGCAGACCGGCCAGAGATTCATCGGCCCGGCATCTCGAGATTCCTGGCGATCGCGCTCGAGCGCACTTGCTGATCAACGGCAGTGATTTGCACTGATGATCGGCTCTGCGATTCGCTTGATCGCATTAACGCCGATTAGCCGTCAAGCCGGCTCCTTTTCCGCAGCCGCCCGAGGGTTGTGCTTGGATTTTCGTGGATTCCTGGAGATGCCGATAAGGGATTCCGAATCAAAGCCGGAGGATTTGAGAACGTTGTAGGGTTATTTGTATTTTGGATACGAATTTCAGTACGATTAGTTTCGCGAAAAAGAAAATTTTCAATCACATTCAGAGAATTACTAATGACACGCGAGATAGATGAAAAAATAAAAATTCTACTTATTTTCGAAACAAAAAAATGTGTTGGACATGAAAGAAATTAAATTTTTCTAACAATGAATCGCGCGTATCTCATTGATCTAGACGAGAGATTTCTTTTTTCTCGTTTATATAATCAATTTTGAAATCTGATTAGTACGCGCGATTATCATATGTCGCGATGATGGTCGTAAAACGGAAGCATTACGATCCGAAATAGAGATCTCATTCGCGACTTGTCGCGACTTCGACTAAATTATCGTGTCTCTCTATTCTTGCGCCGAAGCTATATAGTAATCAACTGTGCTATTTCGAGATTGCACGATTTCGGGGAAGAGAAAAGGAGGGAAGAACAGCGACCAGAAAGAGAAGACGAGACGCGAGATCAACGGTGGTGGTTAGAATGGCAGGATAGACGAGCGTGTCAGACGTGGGGTGAGAAGGGAAGAGTGAGAGCGAGAAAGAGAGAGAGAGAGAAAGAGAGAAAGAGAGAGAGGAAGGATTCTCGCTATCTTCGGAAAAGTCGCGCGAATCTAACGAGAGCGGAGCCACAGGTGTTTTCGCTGCGAATATATACCACCTCCACCGCCCCGGCCCCTCATCCGCCCATCCCTTTTGCAATTCACCCCCGTTGGTTTCTTCCTCCCGGGGTATTATCGCGACGGAAGATGTAATTATTTGCCAATATGTAATCTCTTTTTAAAAATAAAAAAAGAAAAAAAAAAACAAACACACGTTTCTCTAAAATGATCCGTATACATAATCTATTCTAAAAAAAAAATGTCCGCTAAAAGACGAGCTCGCGTGGGCACGATTATTAAAGCACGCATGTTGGGCTTATAATCGCGCTAGTAACTAGAATTTTACGGCGATGTATATATCATTTTTACGGCGGGATGTGACAGTAGCGATGCACAGAGTGAAATGTGAGCAGAACGGCAGAGGAAGAGAAGGTTATTAGAGATATTAATAATTGTCAGCTCCAAAATTCGCTATAAATTTAAACCGAGTCCGGTGAAGCGTAATAATAACAATAAATCCTTTCTCGCGTGTTAGACATCCTCAATTACTAGTATTGTAACTTTACCTTGCGAAATTTGCACGAGCACAAAGGCTTGCTTGTAAAAATTTCGCATACACTTAATTGCATGCAAATTAAAATTTTATATGCAATTCCGTATTTCTCGTGAAAGAGAAGGAAAAATTCATTTAACAAGCGCGTAAGCTATTTCCGGTATTAAATTCTACAAAAATATTCGATTCTTGTTAAATGCAAATTATATTTAATCCTTCGCTGTATATTTTGTTGCATAATACACAAAGAAAGAATTGTTGAATATCCCAATATGTAGATAGGGGAACGTGGGGTAGAATGACTAACGTAAGCATTGAGCAAGTTTTCAACATATTAAAAAAAAAAATAAATCCATCTTTTTTTACTAAAAATATTCTTTGGAATATCCACTATAAGAAAAAACACAAGTTTATTATAAAATAATAGTTTAAATAGACGAGATTATTGATTTAGTAAAAACCTAGATTTTCGTGATATGCTTTTCATGCGGGGTATAATGGACTACCTCTAAAACTTGTTTATTTCATGAACATTAATGTTTAAAACTTCTTAAAAGTTATATATTATAATATGATATATAGAACATAAGAATATAGATTTGTATTTTTAAATGATAATTATAAATTAATAACAATTCTCTTGTTATAATAAATATTTTTCTCTTTAAAACATGAAAAAATATCCTTTAATGTAATAATTTATGGTATTAATTTTGAAAGACGGCATCTATGTATACTCTCTTTCTTTCTCTAGTATAAAAATAAAAAGTACAACATTTCGTGGGCTAATATTTCATTAAGCCTCAAAACGTATTTATTTACTTTTGATAATATAAAAAATTATAATTAATCAATATTTACATAGACACAGTATGAAATTAATAAGAAAAGATCATTTTAAAACATAAATGTACTTACGGTAATAAAAAATAGAATTTTATCATTGTTTATCTTATGTAAATATATCGAAGAATTACAATTTAGTCGCGGAGAGCACAGCAAGTGCATTAAATAATTTATAGCAACTTTCAACTAAAAATATTGCGACCACTGATAACAGCACGCAGAAAGAGACATCTAATAGCAATAATTGCAACATATTTCATGACCTGGTAGCATCTCTGTAAAAAGATATCGACTCTGCACCATTGTACCTCGCGGTGCTGTTCTACCCCACGTTCCCCTACTTAGAATAATTTTAGTTTAATCGCAAAACTGTCTTGCTTAGATTTCTTTCCGACTTATCTAAGAATATTAATGATTTTACAGGCACGAGGAGGAAAGGGATTGAGAAGGGTTGAGATCATTAATTTTCATACATGTATAGTAATACTTGCTTTTGCCTCCGTTACCTGTTTTTCCCTTTGATCGTGTATTCCGGAAAAGATCGCATATTCCGGAGAGATATTATATCGCACGATGCGATATCATGTCGAATGCGCGTTGTACATCAACGCGAGATATATTGACGACAAGGGAGGACAAGGGGGCTGGAGGGGAAGGGGACAGGGGGAATTGCGGGAATAGGTATTTTCGAAACATTCCGCGCATCCGCTCATCGTAGACGAGCCTAGAGTAACTCTGCGCCGCAGGAGAGTGGCAAACTGGGAGGAAGGAGGAGGGGGACAGAGAGGAAGAGGAAGGGGGCAAAATGCGTACGGCCAAATGCGGGATATTAGCTCGCGATTAATTATTAATAGTATCGAGTGCCCGCTAATAGATATAATGTTATTGCAGCGAGATCAGTCGTGGTGGCTGGACGATGGCGGAAGCGCCATTGGCTAGGATAGTCGAATTCGAGATATCGAGGCAAGAGCCCCCCGCCCTCCCCCTCTTCTCCCCTCGGGGTCATCCCGCTCGTGACGCGAAAGGGCTTTATATATATATATATATATATATATATATATATGTATATATATATATATATATATATGTATATGTATATGTATATGCGCATATAGAATGGCCTGCAATGTAACAGCGACAATAGATATGATTAAGATTACCAATTAAATATTGCATTGCCGTAATATATTGATAGTTTCGCGTACTTGAAGCTAATGTTGTACCGTTAAATTTCACATCTAAATAAATTATAAATATAAATTTCTAAATATAAAACTATAAATTTCTCATTTATAAAATAGAAGCTTTTATGAAATTAATCGCAAGTATGTAAGTAATTTCTATTATCCTCGCAAAGAGAAAAACAACTTATTTAACACAAGTGTTATTTCTACTGTATTTAATATTTATAAATTTATTAACTGATTTTTTCACTACAAATTGTATAAACTTGTTTACTGCATCTTTCAATTTTGTATGAAAGAAGTGTTGAAAATTGTTTTATCGATGATATCGATCGAGTTTGTTTTATAATCTCCCATTGCGAACTTAAAAATTAGTATATACTTATAAAATGTATACTATCGCGTGTAATGAGAAAGATGAAGGAGGAAAATCAAGGGAGATGGATGAAATTTCATTCGCGCAACGAAATCAGATCCTTAATAACTCATCGATATTTTTTCGCCCTGAGAATCGCCGGTGAAACGATATTAAGCCTCATTCGCCGCTAAGATACGCTATCAACGGTAAATCAGCTGTTCATTCGTTTAGTTGCACTAAAGGATCTTCCCTTGCTTAGGATTTTCTTCGACAAAGAAAAATGTCACACTTTAATCGATTGTTAAATATAACTCGATGTCTTAAGGAAATGAGAATTAAATGGTGAACGTTACTGAAACTTTAAGTATTTTAAATTTTAAAAGAAAATTTTTATTAAGCTGTAATTATATTAAACAGAAGCAGAAACATGATATCAAAACAATATGGTTTTACAGATTGGACTCTATTTCATTTTTAGTTATGCTTTTAAATGGCTATTTGATATATTGAAATTTAAAAAAATTAATTAATAAAGATTAATTTTCTAAAATTACTTTCAAAAACTTTTATGTATAATACATGTATATAACCTATATAAAAGATATTTTAGAAAAATTTTTTTTTTTAATTTCAAATAATCTTTCTGACATTACACTTTCGAAAAGAGAAAGAGATATGCGTAAGTTTATTTTATATAAACGTAAAAGGTATTTTTATAAAAGTAAATTTTTTTTATAAAAGGAAATTGAGTGTAAATCTCAAGTCAAAACGACGAACAAACACCGATCGAAACAAAACGGTTGTGAAAGGCAACCCTTAAGTGTCTTGCGTCGGTTCTTTGAACTCGTCGCGGCCTCTCTTTTTCTAAAGAACCGTATAAAAATTGCGCCGACTCGTTTGAGTTATAAATTCTGAGGAGGGTGGGTGTCTCACATTCTCCCCCGTGCCCGCAAGGTACGAGTGACGAAGCAAAGCAGAGACGGCAAGTCACGAAAAAAGATGTCGATAGAAAGAGAGAGAGAGAGAGAGAGAGAGAGAGAGAGAGAAAGAGAGAAAGAAAAAGCAGCAATCGAGTGTTCGTTTTGTAGACACGTGCAAAATATCATTCCGGATGAGACAACGCGGGGGTAACGTAGGTTTTCATCCACGAATGGAAATCCGTCCGCGATGGATTCGCGAAGCTGCGGGGCCGAATTGTTTTTTGCGTCGAATTAAAAAAAAATCAACGATTTATATCGGGCAATTTCGGTCGTGTAGGGCGGCGCGCACGAAATTATCGGAAAAATATCGGCGCGTTAATAATACACTAATTTCGTAATTGAAAAGCGGTTTTATTTATCGGGCCGGCGGAGTTGCCGGCCGGCCGGTGAAATTTTTCGCGGCCGGTCGACGATTAACGGCCGCGGGATAACGCACGCACGAGATGAAATTTTAGAGAACGAAAACGGCGATGAAACGTCCCGCGGATAGAGACAACGACAAAAAGAGAGAGGGAGGAAGGGAGGAAGGGAGGAAGGGAGGACGGGAAAGAGAGAAAGAGAGAGAGAGAGAGAACGGAACGAAATAAAATAGAATTTATGCCATGTAACTGCTTTCAAAGTTTAATTAAGTACTTTAACGCCGTCCGCGCTTTTATTTCCATCATACATTATTTTCCATTTTTGCCATTAAAATAAGTTGCATTTGTCTTATTCTGGTATAAATGTAATGAATACTATAGGATTTTGTTATATTACTTCAGACCTTTCCTTTTGAAATATATAATTATGACAGACTGCATAATATAGGTATTCTATTTTATTTTTTATCAATTTATATTAAAAAATACTTATTAGAGTATACATATAAAGGATTCTGGAATATGTTGTCGGCGAGAAAGAAGGATAAAAGTGGAGAAGAACGGAAAACGAGCTATTTCATGTTGCGGCTGCAGGTGCAGATGCAGCAGCACGGACGAAAGAGGAAGTCGAGTTATTTCGGATATTAAACACGAAATTGCGTGTAGAATAGTCCGGAAAAGCCGCCGTCGAAACCCATCCGCGTCGCCTAAGTCTCTTAAACTGCAGCGCGCAGTTTCGGCTTTAGCTTTCGATTTATCGGGATCGATACTCATCAACGGCGGAAGAATCGCCAGTTTAATCCAATTTCTTTCCGTTCCGCGCGATCATTCGCGGGCTTATCGATTGCGATTTAAGAAGAGAATGGAGATACATATGAAGAAGTAAATCCAGTTCAATTTTTTTCGTTTTACTTTACGCAACGTTAAAGTTACAATCAATACAAAAGTACATAAGAATATTATTTCAAGTATATTATAAAATTACATATCAAAAATGGAAATTTATTAATAAATTTATTAAAAAATATTATAAATAATTTTTTAATAAAAATTTCAATTTTAAAATGACAAATTCTTTTTTATTATTTTTAAGTAATTTTTAAAAAGTATACATATAAGGATATTTTTTTTAATAACACAAAAAATATAATTATGAAAGAAAATCGCTCTCTTTAATCAGAAATAATTAAAAATTAAAAACAAATATATACATGTCTAGTAGTATCTTATTTCATTTTATAGGTCTAATGATTTTTTTTTATAGAGAATTATCGGTTATCGATTGCGATTTGAAAGAATGCAAAAAGTAAAATACAATTTGCTGAAAAATTTGATTGGCTTCCAAAGTTTCTCGAGTATCCAAAAAGATTGAGGAATGTATCTTGATGGATGGAGAAGGAAGGAAACTTTCTAAAAATCGTCTAACTTGTTCAAAGGACCGAAAGTCCGGCGAAAAGTAATTCTTCAAGTCTTTCTGACCCCTTTTATTTTTCGGAACGTCGGAAGCGCATCCTTATCGCGGTTCTATTTCCCCTTCTTTCTTTCTCTCTCTCTCTCTCTCTCTCTCTCTCTCTCTCTCTCTCTCTCTCTCTCTTTCTCTTTCTCTCTCGTGAAATAAATTTAGCTAGCTGGCGGTATAATACGGAATACCGGCAGGGATGCGAGAGGGCGAGACGGTCGACGGGGTTAGTCCCAAGGCACTTTCTTTGATGCCGACTAAGCCACTTGAGAGGGTGGCAACTCGGCGGCGCTGCCGAGTTTGGGGCAGGTCGCAACATCAAAGAGCGACACACTTGAAGCCGAGATTTCCACCTCTCTCTTCGTCTTTCCCTCCCTTATGTCTCCCTTCTGTCTCGTCATCCCTTAGTCACCGATGACCTCCGTTCTTCTATTGTCCGCCCTCGACCAAAATCGGTCTCGTTTCCTTGTATGCGCCGGAAACCGACATGAACGCTGACGTGTAAAATGGCTGCATAAAAAATGCAGCCACGTCGCGATTGGTGATTAAAGGGAGGAAAAAAACCATGATTCACGTTTTTGTTTTGTAAAATGTAATATTTTTAGCTCGCTCGTCTCTTTTTCATCCTCTGCTTTTTTCACAATAATATACATACATATGTGTCTCTTATAATATATCTCGTTATTTAGAATTTTTTAACTCTTACTCCATATTGATGAATGAGTTTTGTCCGTGCAATTTCTAACAGTATCAATTCTTCGCAAAAACAAATAGTCGTAGGATGATGGTTAAGCAAATTAGTTTTTTCAACTTTATTATTCAACTCTTTATTTAGAAGGATCAAAGAAAGTATATAAATATGTACAGTTTCTTTTAAAGACATTTTTATCCAATCGATAAATGCGTCCAAACCACCTGTATGGTTTGAGGGTGGCAAAAATACCAGTACAAAGTAAGTTAAGTATGTTATCAAGAATAAAGACATCAAATTATAAAAAAAGAAAAAGAAATATCGCGTTCGCAGAAAAGTAGTCGAGAGAAGGTGGCTACGATCGGCGATCTGTACAAAGTGCTAATTTTTAACCATGCGTTTGTACTCGGTGTCAGCTCGCTCTTTTCGCGCACCCCGATCCGTAAATTTTCCCCTTCAAGCGGAAAAGAGGGAAAAACGCATATTTGTAGTATCAATATGCATCGCTTCCGCCGCGGCACGAGCAGGAGGACTGCAGTTACCGCGGATAATTCTAAAGAATAATGTTTTTTTTAATTCCGAGCCCGGGCCACTCTCGCGCCCGCGCTCGCCCGATGATCGGCGTAGCCGGGTGTGTCTCTATTTTTTCTGGCCGGCCGGGTGTGCATTAATTTGTAATTGCGCGGCCGTTTTTACGCGCAAAGTCCGCCGATCGGAAAATAATCGGTCCGCGCGCTTTCCGATCGAATCGCGCGCGAATTGCTTTGTTTTGCGTTTTCGGCCGGAGATGGATGGAACGGCAGACAGAGAGAGAAAGAGAGAGAGAGAGAGAGAGAGAGAGAGAGAGAGAGAGAGAAACGGGAAAGCGGGCGGACAGAGAGAAGCTTGCTTTTTCGCGGCTTAAAATTAATATGCATGGGTCCGACAGTGAAACGTTTATCTTGCTGGGCTTGATTTCGTTTTGATACGCCGACAAATTGCGGCGCGCGCGTGCCTCCGCGAGCGGGACGCTATGTAATATTTGCGAAAACACCGCTTCTCAACCGCGAGGTTTCAATATAAGCGGGATAAATATTCGCGCGTACGAATATAGAAATAAAGAAGAGAGAGGGAAGGTGACAAGGGACGGGGAAAAGTTAAAATGTTAGAAAATTTCAACGGAAAATAGAAATAATGATAGTGGAAAGATCGTAAATATCGATGCGTGTTTTTAGACACGATCGTCGGTTTTCAGCCGCTCGCTGCCGCAGAATACACATACATACATATATAGGCGGGGGGAAACTTATTAACGGTGAGAGGTATCGACGAAGGGGCGGCGAAAAAATAGCCGAGTTTTTGCGAATTTTCAACGCGAGACAATATTCGACATCTGGGCGCTCTCCCGCACTCTGCGCGGGCGGGCGAGGCGGCGATTAAAAATTAATAACGAATATCAACAGCGGCGGGGCCGGTGTGGCGCTTCATTACTCGAAATTAAAAATCGTCGTTCGGATCGCGAATAAAAACTGCGGCGGCCGCTTCGGTTCTGTAATTACAAATATCCACATGGCGCCCGGCGGAAAAATCGGTAAACAGACTCGTGATCGATGGCTGTGCCCGTCCGCCTCCTCCTCCCCTCGTCCTTCTCTACCCCCCTTTGCGTGTGTGCCACCGACCGAATCCCGCCCCCTTCTCCCATCAGGTCGGGGTAGTTTTTTACCGCGATGCCGCGAATTACCATTGCAAACGTCCGATGCCTGTGAAAGTGGCGAAACGTATGGGGTTTCGATATGATTTCCAAAAAAAAAGAAAAAAAACAGAGAGAGAGAGAGAGGGAGAGGGAGAGCGGAAGGTGGAGAAGAGCGGGAAGAGGACTATAAAAGTCCATGAAGTCCTATTAAATTCATGAATCCCGATTTAGATCGATCACCGATCGTCACTGTCCTGAATATTTTTTTTTCGTCATTTGATACCTTTTTTGTCCTCCCCTCTTCTCCTCTCCCAACGAACGTATCGACGATTCGTAGTATCAAATATACTATTTTGCAGCTTGCATTTGGCTCTTGGACACTTAAATCCTATCCTTTAGAAACGCTGTAAAAGTATACTTGAAGGAATATATTTTTAACGCGTTGTAAATAATTTTATATATTATTCGATATAATTATAATAACAATCGCGTGACAAATTTCTCTCTTAAAAAAAAAAAAAAAAAAATTATTGACAGTTGATTGTGCGAATAGATTATATAAACCGGAAGAAAGAAAATGTTATACTTTCTTTCATTGCGCAAACGTTTCTCGATAATTTTCATTGAACGGCAATTCTTCAAATATAGAACGGCGATCGATTAATTTCGCGTTTAACAACACTACTCGCCTCGCGACGCCGAGCGTCGTAGACGCTGTCGTTATCGTCCTTATCGTCGTCGTCGCAGCTACACCGACACCGACGCGGCGCGACATTAAAAGCGGCGACCGGGCGCGAAAATAATTGCATTTCATAATTGGCTAAAATATCAGAAATGAAAATTAGTTTATCGAGCGTCGCGTTAATAATTTCGCTTAATCGAAGCGACCGACGCCGGCGCCTGTAACGCGCCGAATGATATTCGCGGCGCCTGCAACGCGGATCAGGTGTACCAGAATAAATCGCTCGCGAATCCGACGCGTCCATCGCGACGCTGGGTTGCTTCCCTCTCCCCTTTCCCCCCTCCCCCTCGTCCGCCCTTTTCCCTACCCCCATGTCTCATATCAAGGGACGAATATTTTTTATCCGCGGCTCTTTCATTTCCCCCTCCCTCGAAAAAAATGGTTTAAGCGCTCCCAGGATGTATATCGTCGATAATATATTCGAAATAACGTTCGATACTCCTCCTCTTCTCGCGTATATATATTCGTCGGGCGTTGAATCTATTAAGAAAAGTCCGTCCGTCAAAATTATACAGGGTGTCGCGCTCGCTCTGACTGTGGTTTTCTGCGTCGATTCGCGGGATTTTTTTCATGAGTTCGCCGATGCCGCCGGCGGGAAAAAAATTGGATAAAAAGCGCCGTATAAATGCTAACGACGATTGCAAAATTTTCAAAATTGAATTTAACTCTGCATTAATTACTGATTTCATATCTTACCATTTTGCCATTGATCGAATAATCACCAATCTTTATATCAGGCTATAATACTGTATTTTTCGATTTATTTGTCGGAATTGTTAATTTCTTCTTCTACATTATTTGTCGACAATCGTATCTCATATTAGGCTCAATTTCCGCTGAGAAGAGTTTTGAATTCCACACACATACATATATGTACTTGTCGAACAATCTACGACGGCGAGAGAGAGAGAGAATGTCAAAACGGCGGGACACCTTGTATAGGGATTGTATGTGCATGTGTGTGTGTATCACACGCCAGTATAATTTAACCGAGCGTCGGAAAAAAAGGGATATTTTTGGCCCGTCGAACTGTCACGTCGGGGAGAAAAAGGAAGGGAATAAAAAAGATGTAATTGCGTTCTTGCGCCGCTCGGTGGCTCGTTCCACACGTGTCATCGCTCTCCGCGCCGCTTCCGCTTTTAATCACGATTATCAATTTCGGCGCGGAAAATAGCGGCCGTTTAATTGGCGGATGACACGCTTACCGATGCGGTAATTTAATGCCCCCCCCCCGGTCCCGCGGTCCCTCCCTCCCTCTCCCCTCGGCCCGGTTGACGCGGCGCCCGTTCTCTCGGCCCTGGCGATCTCTCCTCGTCCGAGGATGCTGCTGCTGCTGATTCCGCCGCACTCGATTCGCAGCATGATCAAAGTTTCACGCGCGGCCGCCGCTCCGTCCAAGCAGATCGCCCTGGTTTAATGAATGTTTGTTTGTGCCCCGATAATTACCGCTCCGAATTCGCATTTCGTTTGGAGAGCGGAAAGATAAGGATAATTTTCCCGGCCGATTGCGGATTTAATATAGAAGTGTGAGGAAAGATATTTTTTTTCCTGTTCAAAACGATTGACGATTCGAACATTCCATTTTTCGGAAGAACATCGGAATTAAGCGGGTTTCTGATGTTCGTCGCAATATTCATGGAATAGTCCACGCGTATCTAGGACTATAATCCCCAGGACCACAGCTGCAGGGGGATATGATTTAGTAAGTCACAAGGAATAGCTAATCGGAATTAGTTAACGAGTTTCTCAGCTCCGCCAATTTCCCGCGTCCCTTCGCGCCGTTAATTATATCCGAGAAAAAAAGATCGGCGCGCGATTAAGCGAAATCGATAATTCCCGGCGCGGCCGAAAAGAAGCGCCCCCGCCGCCGAATTTTCTTCCGAGATTTATGGCTGGCCGGGTATTATATACTTACGGACAGTATATCATTTAACGCGCGGGGTTTTACGAATACAATGGGGGCTTCATTATTTTTAATTAAATTGAAAATTAAATCGCGAGCAAGCGCGCGCAAACGCGCGCCCTCGCGCTCGCTCGCTCGCTCGGCGGCGATATTTCGCCGAATATGTAATTTATATTTATGCATCGACGATTCATTTGCGCGATTTAAGTTCGACGAGGGTTTTTTTTTTATTCGGCCGTTTTAATTATTCAAATACCGCGTGAGTTTTATACGCGATCGAAGGATTTGCAATATGAATGCGGTAAATAAATTAACTTTTATTAATGAAAATCAGAAATCCCGCGGCTCCATAAAACGGCGAAAACAACGCGCGTGTTCCGCGGCATTCTCGAAAAGCGGAATAAAAGCGGTAAAAACGTTGCGGAGCCAATTCTTTTCCTTCTTTTTTTTTCTGTAATTAACGCACCCGCTACCACGAGATTATCGTTTCGCAAACCAAATGTTTAATCAACGCTATAAAGTATATTGTAATATCGAATGCATGATGCCGTTTCGGGAAACAGTTTGCCGTATTCCTTGGTTTTCGTCGCATTATTTGATATTTAATGACAAGATAACGTGCAAATATACGCGCGTGTCTATTAATAACCTCGTCAGCATGACTATTATATGATATTATTTTGAAAAATGTAAATTTATTATGTAAATTTATATTTTATTAGAGGGATATATTGATTTGCGCCTGAATTTTAATTGCAGCCGTCGTTTCGTTTCCGTCAAAAAAGATGTCGCAAAAAGTGTGAGATCAATATTTATTATATATCAAAATTTATTACACACGCAGACGCGGGGATAAATAAAAAAAAATCGCGTTAGTCACATGGTAATTGTGTTAGAGCTGACACACCATCTTCCTAATATAATTCGCGATCGAATAAAAGTCATTTTGCATGCCTTTTGAAATTCATATATAGAAATGAAATAAAAATAAAAAAAGTTAAAACTTTTTTTCACCGTCTACTTTTTTCGATAAACTTTTTATATTTCATCAAATTATTATTGACATATCAGTTGTGTGTGTGTGTGTGTGTGTGTGTGTCGTAATGGCTGCACATTAGTAAGTAAATAATACAAATCATAAAGTTTCTAATTAGTATACATAAAATTTTTAGTTAGATTATAGAAATAGAGAAAGAAAATTAATATCTCCAAAATTGTATTATCGACCATGTCGATCTTCATTTGCCGACTAATATTAATATTTCAAATTAATGGATTTAATGTATCTATTAACGTATTTAACGCGCGCGACCTTTGGATAATTTTTATTCGAGTCAATCGGGCTAATTGCGATAATGGAGTAAATATGACGCCGCAATATTTTCCAATGATGTAATTAATAGTCATCATCTTCCAATAATTTTATGCCGCATGTTAAATAAATTGTCATAATTTTTAACAATTATATAACACAATGATTATTTATTTTACCGTAACGCAGTGCCGTTATTTTATTATTTCAACTATTTTAATTTATGTTACATATATCTGTCATTAAAGTTCACCTTTGAAACAGGCAATTCTTTAAATTTTAATAAAATTTATTTATATAATGCAATAATCGGTGGACTTTAATTTCCTTCTATCGCGAGGCAAGAATTCGCTCGGTATTGGAAGGTTTGAAGTGGAAAGTTAAGAACGGAAGGATTGATTGCAAAAAGAGCGAGTCAAGGGTTGAGTCGAGAAGAGCGAGTCAAGAGTCAAGTGAGAAAAGAATGCGAAAGCCGCTCGCGCGGCGAGTAAGGCATTTTTAACGAGGCTCGCTCGCGAAAATCGTTAGTTATTCAATCGTACAGGCAGACGGGACGGTAACGAGCGGATTGATTATCCCTAAGCGGCCGCTGTTCCTTATTTTCCTCGGCTGATTTTTCCGTTTCACGCGGCAATTAAACTGCGGCATCGAAAGCCATTAGGGCAATCGCTCCCGTAGGTGCTCGCGAGTACGCGAGATGAGATCTCCTCGCGATATCCCGCGTCCTTAATTGCAAGGAAGTTGCAGATCGTATTAACAATTCGAGGCATTACCGTGCTGACAAGACGAGTTTCTTCAATATACGTGCATTTCAAAGTCATACTTATGATAATTATAATATTTAAATTATCCCATTTTCTTACATATAACACATACGGAATGTCTATAAAATACTCGATGCTTAAATTAAAAATTTTCACGTAAATTTCCTTATCTTTCACTTTTAGTTTTTTTTTTTTTTTTTTTTTTTTTTTTTACTCGATGATGTAGCTGGTTATTAAATGGAGAACATCCTTTTCTGTTTTTGTTCAAAATATTAACTTTTGCCTCTCGAGAATCGTCTGATCGTACCTACAGACAGCGTCTAGAACGAAGAGTTTCTTGTTTAAACAAATATCGCAGACAAAATACTATACAGTTTAACAAGAAAAGCGCAAGTATTTTCAAAGCTCAAGGATACTCAACGTTCATCTAATAAAAAATATTTTAAAACAAATAGCTATTCATCGAAGTTATTTCTTTGACAATTATGTGCAGCGCGAATCTAAAGAATGATTTTAAATAATTATATAGAGACGTATTTATGTATAATACATTTAAATTATATGATAATGTTATGCAACATTAAATAGTGCAATCATCGATTAAATATCAAGCGATAAAATATTCGTGAAGCTCCTCTTTATAAATTTAGGCCTTTAATCGGCAAGCAGAGCGACAAGTTGATTACCGCTTATAATATTATAATAATAAATAATAATAAAATACTTTACGATGAAGGCTAGCCGAGTCGTATAAAATTACGTTAAAATTATGTTAATCCGCGTAAACTGCAATCGCGTCTCTGTTCGCGGGCGCGGGCGCTCGCGCGCGCGCGCGCGCGAAAACCCGCGGATTAATACCTTAATTTCGGGAACCCGCGTCGCGTCCCTCCCCCGCGCAGTCGATGATGAATACACAATACTGTCTCGAGCCGGGACGAAATAAATTTCGAAAGGATATGGACAGCGTGACAAAAATTCGAGGCCGGCGCAATTCGTTCGTTCGCTCGCTCGAGCAAGCGAGAGCCGCAGCACGCGAGCGCAAATAACGGTCAGTATTTTGCAGTAATATTTCACCGGAGCAGTTGGTATTAATTCGTAATATGTTACCGGCAAACTATACGAAAGCCCCCTCCCCCTCCCCCCTCTCCCGCAAGCGCACCCCTATCGCGTTCTCCTCCTCCCCGTCTACCTCCCCCTCGGACGGGCATCGTCCCGCGCGAACCACCCTAATATATGGTCCGGTATTATTGCAATGCAATGGACAGAATACTGTCAAAATTTATCGGCAGCCGTTTTTCATGCGCTGCGTCAAATGAGCCGAGCGATTAAAGCGCGCGAATTAGCCCCGAAATTTTCGACCGCCGTTGTTGTTGTTGTGTTGTTGTTGCGTCGCGAAATGAACGCGTACGTATGTACTACATACACGCACGTGTGCGTAACGCATGCACTTCATGACGACGGATCATAGGACCGCGATGCTTATTTTTTTATTTTTCTTAGCTCGTTTGTATGGAAATAATATCGACGTTAAAACGCCAAGATAATACCAATAATAACTTAATGACATTCTCAATAATAATCCTCAAGTCCAATAATTTCATTACTCTTATTTTCAACATTTATGTCTAATATTCATTGTCATATTTATATATAAATTTTCCTTAATTATTGATTGCTTTACAAGAATCAAGGTAAGATAAAAAAAGAAGATTCGTTCAGTAACAAAAGTGCCTACTCAAATCTTGTAAAAAAAATTCCCAGAAAAAATTTAGCTGATGTTTCAAATATTTTTGTTCAAAATTGCAGATAAAGAGAATATTTTAAAGATTTTTTTCGTGTAATTTTTAAAATAAATTTTTTTATTATACAGATTTTCTAATGCTTTTCACTCATACGAAGGAAAAAGACAAGACCTTAAATTCCAAGCACCAGATTTACAAATGTACTGGAAAAAACTGAATAACTTTCGTTAAGATTAAAATTTTAATTTTCATAACATTTTCATTTTTTATCGCTAAAAAATGAAATAAAGAATAGTACTACATAAATATATAAATATGGAATGGCTTTTACGTAAAATTAAAATGTAAATAGGCTATAGAAAGTAAAGAATAGTCAGTAAAAAACGTTCGCCTTTACCCGATTTGTCTAGATTGTATGAATTATTTTAATCTGTAATATATTTATTCACTTATACTTATTTAATATTGTATTTTACCTTATAACTTTTATTTACTCTGTAGCCTGCATTTGAATAGTACTGCATATTCAATATTTTGTTAACACATTGAATATATAAACAGAGGTAGATGTATATTTATAATTTACAACATAAGAGCAAAATTATCAAAGAGAGAACTTTTTTTTTTTAATTCCCAAGTCCCAATAAAATTTCATAAGAATTCCCTGATTTCTCCAGGGATAAAAAATTTCCAGTTTTTTTTGTTTTTTTTTCAAGAAGTATACATCCCGAACAAAATTTATAGATTTATACATACGCAATATATCGATTGATAATAATCATGCGTGAGAGGGCAAAATTAATGTCCTGAATTCGCAATACCTAGGTTCAGTTAGCAGAGAGTAACGATTGCAGTGTCGCTATTATAATTATCGCGAATGTGGATTCGATAGGTTATCGGCTGGTGTACAATGTCATGCGTCAAGACGCGTTTGCGACGGATCCTCTAAATTTTGCGCGCGTCAGAAATGGCAATTTCGCGAACGTGGCACGCGTGAGGGATGCGCAAGAAGAGTGGGCGCGCGTGCGACGTATAAACAACATTCAGGACATTAAACAGCTAAATCCGCTATTACGCGACGCGCCAGCGAAACACCCGATAATTCACGCGCACTAAACAGTGTATAAAGAATAACAAATTAATTTGTTATACCCACACCACCCCTAGCGCGGGGCGCTTGCGAGAGAATTTACCGGCAGATGCTTCTCGCGCGCACGCGCGCGCGACTCATATAAATTCCGGCGGTCACGTATAATACAAATAATCAGAGCACGTTATTCAGAGAGAGCACCCGGGGACACAGACAACGAGGAAAAAAAGAAAAACGTGTCAATTTAGACGGTATAATAAATATTGCAACTATGCAAATTTAACTCCGATTTTTACTCTCTTCATTTTTTAATGATCGATTCTATATATTATTGAGTTGATTCTGTAATATTATTCTATAGAATCACGAGCTCACAATACATGATAGAGAGTTTCACAATTTTATTTTTTTTATTCGTTCCGTTTTTCCAATTCAATTTTTCGTTAGCGTAAATTTAAGCGTCAGATCGTACCTTTGTGTGTATGTGTGTGTATGTATGTGTGTGTGTATGTATGTGTGTGTGTTGGGAAGAATTTTATCTCTTCTATTTTTCTCTCCGATATCGTATATAAACATCTTCATAATTAAGTTTTCAAATTTCTGCTAAAGTAAAGCTAGTCTGGAATTTTAACCGATAAATCTCAAACTGATAAATATCTTACTGACTGAGGGGGCAAACGATATCGACTTGAAATTCTCGTTGAGACTCTATAAACGAGTCGGGATATAAATTGGCGAAAAATTCACGCGAGCTTTACCGTCGAATATGCGGAAAGTGTTAGCGATCTCTTTATTAACGTCCATTCGCAGCCCACGTTTCGGTTGCATTTCACGCGTTCGCGTTCGCTCGAGATGCCTTCGAGAAGAGGATCCACAATGGCGAGAGGAATCGCGCGACGACCCGTGTCTCGCGGGCCACTTTTCTCCCCCCGGCTCCCCCTCACCTCCCTTTACCGTTGCCGCCCGGGACGCCGGGCTAACAGGAAAATAATACCCTGTTGATTGGCAATTTAGTCTGAGATTGCAGCAGCAAGAAGCTCCTCGGCGGCGAAAGAACGAATCAAGGTTGTAGATGTGACGTCGGGACGAGAGAGCGGCACGACCGCGATTGAACCTGCATCCCTCTCCTTGATTTTTTGCCAACTTTCTCTCTTCATCGTCTCGACTAAAAATCTTATTTTTTTCACCTTTTTACAATGTGTACTTTTCGCTCTTAAATTGTTGAAATCAGTTATTAATTTTGTTATTTAATTCTTTATTTATTTTTATTATTAAAAATTTTTCTTTCGCCAATATATATCATAATATTTAGCACACAATTATTTTCTTCAAAAAATAAATGCATAAATATTGGTAGATTCTATTAGAGATTAAAGATACAATATGAAATTAAAGATAAATAATGTTAAAATAATAATATTAAAAATAATATTAAATAAATAATATAATATTAAATAATAAAATAAATAATATTGACATATACATATATAAAAATAATAAAATTTTTAAGTGTCTAAAAAAAGTTAATTATCAACGAGCCATTATTTGCCTCGTCGATTATTTATACAATCTAATACAAGCTTTATATAAAAAAAGGAAAGAGAAAACTTTACGTTCTTTCAATGTAGTGTAATAAAAATTAGATGCAGTTAGATTGCACATCGTGAAAATCTGAGAGACTCGCAAGGGATGTATCAATCCACATGTCTTTTTTATCAGGCACTTTTTTATTCTCGTGAAGAAAGAGTGAGTGAGAGAGAGAGAAAGAAAGCAACAACAAGACGGAGTAAACCGGCGCAACTTGTGCCCTGTCGAGTGGTCTAGAGAAGTCAGCGCAGCGTGGTCTAGGGTCGGTTTTTCAACCCTAGTGTTGGTCGCCCTTACATACTAATTATCATCATCGTAGCGCGAGTCTCTTGATGCGAACGCCCGAACGCATCTGGAGCGACGACTCGCACGCGTTTTGTACAAAAACGCGCAGACGGCTGTCTTCGACGGAAACAACCCCTCGGCTGGTTGCCTCGAACACAACCATCTCCTCCTCCTTCCCAACCCGGAGTTTATCGCCCCTTCGTCCATTCGTCTTTCCCTCTTTCGACCTCTTCGCTTTGACTCCGAAGCGGGTTAAGGGGGCCAGCAGTCAAGGGCCGTGACGTGCTAAAAGGTACGCTAAAGAGGATGCTACCGGATGCTAATTGTGCTGTTCGAGAACAACTCTCTCTCTTTGTTTGTCGCCGACCGTGAAGAACGACCGAGGGATGATTTCTCAAGTACAATGGCGCGATTTGTCGAAATTATCGTTACATTGTGCTGTTTGAGTTTTTAGATCGATGTAGATTTCAAAATTTTATTAACGATATATATCTTGCAAATTTGAGTATAAATGAATTTACTAAATATATTGCAGAAAATCTTGATTAATATTTTTACAGACCCAGGAAAATTAATTTTATCTTTTTTTTTTCTTTTATTAAAGCGCTATCGGATATCCATCTTACGTGACAAAAGAAGTACATTCTTATATTTTGTATCGTGATTAAAGCGACTCATGTGTATTAATTTATAAATTACCCAATATTAATTAATTTAGAAATTACACAATATTAATTAATATATATATTAATTAATTAATATTATATTAAATAGTTAAAATTAATATAAATTTAAATTATAAATATGTAAATTATAATATTTATATCACTTTATATGTATCACTATCTTTCGGATAAAAGAATAAATGAACATTCTTGGAAAAAAATTACAATTTAAATAAATACACAGAAATATTAATAAATTTCTTTTTTATAAATATTGTATGAAGTCTCGTGATAAAATTTAAACATGATGATCTTATCTAAAGATGCGCTGAAGGGCGCGAAGCAATATCGGGGATAGGACACGGGGGCCAAATGGCGCACTCTAAATTACAGGCAATATTAAGATCTCGCGATTGCGCGCAATGGTATGCAAAACAATTCCGACGGCGGAATACATGTGCGTGTCTATGTATATAATATATATATGTGTGTGTGTGTGTGTGTGTGTGTGTGTGTGTGTGTGTGTGTGTGTGTGTGTGTGTGTGTGTGTGTGTGTGTGTGTGTGTGTGTGTGTGCACCTCCGGTTTTTAACATACACCGGCCCTCGAAGCTCCCATAAATTCCCAATGACGTCTCGGAAGGGTTGCCACGCGCCAGAAATGGAGAATTACATTGTTCCCTCGTGCAGTCCAGCGTGTTTCCCTATTGTCATTCCATTCCTCTAACGTCTTTCGTCATCTTCCTAGAGTGGCAAATTTTTCTGACATTGATTTGACAGTCAAAATTTGAGAAATAAAAATTGAAAATTCAGAGATTATAGAGTTGAGAAATTTTCTTTTATATTAATCAATATTAATTATTTAAAATAATTAATATTAATAGTATAATAATTATTTATTTATACGTATTATATATTAATTGTATAATTAATATTAATTATATAACATAATTAATAATTATTTAAATAATTAATATTAATTCTATTTTCATGGGAAATATATAAAAATGTTTTGAGAAAATTTATAAAGTAGTCTCGATATAATAATTTTACATGACTTTCCTTCTTCGAAAGTAAAATATTACATCGATCAAGTACACACTATGCGCGCTTGTGTATCGCGTATCGAAAGCTATGCGTATCGCGTCGTTACTCTCGTCTCGTTCTTTCCATTGACGGAATCGCGGCGAGAAGTCGCCAGACAAAACCAGACATCGGCCGTATTGTTCGGCTGGCCCGTATTCAATGGCGCGTGCACAATGCACGTGAAGAGTGCACCCGGTGCATATCCATCCATCGATGCTGGCCTCACGTACGCAACGAGCTATCTGTGTTCTCCAAGACCCGCCACCGTCATCAACCACCCTCCGACCCGTTCCCAACCCTTTCTTCCGCTCTTTCCTCCCTCGCCTCCCTCCTTCCGTCTGCGACCAAGAGGTCGCGAAACAGCGACGTCTGCGTCGCCGATAGAGATGCATCGGTTCCATTACAAGTTGTTAATGAGACAGATCTGTCTCTCGGTCTCTCCCAATGCGTTATCGGCCGTGCTATTGTTACGTGTGGTCATTGTCTCCACCGCGGATAATAATATCTGAGTAACCCGAAAAGAAAACTCCGAACGGAGGAAAAATCACGAGGTACAAAAAAAGGAGGTTTCCGTTTCCGAAACTTTCTACGCTTACAAAATTGATTCCCGACGAGCAAGAATCCTTTGTCTAATTGGAGACTAATCTGGAGGTTGTCGGAAAAATTACGAAACTTTTGTAGAGATGGATGCGTCCCCTCGAATAATATCCCCTGTGGCCGGGAAGGAAAATAATGATTAAATACCACAAAGTTGAGGAGCAGAGTCTTGTAAAATGTTAACTGCGTCTCAAATCTTCCATCAATTCAGAATCCATATTTTTCATTTTTTTAATATTTATATATCAAAATGATAAACACAATATGAGAGAAACGTCGCAATCAATATAAATTTAATCAATCTTAATTGTATTAACGCTCTCCTGAAGGAACACAATTTCCGAAAAATACATCCCGCGACTCTCTTGCTTTTCATCTTCGCTTCCTATATTTTACGAAAAAAAAACCGACCCTCCCTCTCTCGCGGTGATATGTAACGGTCGAAAGATAACAGGACCGATCGGTATCGATACGGATCGCGTATTTTCACGTCGATTCCGTTCTTTGTTATTTCGTATCGAACGCACACGGGACTGACTCTCCATATTTTTATCCTCTTTTTTTTTGCGTCCTTCCTCTCTCTTTCGGCGCCGTATTTCATCGTTTCGCGGGCGTTGCGCCCGTTAAAACGGCCGGATTATAAGCGGCCGATAAACTCTTTTATTTTATTCGCGCCTCCCTCTCCCTTTTCCCACCTCCTTTCTCCCTGTCCCCGAAAATGGAGCGTCGTTATTCCTGCCTCGTTCTTTTTTTTTCTTTCTAGTGCAACCTTCGTTTTATTTATTCCATTGGTGCGGTTTCGGTCGCAATCATCGTCGTTAATTGGTCATCTTCTCGAGCAAAAAATATGACGTTGAGAGAATCCGGAAAATCGGTGTGCTTCTTGCAAAATAGACAGTCGAGTCAGAGTTCGAGATCCAGTCCAATAAATCAGAATCGCGTACTCTTATTAAAAAGAGTAAAGAATTAAAAAATCGCTCTATTAGTATAATGTAGCGAAAATAAAATAGCCAACATAATAAAATAACAAAACATGATATATTGATCAATAAGATCTCTATAAAATTCCATTAAATTTCGTCAACGTCAATTTATTTTTCGCCGCAAAAAGCGAGTGTAAATAACTGATCAATAGCGATACTGACGGCGAATCAGATTCTCGCGAAAGATTGGTAAGACAAGCGTCGATCGTAAACGCGCGGATTTTTTTCCATGGTGGTCGGACCGGATGCGACGTTCTTATTAATTGCGGCTTGTTTTTTCCGTAAATCTTCGGATCCATAGCCATTGCACGATATACTGAGTCCAAATGGGGTTTATATCCGGTAGAATGGGATAGAGGTGAGATTAACGGGCGCGTCGACGCTGCATAGCTATGCCAAATTTACTGTCGCTCAGTTTTTGTTACTAGCGAATACCCGTTAAGCGTCCGAAATCTACAGATCTAATGTCGTTGGTTAACATTGTTTCGTAAAAATTCCAGAAAGCTTTTTGCAATAGAGCATTCGAAGCTTTCGCAGAATAAAACTATATATCAAATATTTATAATATATCTAGAAAATTCTTACTCATTTATATTTCATTTTATTTTTATTTTTGTAAAAAAACTTCCTGATCTTCCAAGTATTTTTATTCCAAATTCCAAGTAAAGAGAATATTAAGATTTTTTAACACAACTTTCTAAAATAAATTTTTTTATTGCATATGTTTTTAATGTTTTTCATTCATACAAGGAAAACATTTTAAGTTTCAAGTGCTAAATTTATAAATGTATTAAAAAAAAACTGAATAACTTTCATGTAAGTACTTTTCAATTGCATATTTTTATTTTTTCACATTTTTTATTTTTTTTTTTGATTACGAACAATATGTACTGTATATATATTCAATATTTTGTTAAAACATTAAATATATAAATAAAAATAAATGTATTGAAAATATATTTTAAACCAAATTTGTGTGCATAACTTGCTGACTATTTACAATATATGAGAGCAAAATTATCAGAGATAATTTAAAAAAAAAATTCCCTGAATTGCAATAAAATTCCCTGCGATTTTCTTGATCTTTTTCATAAAAGAAATCGTTGAGAATTCCAGATTTTCCGTGTTTTTCCAGGGAGCAGACTACCCTGGCTTTAATTTTAAATTGAGTCATCTTATTCAAACTGATTCACAGTGTGAACAATTTCATATTTATTTCTTTATAAAGGACGTAGAAAGATAACTCATGAATGAAAGAAACACTGCGAGTCACAAATTGACCATGAACACATTTTCTCGATAACGTAACTGCGAAATATCACTGTATTATAGGTGGTGTCGGTTAAAACGCCAAACTGTTTTACCGCGACGACAACATGCCAACGATTAACCCGGCGTACACACGCCGGCGCTCCTCTCTTTCCCTCTTTTCGCACGCATGTCCATGCGTGTGTGTATGTGTGTGCGTGTGCGTGTGTGACCTTTGCCGCCTAGCCGATATAAACATAGAACGCATGCATCGTTGCTAGCGCGGCGATCCCTCTCTCTCTTTCTCTCTCACTATTGTCCCTTATCGGTCCCTCTCGCTCTCTCGCTCATCGCCATCCCCTCATTTCCGAGCGACGCGAAGCGTGTTGCTGTCGCTCCAACCCCCTGCGTTTCCCTTCTCACCTTCTCTCTCTTTCTCTCTCTCGCTCTCTCTCTTTCTCCTACCCTCGGCCGCGTTTTCACTCTTTCCCTCCCACTCCACGCGTCCTCTCTTCCCACACTCCCGACACCCGATACTCGACACCCGATACCTAATTATGTTAAACGCTTCCGGATTTTGTGGCCGGATTATGCGGCCTCGTTGCCCTCGCACTCTCTTTCGCTCTCTCCGCGCTGCTTTCTCTCTGTCTCTTTCGCTCTTTCCGCACGCGTACTCGAATGTTATATCGGTTTCTCATTCTCTCGTGAGCGTGGAAATTTGTAACAGTTTGTAAATGATGATGCGCTCGTCACAAGAGAACCATCATATGATCCCTAGAGAGTGACGAGAGATAAAAGGATATATATTTTCCGAAGAAACAGAGTATATCTTGTAAGAATAAAACATTTTTCTCTAAAGACGAAGATGCCTTAAAAATATTTTGATAGTATTATTTTAAGGGGAAAAAAAAAAAAAAAAAAAAAAACATTTCGAAAATACTTGAAAAATTAATTAAATTGCATAATTAAAGAAAATGTATCCACAACAAAAGTGTGCACGAATAGGAATAATTAAACTTATTAAAAGAGTTTTATCCTATTTAGTTGGAAACACAGGGATTTTACAAGATTCGACGAATTCCTTATTGATGTGGCACTCGGAAAAATTTATCGCTCGCGATTAACCAGTTAGAGGGAGGATGGATTTGTCCATTTACGGCCGGGAGGAAAAACGAAGAGAAACGTTTCCAAAGTGCATCCAGCTGGCGTGGATCGGCCGGAAGGACCGTAGAGTGTATGTCGGAAAGAATGAAGAGGGAAAGAGAAAGAGAGAGAGGATGGACCACGCGCGCGGAGAGCGCTCCAATTTCTGGGCAATCGCCGGCCAATTTCGGCGCGTGCCAAATCCACCCCCATTCGTGTCTGCAGCGGCGGCCTCTCCACCCCCTCGGTTACGGTCGCCCTCTCCTCCTCCTCCTCTTCCTCCTCGCGCACGACCGCCAAAACCGATGTTGCGCGGGATCGCGCGATTTTGCGCCCCCTCCCCCCTCCCTCCACGTTCGCTCGCTGTCGCATCTTTCTCTGCACGCGTGCAGAATCCCCGCGCTCTCTTTTTCTCTCCCACGCTCGTTCTATCAAACCTACCCCCGGCTATGTGGCCGCGATGAAGGGTTTGTGTACACGCAGCCGGCGGTGAAAAACCGCTGGCGATATAATTGCGGTTTACGGCTGCGAAAAACCATCGCGGTCGGGATGACGTAACTGACGATCCAAGTTTATCAAGAAATCCGCCGGTTGACTGCGAAGAATTACGAATGAATTATGGTAAATAAAATGAAAAAATAACCAAGACGTCTACTTAAATCTTGCAAAACTTCCTGAAAATTTTGCTAATTTTCCAGGTATTTTTATTCAAAATTCAAAGTAAAGAGAATATTTAAAAAATTTTTTTATTATAATTATAAAATAGTTTTTTTTACTGTATACGTTTTTTAATCTTCTTCACTCATTTTCACGAAGAAAAATTATAAAACCACCAAGTTCAAGTACTAGATTTATAAATGTACTGAAAAAAATTGAATAGCTTTCGTTAAGATAAAAATTTTTAATTTTTTTAACATTTTCATTTTTTTCACTAAAAATTAAAATAAAAAATACGTATCGCATATTTCAATGTTTTGTTAAGACGTTGAATATATAAACAGAAGTAGATATATATATCTATAATATACAGTATAAGAGCAAAATTATCAAAGAATATAATTTTTTTAAAAATCTCCTGAGCGTTCTCTAATTTCTACAGGTACAAAAAAATTCCTCGAGAATTCTAGGTTTTTCATATTTTTCAGAAAGTACATATCTTGATAACAGCAAATGCAATAATAATAACAATAATAAAGAAAAATTTAAGTTTTTCGAATTGCACAAAGAAACTAATTTAAATGATTTTTCATTAAAAGGATCTAATGATTATGCATTAATTATGAAGAAATGACGTAAATTGCTATGCTCATTACAGGAAGTATTTCATCTGTGCGAAAATAATTGGGCTGTTAAATGATCGAGAAGAGATTTCCGAGTGCGATTTCGTCTTGAATATTTGTCGGCGGTTCAAATTGGATTGAAGAAGCCAGCACGAGGTCGGTTAACCAAAATCGGCGCTTGTAATGAATCTCGGATTACTATCGCATGTCCATAATTTCCTATCGTGATTATTATCGCGTTGCCCTAATGCTACATTGTATTAAATTCCAGCGTTGGTAACCAGAGACTGCTGTATCCAATATTATTATTATAATTCTCGCTATTGTAGCCGACAACTTCCGCCGTCATTTCTTATCTTTATATGGCGTTAACACAATCTTTTCCAGAGATTTATTAAGCCGGTTTCTACGTTGAAACAAAATATATTATAATTATTATTATTATTGCGATTCTAATTATCAGTAAGTTTACAGTTTTAATTTGAATCTTAATTATTAAAATGTACAAGAGATGATGTAAGAACTAGGAAAAAATAACATACGATTAATTTTTGCAAGAGAAAGTGAGTTTTTGGTCTCTTTATCAGAAGACTGTATATTATAACGTCATTAAAAGCAAATCACAATTATACTCAGTGTTCCAAAACACGAAATCTATATATTATCTATATTGTAAACAGCGCGAACAGTGTGATTAGTATCACAAATATAATTACAAGCTGTAATAGAGTAACTCGATAATATCAATGAATAAAATGGATTTCTGGAGAGTTGTATTAAACAAGAACCTAAAGAGAATATTAAACTTACACCTGCACACACGTTCGGCCATCTTGCTACGCTTTCCCCTACCGCAGATAATTGCAATATACACGCGCACCTGCCGATTCGCCGTTTCAATAGCGTAGAAAAGAATCTTTACAGCGAATTATTACACACGGACCAATCGTGAGACGCGTTTCTTCTTATCCGCTCTTTCGTCGCTTGCCAATCGCCAGCCGAGGAAAATCGGCACAGCACGATTTATCGCACCTCGCCGAGTCGCGATACGAGATTTATGCAACGCGCATTATCTTTATGAGTCGCGCGAAATAATGTCATCTCAATCTCGCCGACGCGACGACCCAATAACGCTTCATTTTATGTCACTTCGATGAAATTATATAAACACAAAGAGATCCGATAAATCTTAATTAAGTAATTTAAAAAATTCAAGACGTGAGATATCATCACTTGTGTATCGCAAAAATATTAAGTATAATAAACAAATGATTAAAGAAGAGGTAATTAAGTTAGATTAGGATGGACATAAATAATTTTTTATTTACTCGATAATTAGGTCAAATCGATTGATCGTATGGCTAAAACAATTTGTTCGCTGCTCGCCTTGAGGGAGGGGCGGGGGGGAGGGTCGCACTTCTTCTCGCGACTCCTCGCGCAAGGACGTTGCTTAATAATTTTTTTACTCGCTCAGTGCAACTCAGGGCACTTAACATCATAACGCAAGGTTGTAAAAACGCGTCTGGAGTGGGCCGTGCTTGTCGGAGTGTCTGCGAATAATTAACGTTTGTTTTACAGTCTCGCGCGCGCTCCAGCAAGCTTTCACGGATGGCTCTTGGCTTCGACGGAAAAAAAAAGTTAGAAATTAGAAATGCATTATCCGATACTTGCAGAAGATTGAAAGCTGGGACTTTGGACTTTTCATGGATCATAAATATCAATATGTAAATCATCGCGACGTATGCAGAAGCATTTATAATCAAACGTAATAAACTTCTAGAGTTTTAGATCTGTATCGTACACGAAAATACATATGCGATTAAATATCAGACATCTATATAATAAGAGATATGAGAGTCGAGATCGCGCTGACAATTCAACGATGCTTGGCTACACGCGTGAACGATATCCTTCTTCACGTTCGTTTTAATTGTCCTCGACCGTTCAACAAGGCGTAAAATGTTCGCGCAACACGTGTACCCCGTCGTCGTTACGCGTTAATTGCCCGATAAAAATCACAACACGCCAGCAGCAGCGCGAGCCTTTGCTCGCGGCAACATATACACATTGCGGCGCGAGCGGCTCGCGTGGCCGTAAAGATTAAAAATGTGTCACGCGTCCACCGAGGATCGCGTTAATCGCAGGTTAATTCGTTAATTACGACGCCACGCACGTTGTTGGCGTGCGACAACATGTTTCGGAAAAGACATTGCGAGCGATAAGCTACTCCGATGCTTTTTCTTCCCTTTTGTGCGTCGTTGAAGATAGCATTATCAGTATTTATGTATTTTCAGACCTTTTTTTTTAAATATTCGCAGATTAATTTTTTATTTCACACGAATGAGAGAGTTTAAATTACTTTATTTATTAAATTCTCATAATTTTTATCTTTGTACATACCTACATATTTTTATAGAGAAAATAAATTAGAGAAAGATAGTATATAAGCTTCTGTGACGCTTATATTATAAATGCTAAAATATATTGTCACGATCTTTTTATAATGAAGGGATCGAATTGGATAAGTGATATACCGAATTGACTGATTAAATAAATCGCGTGCAATACCGAGTCTTGCAATTCTCAGAATCGTTGATCCATATCTAAGTGCAAATAGCAGAAATTGAGAGGCACCTGGAAATCGCGGTGTATTTTTTATTATCATTTCGATATCCGATTCGCGAGAAAACAGCGCTACTGTATTCATTTCAGCATGCTTAAACACGTTATTTTTTTAACGCGGTTTTCATTAGCGGTATTTTTCCAGCGTCGCGGACCTTCGTTATCGGCGACAATTTATTTATCTATCTTGAAATATGATGAGTGTAAATTACATGAAGAGAGGGCGACCTGTTTACGATAATATATGCAAACAGTATTTAATCGAGCGTATTTCTTAAAAATGTAATCTCAGAATGAAATAATATACAATTTTTATTTATTATATTAATCATTAATATTTATTATTTTTGCAACCTCCATTTATAACGCAGATCTGTAACTTCCAATTCGTTCATTGACAAAATACCGCGGATGTGATTTAATTCACAGAAACAGCCAGCATAATCGGATGATGAATTTGAGATTCGTAGCTGTCGATTATCTCATCAACTAGTCTCTCATCCACGCGATTGAGAATTATTCTTGAACCGAGGTAAGATCGACCTAACCCATCTCCCCATCCCCTCATTCCCTCATCCCCTTTTTCATTCGAAAGGCGCGCCGCTCGAAGGTAAACGGCCGAAGTTCACGGACTTCCCTTCGGACTCTCGCGAGCCGGGGGGACGGAGGCTGAGAGAGGGTGGCGGCAGCTGGGGTGGTTTTACGACGAGCGAAACGCATCCCCTTACCAGTCCCCGCACCCCTCCGAGTCGCTCGCTCGCGCGACGTAAACTTTACGGTGTTTATGAATATTTATATTAATCTACATTTTACGGCGCGGCGTCCGCAGCCACGCAGCAGCCGAGGGGTGACGCGAGAGAGAGAGAGAGAGAGAGAGAGAGAGAGAGAGAGAGAGAGAGAGAGAGAGAGAGAAAGAAAGGGAGAGAAAGAGAAAAAAATAGCGCGCGCGCGCGCGCGAGCGCGACGATGTCGGCGTCGAAAGCTCGAGTTTTATCCGCGCGACGAAGGAGGTGGGAGGCTTGCGAGGATGAAAAACTTGGATAATAATTTACGTCTCGTCTAATGGCTTCGAAGTAATCCAAGCCGAAGTCCGGCGTATGTATTTTGGCATAATTTAATGTAAAGCGTGTCCTGCAGCCAACAACGGATCGAACTTTAATGACGCATCTCTTTATAAGTGACTGTTATTGTACACAAGAGATTAAAATTCTGCAGAAAAATGTAAAAATAAGGTAAACGGAAATACGTATAAATTTTGCAAAACACACCATCATTGAAAGAGATAGAATAAAAGTTCGCTTTTGAAAATATTAATGAGCGTATAATATAATCCAGCGTGTCCCATTTGTAATATATGTCTTATTTTTATAAAAAAGAAAAAAAAAATAAATAGACACGCACCGTATTAATATTTCGAGTCGAGATATCTATTTTGAGGCGATTTTAATAATCACGATTAATAATCGGGCAAGGCAGCCCTTTACATATTTTTTTCTTATCCTTCCTGTTTTAATGATTCGAGAGCGGCGGTGGCGGTTGCGTTTTCTTGTTTTAAATATTACAACTCTTTTTTTCGCGTAACTGCTGCGCGGCTCGTCTTAATCTTTAAGCGAGCAAAATCGCATCCCGTTTTAATGGCCGTCATAATTTCCGTTAATAATAGATTGCGCGACGGGAACGATCGTCACATCGCGTCGCGCGAACAGGATTAACAAAAACCGTAAAAGAGCAGCCATCCATGCTGGCGAAAGTCATCGCCGTAATTACAGCGTTCGTGTTAACATGCGTCCTTAATCGGCCGATCGATTACCAGAAATTTCACGATCGCGGAAAATATGTCTCTATCAGGGCGGTTTTCCGAATGTACCTTAATTAAGCAAAATTATTTTCATACTTTTGTCATTTATTCTTTTCTTTCTTATTATCTGTCGATTTAATTAATATTCAAGCTTTCAATATTAGTTAGTAATTTATCTTTATTTTAAAATTTAACAATTATGTTTTAATATTGCACAAAAACTATGCGAATAATAAAGTCTTCCTATTTCGGGCGATTGTAATATTAGATTTTTATCATCATTTCTGAAAGAAAATTAATAACATAGTATAAAGGATTAAAATATATAAATATATAGGGGATAGACGGAGCAATAAATAAAAGAAAAAAAAAAAAAAAAATCTATAAATCGAAAAATTTGCGATTCATACGAAACGAACGTCAAAAAGCAAAAAATATCGCTTGGTAAGCTGGGGTTAATTTTCTTCGACGATCCCTATAGTCCTTTTTTTTCCATGTGCACGTTGGGATATATACTCTCGCTAGGGTTCCTGAAGCAGTCGGCCGCGAAAAGCGTCGGTTTTGTCTTAACGACTCATACACAGGATGCACCCGCTGTCTATCCATCGTCCATGCGTTCACGACGTGCGGCGGCGGGTTACGACGCAACGTTTCCGAGGATCGCCGACGACGAGGGAGGAGGGGGGTGGAGGTGGTGGATGGCGGCGGAGAATAGCGGCCGAGGAGGGTGGGTGTACTGTACGGAGAACGGGTGGCGCGCGGGGGTTGGGTTTACGGAGGGGGAGGGTGGCGTTGTACGGAGGGATGAGAACATGCGAAAGAGGGGGGCACGGGGGTGAGGGAGAGAACCCGGGTGGGTCGCGGGGGAGGGTGGGGGAGGACGGTTGGTTGGTACCAAACAGCGCTCACTAGCTCACATACTATTGTGTATACTATTGTTCTGGTTGGCTAATATCCAAGATGGCCGACCAGAGAGCAGTTATACTCGGGTGGCGCCGCCGTGTGTGTGCGTGTCCTCGCTCGAACGCACGGCCGCGCGCGAGTGAACAAGCGTGCGCGCGCGCGTGTGTAGGTCATATATAATAATTATATATATATATATATATATATATATATATATACACATATGTAGATATTTATGTACGTATACGCACGTATGTATACTTGTGTGGACGGGGAATTCAGTGCACCGAGCAATGCACGGAGCGATGCATATATACGCGCGAGATAATAGCCATTGGCGGAGCCTTAGTCTCCTCGAGGTATATTGATCTGCCGGCGTGGTTGTCGAAGAGTGAAGACTTCCTCTGCCGAAATGGCAACGAAACTTTCTTTCGAAAAGTGCGTGCGTGCGTGCATACGTTCGCCGGTGCATACCCTATGCTGCCGATGCGGACCAGAAGTTGAAAACAACGCTTTTACACAAGACTCTTTATATACAGGACTTGATTCGTAACATGTAAAGCAATATCTTCCAACATTGTCCTTTTTCTGAACGTTGTTGAAACATTCTGTTTATATCTTGCTCAAAAATACTTCAATCTTAATATTTTAATATTTTAATCAATTGAAATATTTATAAATTAATAATTAATATAAAAGTACTAACGCAAAATATTCTATTTATATTATCTTGTTAAAAAATATTTAATTAGCAATTTAGCAATTTATCTAAAAGTACTAATTTATATTCCGACATTGTTTTTTCCTTATTGTTATTGGATATTGTATTAAAATACAATATAAATATTTAATTAAAATAATTTAATTAGCAATTTACTTAAAAGTACTAATTTATACAATATTTCGTTTCTCCTCGAAGGAAATTTCATTTCCGTGATCGCCGTCGTTTGGCATTCAATCCGTCGCACGTGGCAGCGACGCGACGTACGTACGTATGTTCGCACTCGCTTGTAAAAAAAAAAAAAAAAAATTCCTCGCGATAACTCAAACTAACGTAAAGGCCAGGGATTATCGGGCCCCTCACCTAATCTCGCGTGTATCTTAAATCTTTCCGTCCGCCGTTATCTCCCGTGTTGGCATCTAATTCACAGCGTGTAACGCGCGAGTTACTGAAGTTTCATTATCACTCTTAAATGTTAATTACCTTGCATAACGCAGATAAGAAAAATCAGATAACGCCGTCAGGCTTCCGCGCGTCAGGAACGTTTGCGAAGGAACGATAGTTGCGCGATTGTCTGACTTAATGGCGCTTTTTGTCGGTATTAAATAATCTGTAGAAATCACGTCGCGCGCGACGTCCGATTTATGCGATTTCCGAAAGAAATAGTATTTCGCCCGAGAAAATAAATATCAACCTCTCGCCTTTTTATTTTAATATGTTCTTACTTGCAGCTTGTATGTAAAAAAGAATGTAATTTTTTTTTTTTAAGAAACCGAAATTCAAACTTCTATTTCAGGAAGGCGTTAAATTTCTTTCAATAACTGCCATTTTTCATGCATCTATGGAATCGGTGAACTCGAAGATGCAATCAATTATTACACAATCGATACTAAATCTTCTCATATGCAAAATCGCTGGCATAATATACCGTCTTCTTCTCACGGTACTCTGATTTCATTGAATAGCGGTATATACTTTATTACCAATAATTTTGCTCGACTCTCTTTTCTCCTATTTTCGCAGAAACGAACCTTTAAATAAAAATTCTGTATAAATGCTGTATCACATAGAATATTCGTAATTATTCAAATTAATATAAGGAGGATTCGAATGGGTATCACAATGTCAATATCCGCGACGAATCAAGCGACGAATCAAAAATCCCATGTGCAACCGAATATAACTGAATCACGGGAATATAACGCGGCTGAAAAGCGAACCCCTTCGCGTGCGTGCAACCCCGATGCGTCGAGGGGTGCGAATTTTCGCGCTTTAAAACAATACGAGACGATACACGGTCGTTTCTCTTTCTCTTTCGGGATTCACGATAAAGTCGCATTTCTCCCTTCAAGATAATAGAGTGATTTACGATTTTCTGGCTGCGACAAAATCGAAAAAATTATTGTCGCGTTATTGGCGCGAATACAAGCGGATTATCGCGAAATTATTGATATATTTTAATCCGGAAATATTCGAGAATATTATGTTATCGCGTGAAAAGTCATGTAACTACGTAATGCAGTTTTTCTTAAAATTTTTAAAATTAAAAAAATGTAATATAAAATTTTTATGTAAAAATAAAAAAAAAATTTATGCAGTCTCTGTAGAATTTAATTATATGGTTCGTTTTAGAAAGATATTACACGCAACATTTGCAAAGAGATACACGTTTACAAGCATAAAAAAGTTTTGACAGTTTCTTTTAGAAAAATGTCCGATTTTTTTAATTATTGTAGTCAAGATGCTTTTAGGCGCAATATCATGGTTATTTACGAACTTATGAAACCTACATGTGGTTTTGTTGCTCGCAACGATAAACAACGGAAACAGGATCGATCACGATTCTATGTTCGTCGATAAAACAAGTAGTAAACAAGTAGTATTTGCATTCTGTGTGCGTTCAAAATTTACTACGCTGCATCGGCAACGAATTTTATCTCGCTGTAATTTAAGAATAAAACTGTTTTTAGAAAAACATTGTTTTGTGCAAATTGATCGATTCCATGATAAAGAATCATTTATTATCCGGTTGTACCATCAATTACTCAACATCCTGTATATGTATGCGAAAGAGTAAAGCGCCGTTGAAGCTACATAGTTTGTATTGAATCGTAAACTTAAAGAAATAAACTTAAAATTGTATTGTAATGAAAAGAAATATGGTAAACAATTCTAGAAACTCCGCAACTTATAAAACAGGAAATAGTTATGAGATGACAATAAATTAGAAAAAGAAATGTAATAATCTATTGCAAAGATTTTCAAAAATTTGGATGTTAAATGAAGAATTCAAAAAGCATAAAGAAAAAAAAAAAAAAAAAATAGAAAACGTAAACAAATTTATCCCATCATAAGTACTCTATAATCGTGTGGTCTAGAGTAGACACCATTACGTGCTTGTGCAGTGTAAATGGTTCACTGAAAGAAACTAGAACCACTTATCCGCGTGTCGTATATCGACACGCGGTACTCGATACTCAGTTAAGGGTTACGCTCGCCTGGCTGGCGAATTCCTGCCAGTTGCAGACGCGCGTTTTGCCCCGACTGTACATCCTATTCCCGCGCGTGAATATATTAGGGTGGTTCTGCTCCCCCTTGGAACTCGAACACATACAAATTAACGATATTACTCGCGCGCGTACGCTCGCGCACGCCTACTGTCCGTGTATATGTATATGTTAGAGACAGAGAGACGTAAAACGCGACGGCGGTGGCGGCGGCGGCGGCGGCGGAGGGTTGTGCGACGCGTCAAGGGGTGAAGAGGCTCGGAGAGGCTGTCTGCGTATGCGTGTAGGGATACACACACACACACACATATATATATAAATATATATATATATATGCATACATATGTGTGAATGTGTGTGCAGGGGGTGCGCAGGACGAGGGATGAAATATTATAATACGTCACTTGGCAACTGTGCTGCGCCATCGAGCGGTGTATACCAAGTTTCAAATACGCTAATTCGAAAGCCACCCCTCCCGCAGTACTCTTCCCCCCATCAACGACAGGAGAGTTACGCGACTTCTTTCCCGTCCTTCCCTCCCCTACCCCGCGGTTCCCCGCGTCGTCGTATGCGCGATTCCGCCGTCTCCCGTAGTGAAGATTTTCCTCGTGCGACGAGGAGAAAAATTACCGGGATGTTTGCGGAGAGAAAAGTAGACGGAGAGCGACGGAGTTCTCTCTGTTGTCGGAATCTTGTTTTTTATATATATATATATATATATATATATATATATATATATATATATATATCCACTGCATTACATTGTAAAAAAACTGAGTAACGCAATTGAGGAAATAAATCGATTTTTAACGATATCGATAGCAAGGCTCGTCTTTCCGATTTTTTCCGATTTTTTTCTCACGTCAACAAACAGCTTCTTTCGTACATTGCATTTCGAACGCGCATCAAGTGTTTTTTTTTTTTTTTTTTTTTTTTTTTGTAGTAAATTTATCGAGTGTCTCTCTCTCTTTCTCTTTCTCTCATTCTCTCTTTTGGTCTTGTCAGAGATGCGCGATTCCTCTCTTCATTGTCCGACAAAAGAGGGTGTAAAATACTGTCCTGAGCGTCGCGAAAACTTGCGATCTAAAGTGAGCTTGGTTAAAAGACGACAAATACGACGACAACAACGGCGAAGTTTAAAAAAGTGGCGACACGGAGAGAAGATAAACGCTCACGCGGTATTAAGCTACATCGCCTAAGAGAACTTAAGAGGATGTCTATTTTTACACCAAACTGTTAACAAGTCAACCTAGAACGAAGAATTAAAATTCGCACGAGTGCCACATCTGCGGAAAGTCTTTGGTACGTGCTTTCCTGCAAGAATATACAGAGTGTGTAAATAACCACCGACTATAGAGGCAGGTTTATTTAGATTTACACGATTTGTCTGTATTGTTGTTTATTTCAAAATTTAAATAGAAATAGATAACAATTGATTTAGACAATTGCATCTTAAACGAAAATGCATATATATATAATTTAAAAGTACCTACTTGAAAAATCAAACTTTTAATCTTTTATATTTCTCGATCGGTGATAGGGGAACGTGGGGTAGAACGGCACCGCGAGATACAATAGTGCAGAGTCGATATCTTTTTACAGAGATGCTACCAGGTCATGAAATATGTTGCAATTATTGCTATTAGGTGTCTCTTTCTGCGTGCTGTTATCAGTGGTCGCAATATTTTTAGTTGAAAGTTGTTATAAATTATTTAATGCACTTGCTGTGCTCTCCGCGACTGAGTTGTAATTCTTCGATATATTTACATAAGATAAACAATGATAAAATTCTATTTTTTATTACCGTAAATACATTTATGTTTTAAAATGATCTTTTCTTATTCTATTTTACTGTGTCTATATAATATTGATTAATTATAATTTTTTATATGATCAAAAGTAAATAAATACGTTTTGAGGCTTAATGAAATATTAGCTCACGAAATGTTGTACTTTTCATTTTTATACTAGAGAAAGAAAAAGAGTATACATAGATGCCGTCTTTCAAAATTAATACCAAAAATTATTACATTAAAAGATATTTTTCCGTGTTTTAAAGAGCAAAATATTTATTATAACAAGAGAATTATTTTTATTTATTAATTTATAGTTATCATTTAGAAATACAAATCTATATTTTTATGTTCTATATATCATATTATAATATACAACTTTTAAGAAGTTTTAAACATCAATGTTAATGAAATAAATAAGTTTTGGAGGTAGTCCATTATACCCCGCATGAAAAGCATATCACGAAAATCTAGGCTTTTACTAAATCAATAATCTCGTCTATTTAAACTATTATTTTATAATAAACTTGTGTTTTTTCTTACAGTGGATATTCCAAAAGATATTTTTAGTAAAAAAAAAGATGGCTTTATTTTTTTTTAATATGTTGAAAACTTGCTCAATGCTTACGTTGGCCGTTCTACCCCACGTTTCCCTATAATCAAAGAAACATTCTCACAAAATACATCGATTTAAAATAAGTAAGAATAACCTTCTCGTGCATTAGCGTTTTACAAGATTAAGAAGCACGTTTTGTGCGCGTCCATTAAAGGCCTAACGTCGGCAAAATGATCGCCTCCGATCATGCGAAAGGAACAATTTCCGTAGGGTAACAACGAAAATTCTTCGATCGATGCCGAAACGTCTCGAAACTCGATACAGCATTCGCCGAGACGAGCGGAAGGAACGCGCCCGGAGTGCTTTTCGCGAAAGACGCCCGGTATACGGGTCCTGTCCACGAGGGTGTGGTTTGATTAATGACCTATTCGATCCCCCTGCCTTTCTACGTGGATGCTTCGCGCTGCCGTAGTATCGAATTCTACCTAAATACACCTGTATACGCGTGCACGCGTATGCGTGTATATACGTGTGCGTGCGCGCGCGCGCTTCTATTCGCCCGTTTATGTACATACGTCGACGAGAAAGGGGAATGAGAGATATAGGAGTAGGCAAAAGGGGTTGCGCGTGCATGAGCGAGAAAGAGAGAGAAAGAAAAAGGGAATCGCGTTTATTAATACTACAGCATCAAAGAGAGAGAGAGAGAGAGAGAGAGAGAGAGAGAGAGAGGAGAGAATCCTCCGAAAGCATACATCATCACAAAGAAGCTAATGCGAGAATATAATAATCGAGCACCGACTTACTAAATGTAATGAATACGCGAACCCGATATCATGCACCTCCTGCCGTTGATAAAACGAGAGCTGTTAAAATGAGATGAAATAAAGTAATTCGACGAAAATACACAAGCCGCTGCTAATCGAATAAGAACTTTTCAAACGAGTAAAATTAAAAACTCTAAATGCGTCATAAGAAAAAAAAACCCCTATCCAATTTGCTAACATAAAATATAACGTCATTTATATCGTACTGTTAATTTCATCGGGTTAAAATTGAACCAGCCACGAAACAGTTATTTCGACCAAATTTACGCATAACAGCCGGAGAATTAAGAGGAATGCTGTTAAAAATACGATATCAACTCGTTTGATTCCACGGGTTCAATTCTTGGAGCACCACGGATAATTATGTTCCGCGCTCACTCTGATAATATCATTAAGTATTCCCGGCGTTCCAGAAATGGAAGCGCGCGCGAGATGAAAGGGGTTCAAGAATTCAGATATAGGGATGAATAGAAATTTCGATACGAATTCGATACGAAACATCATCAGGGTGTCTAAATCTCAAATCTTGTAAAAGAATTCTCTGAAAATTCTCTGATCTTTCAGATATTTTTGTCCCAAAATTCCAGGTTAAGGAGAATATTTTAAAGATTTTTTTCTAAAGTAAATTTTTTTTATTGCATGCATTTTTTGAAATGTTTTTCACTCATACGAAGGAAAAAAACGGAGCCTTTTAAATTTCAAGCGCTACATTTGTAAATGTATTGAAGAAAAAAAAAAACTGAATAATTTTCATAAAATAAACATTTTTCACGCCTATAAAATTTTAACCTTTTTATCTTTAAAAATTACAAAGAATATGTATATTCAGTAAAAATTGATATATATTTATAATATATTTTAAACGCATAATTTGCTTGGCTTGTGTTGACTGTTGTGCAATAAGAGTAAAATTATGAAAGAATTTTTGGAAAAATTCATAGAATAATAAAATTCCAGAATTTCTTGATTTTTCTAGGTACAAAAAAAAAAAAAAAAAAAAAAAAAAAGAAATCTATGAGAACTCCAGGTTTTTCATGTTTTCTCAGGGAGCGGACATTCTAATCGCATTAAAAAAAAATCGTTTCGTTTCTAAACTATTCTATTTCGCAGTGTCAAGGGAAGGCTGCAAAATACATGCGGGAGTAATTTCGCCGACAAAAATGAGGCCGAGAAACAGAAGAGATCCCGGAGACAAGGGCGTGTACAGTGCGCGACATTAATTTCCAGAGGCGGCGTGCAACTTTCGCGAGAGTTTGAGAGCTCGCTTACTTGTTCGTTCACTTGCTCGCTTACTTGTTCGTTCACTCGCTCGCTCACTCGTTCGCCGCAAAATACTTTGACAAATCCCCGCGATATCTCGCGGAAACTACGCCGGCGAAGTCGAGCCGCGAGCGCGCGCGCGCGCGCGCGCACTCTAATCGAAAGGAAACACGGCGTCGCATATAAATAAGAATTTATAGACGATGAAAAATGCGGACGAAAGTTGGAGTTTCGCGCGAGTTTTCCTCCTCCGTTCTCTTTTTCTCTTTCTCCTCCTTGCCTTCGCTCTTCTGCTCTCACCGTCATCCTTCTTCGCGGCCTCGCGTACGGGATGGTGAAAGGGGGGCAGGGGAAGGGGAAGGAAAAGGGGGAATTTACGGGGCGAAGTAAAAGTTTCGCGCGAAAAGCGAAAACTCTCGCTAATGGCTGTTTTTCTTGGGCGGAATACTTAAAAAAAGGGGGCGGGCGGCGGAGGTAGGTGGGTGGCGGCCGGGTAGGAAAACGGCGAAAATAAAAACGAGAGAGTTACTCTCCCGTGCTTCTCTCTCTCTCTCTCTCTCCCTCTCTTTACTAGTACTTCTTCTCTCGCCTTCTTTCTCTTTTACGTTATGTCTCCGCGACAGAAACAAAAAAGTGTAATTTGCCGCTATTAGGCGACACCCTTCCTCGCGTTCAACCCTCCCGTCCATCTTGCTCTCTCTCTCTCTCTCTCTCTAAGAGAGAAGAGAGTGACGAGCGCTGAACTCGAGATATTATGACCTCGACGACGATCGCTCTCGCTCGCTCGCCCTCGCTCTCTCTTTCTCTCTCTTTGGGCGTGAAAGAACTTACAATCGAATTACATCCGCCGGGTCTGGCCGTGGCGTTACGTCGTCACGAGCGTAACGCCGTGACGGCGAAGACGAAGTCCGTTGCTCGCGAAGTCACATTACATTGACTCTGAAAATGTTGTGCTGCGAGATTTAAGAATACGCTTTGTAGTAAGATAAATAAAAGATTGAACAAGTTTTCGTAAAGAGATCATTGTACATATATATATATATATATATATAATATAATGTAAACATAATAATTGCTCACATATATTGCAAATATTAAATATGTTTCACTATATTTTATTTTCTTCAGAATATAAATTGTCCTCCTCCTATATTATATATATATATATATATATATATATATATATATATATATATATATATATATATATATATATATATATATATAAGAATATATATATATATATATATATATATATATATATATATATATATATATATATATATATATATATATATATATATATATATATATATATATAAATTATAAATTATGCTTATTTTCGATTTACGATATCACATCCCCAATTTAGCTCTTCACGTTGCTTAATTAACATATTTTTTCGAAAACTTTCGGGAGGCTACAATTACTACTTATAAGGCAGACACGAGCATATGTCAAAAATCTCTTCCGCTAACGACACGCGTATCCGGCGCGATGTGAAAGCGTAATAATCAGCTATAGAAAATTACGCACTGATCGGTTAGATCCGGTGGACGAGATTACCTAGGCATGCGATGCGTCCCGACAAGCACGCGAAACACCCGTCAAGTCGTTGGCTATGGTCGTAGGTCAATATCATACCCTGCCACATGTCGCAAACGTGGCACGCACACACACATGCAGGGGCGGACAAATACATCGAACAGCCTGATGCTTTATATTTAACCGAACCTAACCTTTTCATATATTTATCTATTGAAAAATTATAATAAAATATCTTGTACGTAAATTGTTCTTATATCGACTCTATATATATATATATATATATATAGCTATCGTAATCTTTTCTTCTAGTATTAGTGAATAAATTTTTAAATAAAGTGAGGAACAAGTTTCATGCTATATCTTAAATTAAATGGCCTTCTTCTCGTATATAAAGTTTATTCATTAAATAATTTATTCTCAAATTTTAATCAAATAAGAGGAGTATTAAAGTTAGAAAATATAAAAATCAGCGAGAAACGTCGAACTGTTTAAAACGGTAAACTTTTTTCCGCGAATATATAATCTCTGCAAAATTACACGTCTACGCGTATTGGAAACAAAGGAAAAATTTAATCGGAGAAACCGTGACAGCGAAAAGATCAATGTGTAAAATATTATATATAAAGAGAGAGAGAGAGAAGAAACGGGTTCGTTCTTTCTCGAGAAGACAGAAACGCATACAAGCCGTTGAACTAGTAACGCAAAAATAACATATCGAACGTACGGACAGTCGTGTTCTCTTTACGCACGTATGCGTGCGTGCGCGCGAGCGTAAGTCGCGCGTATGCATGTATGCGTGCTTGTGTGCGCGCGCGCTCGCTTTCCACCCTGGTGAGGGATAACGCGATGCAATGGAAATCAAGCGCAACCCCTTGCCACGGATTGGTATATACGGAGCATCGGCTCCGATGGAAGCCATTATCTTGATATGTTGGCCGAGCATCGAGCCACTCTCTTCGTTGCAGGCCCCTCTTGCTCACCTCCCCCGGTCCCTCATCCGTTCCCTCCCGATCGGTAACGTATAATTAAAGTTGCTCGCCAATGGCGGACAGCGAAAGAAAGGAGCGGAGAGAAACGAGGAGTCTCTTCTCAGCGATGGAAAAATTTTTTCGCCGGATAAACATAGCCGATCGGCTGGCTGGCCGATGTGGACGAGATCGAAATTCGAAACCGGAAGCTGACCTCGATGAACGGAAATCTTGAGGAAAATGAAGAGGGAAGGACGAGCAAAGCTTGCCGTATTCTGATAACGAAGGTGAAACATATATATATATATGATACGATAGAACATATATATAAATGCAAAGAAATGCTGAATATTTTGTGAAGAAGAAACAAAGTTGTTAATAACAAGACACCTATCCATACAAATATAAAAATATTAACTTGCGAGAATATAAAATAATGTAATTTAAAAAGTACCATCTAGTATCGAAAGTTGCATGAATGGCACTTTACTTGTGCGAATATTAAACTAATTTCCAGACTGTGAGACTTCAAAGCTTTGCAAAGTTGTAAAGTTAGCAAGTAGTTTACAACTAACTATGAATATGCATACAGCTACTATCACATTTAATACAATTTAATTATTTAGTTTAATTTAATTTATTTCTAATTAATCCACGCACTAGCGAAATTACATGTTGTAATTAAAATTCCTTTCCCGTTTCGCTATAGGATGTATTATTTATTTTTGCTGAAAGAATTTGTCATCAAATTATTTTACACGTAAGATTGATTTTTCTTATTTATTAATTTATTAACAAATACTATTTTGTTATCGCTTGTTTAACTGCGTTCAAGGAACAATAAACAGTCGAAACTTTTGACTTGTGAGACGACGACAAGCTTCCCATCCCCCATCGCACGGTGTGTCGCCGGGAAACCTCTTCGGGCGGTAAACGAAGGATTTATGTACCGAACAGGCTGAAAGTCAAGTCCAGAAGAGTGCACTTTAATGCACTCGTCGAACGTTCCGGCACGCCGCGGCTCTTCGAGAGCGCGAAATACTTTCAAAGTCTTCGCACGTCTTTCCCGAAGAACCGTATTATTTAAATTCAAACGATTTACGAACAGAGTATCATACGTAAATAGAAAAGTGTGGATGAGCCTCAACAATAAAATTTATAGAACAAAATCTAGACAAAAAAACTGCATATAAAAATTATGCATTATTCTATTTGAATAAATGTCTAAATCTTATTAAAAAATTCCTTGAAAAATTTCTAATCTTCCAGATATTTTTCTACTAAATTCCCGATAAAGAGAATATTTTAAAGATTTTTCCATGCAATTTTTCCTGAAATAAATTTTTTATTGCCATATATTTTTTAATGTTATTCACATGTTATTCACAAAAAAACACAGTCTCTTATGTTTCAAGTGTTAGATTGTAAATGTACTAAAAAAAAATGAATAACTTTTGTAAGATAAATATTTTTCACTTGCATAATATTTTCATTTTTTATCATTAGAAATTACAATAAAAAATATGTACTGTATATTCAATATTTTGTTAAAATATTAAATATAAACAGAGATAGATATATATTTAAACGCATAATTCACTTGGTTTACACTCGCTTGTCTAATATGAGAGCAAAATTATTAAAAGAGATAATTTTTAAAAAAATTCCCTAAGTCTCAATAAAATTCCGTGAGAATTCCTTGATTTTTCCAGGTGCAAAAGAAATCTCTGAGAATTCTAAATTTTTCATGTTTTTCCAGGGAATAGACACTCTGATTATTCAATTTCATTATTACTTTTAGATCTGGAAATGCGAATAACTAGGGTCGAACATTAGCTTTCTGCTAATACACAGAAATCTAAATCTGGAAGCGAAAAAAAAAAAATCTCGAGATTGATCGCTCTCTTATCTTCCGAGTTACATAGTTTTTTCTCTCTCTCCAGGCGATGTACTTATTGCGATTGTGGTTATATTAAAGTATAGGTTACCGCCGATATGGGGTTGGTGTTGCCTATAGTCGCGTTATAGTACAACGCGTTCTGACGTTTTCATCAAATATTAACGCGTCCGTATATAAAGCGCGTTTTCCGCTTGCAAGAGGCGCTTTGTAAGAAACGCCACTCCGCGTCCATATTTCCACTTCTTCGACTTAAACGGAAGGGGCTCGTGACTGAGAGAATGACCTCGGAATAAGAACAGTCCTCGACTCATGGGAAAGAATCGGAAACCAGTTGCAAAGACGATAGCCGATTTTATTTTATTTTTCCTCGATTAGAGATATTTTTTAATTAATTTTTAAAAACACTAATATATGATCTGAGCAAAAAAAAAAAAAAAAAAGAAATACAATATGAAATACGAAAAAATTTAAGCGCTCTTGTTTCATAATTAATAATAATAAAAAAAAATTAAAATAAGGTCGTTGCTCTTTCGCCGCAATTTAATATCTGGTTTGAAAACGCAGTAGTTGAAGAATAATATTCAGATATAAGTAAAGTTGAAAATTAAAGCGTCTTTTGATGAATTATATATAAGAAGGGGAATTGTTTTTTCAGTTAGTTTTAAGTGGACTTTACTCTACAAGTACAATAGTTTGAAAGTTGAAAAATATTCTATATCAGAGCACAAAGACATTAGATACTATTTTCTACGTTTATCATCAAAGCCATGGAATACCGATTGTTCTTATGGTCAGCGGTTTATAAGTTTGTAAAAATAGCTGATGCAAGGGAGAAATAACCCCATCTTAAGCTACACTGTATTGCGTCATATTTTTATGTTCCTGTATATAATTGAATATAATACTAAATAATACTATCATCAATAATTACATTTACATAAAATAGCTGAAATTACTAATTTTATTTATTTATCCATTCACTCCTCTTGAATAGTATTGTCGAAGTATATCCGGCCGATTCAAAGAGACTTCTTAACTAATTCCTGACCAAAGTCCACATAACCCGGCAACGGAGACGGTCGAAAGACAGTCAAGTGAGAGGAGATAATCGAAACTCAATTTCAAACATTTTACTCGTGGTAGATTAAGCGAGTCTATATTTGCGAATACATATCCTTGGCCGCCCATTACCCTTCGTTTCGCGATCCAAATTGAAGAAGAAAGATTGAAACCCCCGTGAACTGATGACAAAATCATTATTCATTTAATTTGCATATAACCAGCTTTATTTGAACAGCGTGTTTTTGTTTGTAGCTAGATTGTCAAGATATCTAGTGTGTAAAGCTAATGTCTCACTTCGTGGAAACTCATTAAATGTTGAGAGTACAATAGTTCAACGAAAAATTCTATTAAAAATAGAAATGATTAGAATATTAATTAAACAAATTAAATTGCCAAATTAAATGGCAGTCATATTTCGGTAGTTTTATCGTTTTTAAATGAGATTTTAATGTTATTCCAGTCATTTTTAACTTCTAGCGAGAATTTTATGCGTAAAAATTATTAGAATATTTGTTAAACAAATTAAATCGTATTATTAAATGAGATTTTGTGTTATGCATCCAGTGTCTCGGACGATTTATTTTATTTAATAAATATTCTAATAATTGATACGCATAAAACCCTCATTAGAAATTAAAATTGATTAACACGAAATCTCATAAGTCGATGGGACTATTGAAGTCCTATCGACCAGCGTGTCACCTCGATACTTATACATTTGATGTCTTGACCAATCCAATTTGTTTAATAAATATTCTAATAATTTTACGCATAGAACTTTTTGTAAAACTGTTATAAAATCTTCAAGCGTTTAAAATCTGGCAAGAAAAACAACAAGATGAGATGCAGCGTGAACTTGTTTGTTTGTCCTTCAAGCCATTTTTTTAGTTTAGTTTAGTCAAAACTATTTGTTTAATTTATCAAGACTTCTAGAATTATTAAAAATAAAGGTAAAACTCTCAACAATTAATGAGTTTTCACGAAAAATAAGGCCCCCAGCTTTACACACCCCATTTATACTAGTATTTGATATATAGTAATTCAATTTTCTATTTTTTAATCTGCGTTTCATAAAACAAAAATAAAAATAAATTCTGTACATTTTTTTACGATATAACATTTAATACGTCGGTATAGTTATTTATAAGCTTACTATGTAAATAACGCAATATATACAAATTGTCGAAAAATATATAGAAAAAATACATTTAATTTTTATTGTATATTTTAAAAATAATTTGTACTATATTATTAATAAATATCTTTCAATCATGTATTCATAAAATAACGATATTTACTATTACTCAATCGTAATTCGTTCGATTGATATTTAATCTAACTCGTCATATAGGGATTAAATATGATATATCTAATTAATTATAGACTCACCAGTCATATTCCTGCCGTTTTTTCTCATCTCTAACCCATTCATCTTTCTATCCAAAAGTCCTTTGATTATCGATGATCGATGATCCATCACACATGTAACTGAATCAGTCAATTGGGTAATCAATTATCATCACTTATGAAAATCGCGATACTTACAATTCAACCATCGCACTGTACTTTTTTCGATACTATCAATGAACATTTATTTATTTAGATATCATTATGAAAAAATAAATGCCATTAATCAAAACTTGCGATACTTATACTAACATTCACTTTACGCGCGATATGTAATGCATATATATTTTCGACTAATTACCGATACATATATATTTATAGCACTCACAATTATACTCCCCTACTCAAGACGTTTATTATATTATTTATAATTCGTCGCGACACTTAAAAACACACGCATCTGTGATATACTTTTGATCGGATGTTTCTTATTCCTATAATTTGCCACTTAACAACAAATGTAAAAATTCATTTGTTTGTCCAATAAAACGCGTGTCTTTCGAAGAGAGTACGTTTACATTGCGTGTGTCAATTCGCGTTGAGTCGATTCCGGGAATAAAATCGTCGCGATTGAATCTCGATCGCTATCTCTCGACGTGATATGTTACGTCTGATAATCAATCGTCATTTTATTTTTCAGGAACACCAATCGTCCTTTTGTCAAATTCAGCACGAAACGTCTAACTCGCGCGCGTTCATACTCATCGTTCGACTATTGATTGATCCCTTAAATTCAACATTTCCATAACTACTATCGTAATCGAAACGGATGTCCGATTTTTATTTTAGTAATAAAAAAAAAATTTACTCTCTCGTGCATACGCAAGCGAAATAAAAATAAATAAAATAAGTAATATACGAAAAGCGCGTAACAAATCTGCTGACACTCACGTGCGAGTCGCTCAATTCAATTGCCAAAGTTTCTTGTCATTTTATATTCAATTACATAATATAATGATACGCTCATCGCACCACAAATATTATAACTCTTTGTATCACATTTTTTAATTCGACTATATTTGTGCAATTGATTTATTATAGACGAGCGGAAAATATTTCGCGGAATGTGCACTCGATAGCTATCTATTTCGATAAACTGAGGTAGACTGTTGGACGTGATAGCAACAATGGTAGAAACCAACCTCAGTAGCATGTGAAATGGTATTACTGCGCGTACGCGATTGTGTTGCGTTTACCGTCCATCGACCAATTCCGAAAATCGTCCTCGATGTTTTTTCCCCGTAATACGCTTTGCACTCCATATCACTTCTTTGCCAGCAAAATAAAAATAAAATAATAATTTTTTCTTTCTATACAGAGAAAATATTATAGTAAAAGTTACAATATATAATATTTGTAATCGTGGAATATAATAAATATACTAACACATATATACAAAAAATCACGTGCGATATTCTTATTCAATAATATATCTTATATACGAGTATTATGTTACGAAGGAATATTGCAATTATTCAAATATTTTGATGTACGAATAAATACGTAATCGTTAAGAAGCAATGGAACAAATATATAATTTATCATCTTTATAGTACGTATACATATATACACAATTAATTCATCATAGACAACTAGAAATACGAACGTCTCGATACTTGTACGGCATTTTAGACGATCTAATTTGTTTAATTAATATTCTAATAATTTTTACACATCAAATTTTTATAAAACTATTGAAGTGTCAAGCGTTTAAAATCTGGTAAGAAATCTTTAAATCTTAAAAAATCGTCGGCGGACAAAGTGAAACACATCGTGAACTAAGTGTCTCACACTTGGTTTATCCCGAGTCGATTTTTTTGTTTAATGGTCAGAATTCTTTAATTTATCAAGAATTCTAAAACTATCAAAAATAAAGCCAAAACTCAATCAGTTTTTTACAAAGACACCAGTTTGACACACAGATATCTAGCATGTTACAAATTAAAAACATTTTTGTCACAATTAATTCAGCAATTTTATAGAGTGTCTATTCAAATCTTGTAAAACAATTCTCTAAAAATTCCCTGATCTTCCTTTTAATTTTTGTTGAAAATTTCGGGTAAAAAGAAAAGATCTTTTTATTGTAATTTTCTAAAATAAATTTTTTTGTTGTATGTGTTTTCTAATGCTTTTCTCTCATACAAAGGAAAACTACAGAAAACTAAATAGCTTTCATTTACATAAAAATTTTTAACTTTTATAATATTTCATTTTTGTATAACTAAAAATTAAAATAAAGAATACGTATTGCATATTCAATATTTTGTTAAGACATTAAATATATAAATAGAGATAGAGAGATACATGTATATTTATAATTTATAGTATAGAAGCAAAATTATGAAAAAGAGAATTTTTTTTTAAATTCTCCGAATCCTAATAAAATTCCAATGAGAATTCTAGAATTTTCCATTGAGTATATATATATATATATATATATATATAATACCTATGATTTTCCAATATATATTCCCTGTTTTAGAAGGCAAAAGAGAAGAAAGTATGGAGAAATATCTTGCACTTTTCAACGAATTATCAAAAGTAATAAAAAAATCTGCTAAATGATTATTCGTGCTTGTCGGAAAAAAACTGCCAGATAGTTTTAATGTTTTTGTATCGCGTGTTCTAATAGCGCGCGGTTTAAGCGTAAGAGGCCGTCAAACTTTCATTCCGACGGATCTTTCAGAGCCGCAGAGAGACGATTTCCAGACGAAAGCCGTAGAGAAACCAGGTCGAAAATATCGTCGCGTCATCGCGTATGACGGCGCAATAATTCGCGCGCGGTGCCCCACGTATGTACACCACCCCGTGTGGTTATATTACCTCGTGCAGAGTGGCAGAAAGACAGCGAGATGATGAGAGAAGGACGATGATGAGGCGAAACAGTGGGAGGAAATGGGAGGGCGATCAGCGTTTTAAAATAGAGCAATTTTTAATTATGCCGGCTCTGCACGTGATCCATGATGGGAGATTGGTAACGAGTCCTTCCTCCCTTGAAAAGGGAGGAGGCGAGAGAGCGAAAAAAAAGAAAGGGAAAAAAAAAAAAAAAAAAAAAAAGAGTACAAGAGCTGATCCGACCCGGTCGCCCGACGTCTCCGACGGCAGTGACGTATCCTCCCTGTTTACCCGACCATGCCAGCGCGACGACATATTAAAAATCCGTACGCTCGCCGCGGCGATCTTTTCCGCAAACAAACGCGGAATTATATGTGAGCCGTAAGACATAGACAAAGGGAGGATATATCGCGCGCGATACCCGGCGCGGTTAAGGCTCGCTTCTTCCGGTAAACGTTCGTGTATCGTCAACGGGCGTATATGATACTCGTCGTGCCTGTGAACGTATATGTGTACATACATGTGTGTGTGTGTGTGTGTGTGTGTGTGTGTTGTCAACCCCTTCGCCCCCTCGAAACGTTAAGCCGCCGAAGCGGTACGTAGGCCTTAAGCCGCATCGTCGCCGATCCTCCGGCCCTCTCTCTCCCCGTCGTCCTCTTTTTCTCTCCGTCCCTCTGTATTCTTTATCCTAACCCCCTCCTCCCCCCCTCCCACGTCGCCTCATGCTTTTCCCCATCGTTTCGTGTACGCGATACATGGCGACGGACGCGGGCAGCGCTCTCACCGCCTTAATGCATTCGGCAAACATCGCCAGCGAACGGGTCTTTATTTACACTACGGATTCTTTCTCTCCTGTGCGTGCGTGCGTCGTGTGCGTGTTGTGTGCAGTAAAACGCGTCGCCGACGTCGAAAATCCCGATGTCGAGCTCTCGCTGAAAGCACTCGACTGTACCTACTTGTGCCGAAAACCGAGCAACTTGGTTCTGCGATTTCGGCTAAGCCTTTAGGCTTTACAACTTTTATTTCGCGTTCTCTTTAAAATCGCATTTCAATTGCCGACAAATTATTTTGTATATAACAACGATCATTTTTTTTTTTTTTTAAATTAGAGATTATATTATGATTCAGCTGTGCTTTAACATATCGTCGCATTTTTAAGAAACAATAAATAAATGTTAAATACGATAATTTAAACCTTAAGAAATGTCCCAATTTATCCGGGCGAATTACAATTTCAATACCGTAATACATTCAATCATCAAGTTCACGAACATTGCTGATTTAGCGGAAAGAAACCAAGAGTGCAACGCGTTGCATTTCCTCGTATCAACGCACACATACACACGCGCAAATTCCTCACATGCTCAATTTACGCGAGAGTCACAGCGTAAACAAATTTATACCGTTACACCGCGCGCTCAAGGAAGAAGAAAAAAAAAAAAAAAAAAAAAATACACCCGAGCTGTACAGGCTCATTTGCGGGTTTAAATTTTTCACGACACGTTAGCAGCCGCGAAGCCGAAATGCGGAAAATGTGCGGGGCAGCAGGAGACGAGGAGAGAGGTGGGAGGGGAGGGGGGGAGGGGGTGGGATGATGATGATGAGATTTCCAGGTACACGACCAAGTCGCCCCCGTACGTGTCTGGCGCTATTAGGGCCTCGCGTGTTTTTCGCGCGACCATCCCGCCTCCCCCGCTTCATCCCCGGGGGGGGGGGGAAAGCTACTTGTAAGCAAGACTTGGAAACAACGCGGCGCGGACGAACGTCGGGCGGAAAAATGATTTTTCCTCGCCGGTCGCGGCCGCGCGGAAAAGTAGGAAACCCTGTCGAAAAGATTAGAACACGGCCGCGCCCGTGTCCAAGGTAATGCCGAGGCTCGCGGGTAATATCTCACCATTAGGCATAATCATCCCCTTACACATCCGACGAGCAAGCACATCCAGTAGTCGAGTCTGCGCCGCCGGCCCCTCTAATGCCTTATAATTTATAACTCGCCCTCGCCACCTCTCCCCTCCCCCCTCCATCCCACGGCATACCACCCCCCTACGTCTCATGCTCCAACGAGTTACGCGCCGCCACCCCCGTCCTCTCTTTCGCTCTTTCTCTCTTTCTCTCGAGCTGCCGGAATATATATCAGCGTTAAAGTTAAAGGCCGCTGGCAGTCAAGAAAGTAAGCCCCCCGCCGGCGAACCGTCCGGAATTTATAAATATGGCGTCTAATATTCCGCCGTTATCGCCGGACGTCGGAGGAATCGCGCGTCACAACCGCGAGAAACTGAGCCCCCGCCCGGAGAATCAAGCGGCCCCTCATAAATCTCTCTTTTCTCATTTTCAGGTTCTCTTCTCTTTCTCTCTCGATTCGATCGACTTCATTACGTCGAATTATTTGTTTCATTACGTGCAACTCGTAAGCTCTGGTAATATATCATACTTGTGTTTATATATGTATATAACGGTCTTTCATTAATTATTTCTAGTCACCTTACTTTAATTTATTTAACGTAACCCCTGTGCTATACACGAAGAAATTTATTGGATGAATAAAAAGCGGATTCCATCAAGCTTCCCCGAATTATAGTCAACGAATGTTAAATTGACGAACCGATAAATTCGTAATGACTCGTTAAAAACGGAATTGGTTTAACATTCGTCGGAGAGCTCGACGACAGAATAAAAGAAACTACATTTAAGACGCCATTACACATTTAATAGCCGTTATCTGGTCGAAGAAACTTGGTGACATCGATCGTAAATTTTTTACGGACACGAACATGTGTGAGGAGTCCTTTCGTGGGAGTCCCAGGATTTTTACGAGGGGATGAGAAATATTTCGAGGGAGGATATTTTCGATTCGTCGTCCCACTTTTTCGGCATGACAGCTTTTTCGTTGCCGCACGTGCGTTGCCTTGCGTGTCCGCGTTTACGAGAACGTGTCGACGAGCGGTGACGTTATCTTGCGAACGAGGGTCGGGCTCGCCCCGATCGCGCGATAGCCGCGCGATCATCATCGTCGTCGTCGTCGTTGTCGTCGTTGTCGTCGTTGTAAGCGTAACGCGCGACGATCAATCGCGCTCTGATTTTCGTATTAATTTAGTAATCCGCGAGCGCACGCTTCGCGTATTCGGTCACGCGAGCGGCGTGTATACGGCACCGAGTGCCCATCGGTGAATAGATAAAAGCGACCGCGGCACGAACAAAATGCGCAGACACACATATACATGTACAGAGTGTCGACTCTGAGTTTTACATATCATCCTCACCTTTCTCTTTCTTTCAATAACTCCAAGCGAATATAATAAATAAACATAATACATATAATAATAATATTCCTTTCGATTAAAGAGAATGACAATCTTCAATCGATCTTTAATATTTCTGGTCGAATTTTAAAACGCATTATTTAATTATTTAATTATTCGCGGGGTTGGAAAATTTCCTATTCCTGCGAAAAGACGGGCAATATTTCAAATTATTTTTACACGGAATTCATTAAAATTCATTATTTTTATCGATTTCAATAGTGATAGAATCTAGAGATCTTTTTGGCAAAACAAAATTCAAATCTAATGTAAGAAATATTTAGCATTTACGGCAAAGAGTATACGCAGTGGTATCGATGATACACTTTGTGCAATCGGGAAAGGAAAAGAAAGAGTTGGAATAGAGCGAGGGTGTGGTTGAGTCCGCCGTTCTGTTATTGGAGGGAAAAGAAAGGAGTGCCGATCGCGAGGGTGAGTTAAATGCAGATTGAGGGAACCTTTCGAGTGATTTGACCAATTTTACAGTTCTAGAGCGCGTCGACGTGTTGCAAAGGAAAGATAGACGGAGAGAGAAGTGAAAAGTGAGCGAGGGAAGGATAAGAACGAAAGAAAAGACACGAGGGGCGGCGGTGCCGCACCCTCGCTAAAGCTTCGTATGCACAGTCATAACCGTGGCGGGGTAGTTAGGCTCGTTAAGCAATATCTATTTCCTCCGACCGACGCCGTTTTTCTTTCCTTCCTTCGTAAAAAAATGCCATCGCCACGGGCGATAGGTGCGGCACGCGCGTGTTCATTAATACGCGCAGACGGCAAATATCGATACTTTTAAGATAAATATCCAGACAGATTTTTCTGTGTTACAATTGAATAATTTCTTTAAAATTCATAAAGACTTTGCGATATTGGATCATGGAGCAAAAAAAATTAACAAACAAGTAGAAGAAATTATGAATAATATGGATGCACAATATTGTAATTTTAAAATTATACAATTTTGTTTCTTGACATTTGATATTTGAAAGTCATAATTTTGAGGGTGATTGTTCTATTACAGTTGTAATATAAGCAAAGAAGTTTCAAAGAACTCGTGCAACAATGCTACTTCGAAAATACATATAAATGTATGTAATTTCTTTAAAATTCATGAAAAATAGCTTTGTAATATCATAGAGTTAAAAGAATTAACAAATAATGCATTAAATAGACGAAAAATTATAAATTATGGAGTTGTAAAATATTGTAACTTTATTATTGAGTACATATACATATATGTATACATGGAATTATATAATTTTATTTCCCGACATTTGATATTTAAAGTCATGTAAATTTGAAAATGATTATTAAAAGTTTAAAAGAATGATATTAGAGAGTTCGATAAATTATATCTACTCTGTGAATCGGTCTAAAATATATACGAGTTTGCGACGCGGCGCAATTACATGATTAATCGAATGTCAATGTATTAAATACATATTTGTGTTCTGTACATTATGTATAAATACATTTAAATAAATCTAGTCAACGCAAATTAGTTTAGTTTGTTCCATCTAGTAAAATCAGCGACTAGCGCGATGGAGTCGGCGATTTATCGACGGCAGGCGATGGCGAAAAGTTTCGTGAAAGAAGTCGCGTGATCATCGGGCGGCTTCGTGAGAATCAGTTGATCATACAATCACGCAGGGCGGAATATCAGCGAGATATAACATCGTTATTTACCGACGGCGATGGCGACGTAACGGACGGCCATCGCCCGTCCCCATCGGCCAGGCGATACGGATCGACCATTTTGCAAATCAGTTCCGACATTTTGTCTTCATAAATCAGGCAGGTTGTGTGTGAGGGCCCGCTCGCGCGGAAGCGCTGATTATAATTAACGCGACCCGAATTAATGAAGGCCGCCCGCGTCGTCACGCGAGACCCGCCGCCGGATTCTTCCGATTCGACGTCCATTATCGTCGTCGCCTCTTCGATTACGATCCCCCGACCTGACTCCACCTGGCCGGCCACACGCGCGCAATCACACGGCAAAATTTCACGAAAATAAACGCAGGTAGCAGCGCGCACGCGGGAGACCCGCTGCGAGATTCCGCTAATTAATTTAATTAATACGCCGGCGGAGAATAAATCGCGGGTCGCGTGTAAGTGTGCATCTTTTTAATTTCTTCGCGCCATTCGTCTTGCCATCGCGGGACGTGTATAAATCAACGCCAACGTGTCGTACCGCCCGTTGCTATAAGCGTGCAAAAATTAATTTGCACCGCTGGCTGTTGTACGGCCCAATCTTTTTTAAAAAATGCAAATTTGGATCGTCGTAGATTTTTCGCGACGTAGATTTGTGTACAGAGCGCGAAGCAACCCTCTCGCATATATTAAATTTTAAATTTAAAAATTAATCATTTTAATATTAATAAATCTCTGTTTAAATACACAAAACATGCGTGGGAATTGAATTAATCATAACAACTGACCTTTGAAAAAAATCAAATATTAATACAAAACGATTCCAAAATGTTTATCAACGTCGCGTCGATTCGGCTGTGTTCCGAGGATTAACGAACCTAAATGTAGAAATGTAAAACATATTGACTGTATTTCTCTGTCGGTGTATGTACCTATATAAATTGGTAACTTCCAGCCAAACTCAGAAGGGCTAAATTCTCCGCGAGTTCGTGGGGATGTAAGATCGCGGAGAGGTCGCAGTAATCGTCATGACGTGCTCGGCGAGCTCGAGCTTGCGCTATTTATCGCCACGGATAAGATCAGCGCGGCAGAGCAAGACGCAACTATCTCAGGAATGCCGGGATACCCCGGCCCCGCCGTCGCCGTCGGCGAGGAGAGATGCGTGCACGCGCCTCCTCCATCATCCTAAGCGCAATATCGCGATGCGCTGTGACACGCCCGGAACACGCGACTCCCCTCGGGGAGAGACTCTCGTCAACGACGGCGATTAGGGAGAAGACGCGACAGGCTCGGGTGTCCGAAGCGTTTGCTTTAAATGTCGCTTATTGACAAGTTTGTAGATTAAACGACTATTGCACATTTCTCGAGAGAATAGGACGGAATAAACTAGGACAAATAAAAAGTTCTCTTTCAGAACTTTTGTATAGAAAAGAAAATTACGTCGATACATATTAGTAAAAAAATAATTGGCGATATATTACATTGGTTAGCAGCCACGACACGCTCTCTCATCATAATAAATTTATCGAGTAAATAATTTTAAAATTAAATATAAAACTTGTGATATCAAGATAAATTGAAAATATCAAAAAAAATTGAAAGTGTCGCGAGAGTCACTCGGCCCATCAATAATTAAGGATGATGAAAGTTCGCTCGTCTGTGAACGGAATAACGATAAAGGTGGCAAAAAAGCGCGTAGGATCGTTGAGCTCGTAAAAAGGATTCGACATTCTATCGACACTCATCGAATACAAACGAAATGCAGCAAGAGAAGGGAAAAAGGAGAAGGATGCAGATCGGAAACGTTACGCAGGTACCGTTTCGTACATGCGGGTAAATACGGGGGTTGTGTACGTGTCGCGCGAAACATATGTATAGACACAACACACACACACACACACACACACACACACACACACCATCCACACATATACCACACGGCGGCAGAACAAACTTCGACATGAATTACTTAGATTAATTTAGTTGGGTGGCGGGGCGGCCCGCCGTTACGCGTTGTTGCTTACTCTCCGACCTTCCCCGTGTATGTCACGTCCCCCCTACCCCCGCGAAACACCCTCGCGCGACCACCACCGCCCTCCCCCGACACCGGCGTCGTCGTCGCCGCCGCCGCTCTCTCGCTCTGCGGTATCGATTCCGACTTACTTGTGCTTTCGCCTAATTTTAGAAGCCACGGTCGAACGATAAATAACGCTCGCCACCATCCCTTCCTTCTTACATACGCTCTTATTTACGGCTCCTCAATTCCTTAAGGACGCGCGTTCCGAATTCATGCGCGATCTTCTGTGAAAATCTTTATCCACTCGTCCGTTTTCTGATATTTCTATAAAGCTATAACTTAAGAGTATTTTTTTTTTTTTTTTTTTCGAAAAACAAGGTTATTATTTATTTAATAATCATTTAAAACTGTTTATTTATTTTTATTTGACAATTATTTAAAACAATATACTTAATTATTTAATTATTTAACTAAATAATGTATACTGGATAAATATATACTATAAACTTATGACTAATTTATTTCGATAAGTAAAAGTATTTAAATTACTTGTGCTTCGATATGTGTGTGAAAGTTTATCGCAGAATAACTTTGAGAGATATTTGTGTGTATATAAAATTATTTTTTTGTACTGCATTGAAATTATACTTTATGACAACGCGTTTGTTCTTCTCTCGATCCTCGGATACAATACAATTTATTTTATTCCGTTCGGTTGTACTCATCCGATTTCCACGATGACGAGATTTCGTCGAAACCTCGCGAGTAAATCATTCGGTTTATCGGGCCGCGCGCGAATTCGGGACGACGATAAATTCCAGGCGGCGTGTTTACTCGCGCGCATTGAAACTTTTCTAGGAGGAAAAGCGAGGCAGAAAACAGGGGGAGGACAAACGGCAAAGGGGACTCGGGCAACAACGTGCATCGATCGTCGACCGTCAGAGAAATCGAATTCACGGACACCTCGAGAGGTGTCCTAATTTTCATTTCCTGCTCCGCTTCGTCGTTTCTTCAGCGGCACTTGAAGCACCTTCGGCGGCACGTTTCCCCTTTTCACGAGGGTGTTAACGCGGCCCAAGGATGAGTCGGCTCGAATTATCGACTCAATTTCATCAGAAACGTACCGCGGGGACGTTTCACGAGGGTAATACGGAAATTCGCGATCGACAAAAATTAACGGCACACAATTTAATAATTAAAGAACTTGCGTAAAATTTTTTCAGCTCAAAATAATTATTATAAAAAAGCTAAGATATAAATGTAAATAAAGTAATTAAAATCTTTAATAAAGGACTTTTCTTAATTCAAATTTTTTTGTACTTTAAATAACTAATAAGAAAGTTATTTATATGTGTGCATGGACTCTTTTATATATCTTAATTTATTTATATATCTATATTTTTAAATACAACGTGAAAACGATTTTTTATATAATCGTTTTCACATGCATTGTATTTAAAAATATAGATACACATATAATCTCGAAATAAAAAAACACAAGTTTATATATAGAATTTATGACATGTGATACTGTTTTTATCTAGAGGTATTATCCCACTCGGAACATTGATCTCTCGGAAAAAGCGCAATTTTTGTTACTTATTTCTAGGACAATTTCAACACTCGACCAACCAACACGTTGTAAACTTCGCGCTGGAATGTCGACTATCTTAACTGGATCAAACTCTGCAGAAATTAACAAAGTGTTGTTGGCTCCATTGCCAAAGAATTCGATCTAGTTTAGATAGCTGACTTTTAAACGCAGCGAATAAAACTTGATAAAGTCAGAAGAAATACCTCTAATAATAAACAATAATATCAAGTTCCGCTGCACGTAATAAATAATAATGTTAATAATATAAAAACCGTCTCTCTCTCTCTCTCTCTCTCTCTCTCTCTCTCTCTCTCGCTGGCTGTCCATTTTTAGTCGATCAAGCTACGAATGGCGAAGAGAAAATGGCCATTATCTCGGGAAATGTTGGCGCTACGCGGAAATCAAAACAAAACGTAGAATGTCGCCGCGTTTCTCGAAATTATCTCGTGCGGTGTAAAGGGTAAAATACAACCTCCCTTCGCGCATCGAGAAAGAGAAAGAGAGGGAGAGAGACTTTTATTCCTGTTGCCGCGCGTTGCGTTTTTCCGATGCGCGACTTCCCGGGACGGCTCGATGCGCCCTCGGGACTTTTCCCGTTTTTTCTCCCGCGGAGAGAGCCGGAAAACGGCTGCGCGTGTTCACGCGACAAAGGCGCGCGCGTACACACGCGATCGAGACGAGAAGAGCAAAGGGAGAGAAAGAGGAGCGGAGAGGGGGGGGGGACGGGGAATCGGTGGTAGATCGAAAGGCAAAAGTGGAGAAGGACAGTGGTAGCAGCAGAGGCCGGACACGCGTTTCGTGCGGCGCGTCTACCCGGTGTCGCGGAAATAATAGATGAACCACGGACTCGGCCGAGCGTGCTACCGAGCGTGAGGAACGAACCGAGAGAGAGAGAGAGAGAGAGAGAGAGAGAGGGAGAGAGGGGGGAGGGAGGACCGGGGGAAACGAGCGAACGCATCAAGAGGGAGAGGGGACTAAACAATGTTTTTCAGCCACTGAAATCCCCCTGAATTTTTCATCGGCCCCTATGTTTTAACCCTTTCGCCACCCTGGGAGAGAAAGGGTCCTTCCTCCGCTCTTCTCGCGCTTGCTCGTTCTATCTCCCTCCCCCCCCCCGCTCCCCTTCCTCTTCGCCGCGACTCTCTTTCGTCTCTCTTCTTGAATTATATACACGTCGTGCGCTGCGTTGCCGTTCATCGTCGTCGTCGTCATCGTTGTTCGCTCGTCGTAATCGTTACTATTGCAGCGCGTAAAAAAAAAAGAAAAAAAAAAAAAAGAAAAATATAAAAAAGAGAAGGGAAAAGAAGAGAGGAAAAGGGGAGGGGGAGAAGGTAGACGATCCGCGCGGAGGCCGCGTGAATCTTTTAATTAGTCGATAAGAAGGCAAAAAACGTCCGCGTTGCGACGTCCACCGGCCGTCCGCGTCCTCTCCCTTCGCGTCCCTTTCGCATCCCCCTTACCTACCGCGTCCTCCCGATGTTATCTTCGAGCGGAGACGAGCGTATTTTCCGATCGTCGAGCCCGGAATCTAGGCGAGTAATGACAGGTTTTTTAACGAGGACGCGCTACCGCCGCCACCGCCACCGTCGTCACCGCCGTCGCCGCCGGTTGGCCACCCTTCCACGCGCACACACACCCTTCACGTTTACTCCCCCCCCTCCCCGCCCCTCCTTCTCATCCTCCTCCTGTCGGCGTAAGCAAGCGTGCAATATTGATAGACCGCGGGGATACCTATTTGCACGGTTACGCGGGCGGCCGGAAAAGAGGAAGGGAGGAACGGTATAAGAGGGAGAGAATCAGAGAGGGACAGTGAAGGTAGAAAGAGAGGTGGTGGTCGGATGGGAGCGCGAGGGGTCTCTACATAAAACCATTATGTAATTACATCTAGGCTGGTCGAACGAACGAAGGAACGAGGGGTGGACAGGCTTGTGGCGTGGGCGACGAGGAGACGACGAGAGCAGGAAACTCGCGCGCGATAGTGAGTAGAAGAGAGAGAAGGAAAGAGAGAGAGAGAGAGAGAGAGAGAGAGCGTAGAGCAGTGACGGAGGGGAGGAGCGGGTTGAATTTGATTTCAGAGAAAAGGGTTGATACTGCTACTGCCGGTTCCGATCGCGTGATCCGAACCACCCTTTCGCCTACGTGCTACGTGTTACACGTATCGTACGTGCATAAAGCCGTGTTGCGAGCGTGAGTAGGATAGACAGACAGAAGGGTATTAATACACGTTCGCGTCTTCTCCCCATCCCCCTGCAATCGGGATCGCCGAGGATCTCGTCTCTCCGGCCGTCAACAGGACGCAATTCCGCTTACGTATGCGTGTACGACTTCGTTAAGATTTCTGTCAAAATGATAGACAATATGTAAGGTCGACACGTAGGACGCGGCACAAGGTTACGCCCATTTCTTTCGTTTTGGAAGTTACATTTTGCGGTAGAATTATTAGCATCGTTATTTGTAAATTACAATAATTCTAGAAATATTGCATTAATATTTTTTAACTTTTTAATCATCAATTTTATACAAATCTTTTATATTACAGATATATGTTTAAGTATTTATAATACAATAAAAAATCGAAATGTATTTAATTAAATTTATGTGTTAAATAATATATATTTAAATTCAAATAGTATATATGATTAACACAGTTATTCTTAAAAAGTTTTAGAAACTTTGAATATTTACGAAGGAGAAACTATCAAATTTATTTCACTTATTATTATATTTTCTGGAATAATATATAGATTAAATAAAAAAAAAAAAAAAAAGTATAGAATAAAAGATTTGTTTGAAATTTAGGTCATGTCTCCTAAATTCTTTGCAAAATCTCATCGCTTCAATATTTATATATCATATACTAAAGTATCATTTTATGACTGTAATGTTATTTGTGGTTCTATTACAGTCGACCTTTCTATTATATTCGTCAGTCCTTTTCACGATTCCACGAAGTAAATTTAGTTGGTTTATTTTGTTCTTAATGAGTCACGTTTCTTTTGAAATTCGCTCCAATCAACTAAAAATAAACCTTTGCTCAGTTATAGACTAATTTTTCAAATTATTGATGTATATTCCAATTACGTGCGAATTATTAATAATACAGTAAATTGTATTCTATAATAAATATTTCTCATTCTCGACGGCATTTTTAAAAACACTGTTTCAAAACAGAAATCTCAAAAATATCGAAAAAATTCAAGATAGATTATCACGATATATTCGCGCAAAACGAAATAAGAACTACTCTTTGCCACTTTGGCCAGCTTGCGGAAAACCACATCGAATGTTATGCGCTTAATGAGAGAGAATTGAGATCGAAGTAATCGATCGGTTTGGTTATCGAGACACGCAGGTTCGCTCGCTTGATCGTGCACTTGTTCGCGAGCGGCGCAGCGGTTGAGGATCAGCTCATCGGGATTGATCCTCCGCTAGATCGAGCATAACGAGAGGGTGAACGACAAGTTGAGGACACGAGGGTAAAGGAGAGGGTAGGAGGGGGGAAAGGAGAGAGAGAGAGTCCTCTTCTCTCGCCTGCCGCAACGAGGCCGGCTCGTCGGCGTTAGCGGTTTCGAGCTCGGTCTTTGATTTCACCCTGACGTGTAGGCACTACGCGATACGCTTTGGTCAACCTCCCGTGGAAAAGGCACCCTCCTGGTCCTGGATCTCCATTACGGTAGTCATGGCGACCGCAATTGATTCCACGGGGGTGAGGGCGGACGGTGAAGAGAACGGAGAGAACGAGCGCGCGGGGGAGAGAACGACGGTCGACGTGGAGGACAAGGGTGTTTGGTGGAATAAGAGAGACAGAGAGAGAGAGAGAGAGAGAAAGGGAGAGGATGGTCGAGAGAGTGCGCGCGAGAGAGACAAAAGTAGCGAAGAGAGAAAGAGCCAAGAAGGGGTTGCGGCAAGAGAGAAAGGGGAACGCGGTCGGCACAGGGTCGGTCGGCCAGATCCAGGGGACGAATATGGCTCGGTGGAGATCGACAGAGGGCATGGTGTTACTATGGTGGTGTTACACGGCACTCCCTTTATCCGATACAATGCCGACTAAATAGCACTGGTCAGTTCTATGGTGTTGGATTAGAGATACGTCGCTCGTTTGAGGCGAGCCGACCTCGAACCAGCCTCCCTTCCGTCCCTCCTAGTCCGTCTCCCTCTCCCACCTCCTCCCCCGCGTTCTCCCAACTCTGGCTCTTGTCATCAGCGTCATCGCCGACCTCCGGTCGCCGTCACGTTCGAATTACTTGGCGTGGCGGCTGCCGCCGCCGCCGCCGCCGCCGCCTGGCGTGGTATCGAGAATTCGAGGGTACAATCGAGAATCGATTTCACGTACGAATTGCGGAGGTCGCGTTAGGGCGATTGGCCCTTCCTTCCACATCAAGCGCCGCGCGCGAAAGTTCGAAGGGAGGAGGAGGAGGTCGGTCCTCCCATTGATATACACGCTTGTTGATCTTTTGTGGGGTCGCGTTCAGCTAAAGTAACAGTGGATGATCAAAGCTAACGCGCGTTGCAACGGCTCTTTGGCGTTAATCCGAGATCATTGAATCGCGAGACGCGTCAGCGTAATCGTACATAAATATTTCGAGAACGCGCTCCAAGACGATTTAAGAAGAAAAAAAAAAAAAAAAAAAAAACACAGTTCATCCCGTAAGACATAAGATAAAAACTCGATTGAAAACTGAGTGCAGAAAATGTTAATAATTATTATTGTGCGATGTTGTATCTTGCCATTTTTTGAAATTCGATACAAAAGGGAGAATATGTATCGAGCGGAGAATCAGAGCCTTATCAGTTACGGTGAAATTCTGGAAACGAAACTCAAGCTTCGACGGGGGTTGCAATGTGCTTTCGGGACGCACTGTACCCGCTCGTTGCGTATTATTACTATCACGGTCGCGGGCATTATATAGTAGACGGCAGCTACCATTAGCGCGCCCGGCTGGCTGGTTGTGCTAGGTCTAGGCGCGATACGCCAACGAGTATTTAGTGCCTGATTGTACCGCTCTCTCGCCGAGCAGCTATACGACGGCACGATGCCGACAGAGAGGCGAGGCCGGCGCGAGAGGGTAGTTGAGGGGGTTGGCAGGAGGAAAAGGAGGCAGGAGGGAGTAGGTGTAGAGGAGAAGAGAAGCAGCCATTGTCCAAAGTGCCAAAGTTACATGGCGCGTCGTAACTTACATCGTATTATGTAGGTACACGCGAGGCCGCGTATACCTAAGGTACACGACCGCTTAAGTTTCGACGAGGCGCGCACCCCCCGGTATCTCCCTTGCACGACGAGCACTGTAAACAGAGAGCGAGCGAGCGAGGGGGAAAGAGAAGAAAGACTCCGGTCGTGCGGCGGAGAGTGAAAGAGGGACGCGAGCGAAAGGAAAGGGTGCGGAGGTGGAGAGGGAGATACAACGTCGTCCGCCCGGAACGATCGATAAAAGTAAAATTGTCATAACGCGCGGGACGGCAGTAACGACAACGGGAACGACGACGAAGAAGACGACGACGACGACGACGACGACGACGACGACGACGACGACGACGACGACGACGACGACGACGACGACGACGACGACGACGACGACGACGACGACGACGACGACGACGACGACGACGACGACGACGACGACGACGACGACGACGACGTGCGCGACTGATCGCGCATTCCGTGGTTTCTTTATGACCCGACAAAAAGAATGTCGCTCTCTTTCTTTCTCTCTTGTTGTGTGTACACGCGTGTTTCACGTCATAAAATTCCGAGTCATTGCCTAGTCCGGTAATAAGAGAGGAGTCGTCTTAATCCGCGTAATTACACGCGCGATCGCCGATCGAAGGGATTAAAGTCGCATTTGCAACGCGTTGAAAGAACATTAACAAGATTCTTGGGGCATTGAAAATTCATCGTATATTCCTGGCATTGGATATACGGGAATATTTTAATTTGATTTAAATAAAAGTAACGTTTAAATATAATTAACGCAGTTTACATAAAACAATAAAAACCTTTACATAATATATATCTAATACGAGAGATAATTAATTTCAAAAATTCAAAAATATAATTTTAAAAGCAATACCACGCATACAGAATTACATCTAATAATTATTATCAGGTTATTAATAAAATATATCGTAAACCATATTAAAATAAAGAGTGTTCAACTTTTATCACATTATTTTTTAATAACAGATTTATGATCAATATTTAATGTAGTTTCTTTTTTCGATAAAAATGTTGAGATACACTTGTAATTTTCAAATAATTAGAAATTAAAAGTAATGAGCTTTTGAAAAAAAGTTTGAAGAGAAAAAATAAATGACAAAACTATATTCTTCAGTTAATTTCTAGCAAACTGTATATTCGAACAGAATTTTTATTTGAGACATCAAAATAATTATTAATTTAAGTTTCAGAAAATATGCACTGCCGAGAGAATTGAAATATTGCGGAAAATGATAAAACTTTTCAGAAGAAAACGTCGAGTCGAGTCTGGACAAAAACATTTGACATTAAAAATTAACGCGGTAGAAATTAGACTTAAAATATTCATAATATTGGTAATGTAGAGTTGATATTGAATATTTGATTTTCGATGAGAGAAAGTGCTTTTGTACTTAAAGTGTGCAATAATTGAAAAATCCAAATGGCTATAAGAAAGACACGCAGGATTCGCAGGTATCAATAATCGGCGCGGCGCCGCACAGATGTGTAACGACGTGACCGAACGCGTGTTCGGATAGGGTGAAAAGGGGTGGGAGCGAAAAGGGGAAGCGAGGGCGGGCAGTGGCATTTTGTAAATTAAATTTTAAATATTAAAAATAGCCTGGTCCGTTCGCCCTCTCCTATTCTCCGTGTCCCTTCTCTTTCTTTCTTCGGGCCGCTGCGCTTTTCCGGCCGCGTTATCCATCGCAACCACCGCTTCGATGGTCACCCCCCTGCCGGCAACCCGGGGGGCAACCTGCGAGCCACTTACTCATTCGTCGATAATAATTTTATTCGGGAATGAAAAATTGGTGCTGCCCCTTCCTCCTCCGCTTTTTTTCACGTGAATATACACGAAAATTGAGTATTTCCACATTGTTTTCTAATTAAAATAAATTAATATCTAAATATCTATCTAAATTGCAAAGAAATGAATTGCACTTAAAATATCTATTACATAATTTGGAAAATTTTCATATTTATTATATTTATTTAAGCGAATATGCAAGTCTAATTTTCCATTTCAACTTTAACAAAACTGTGATTCGTGTGATTTACTCTCTTAAACCGAAATCAATACAGATTTATTAAAGCATTGATTAAAACAGTGACGCGATTTCACCAAAAAATCACTACTTTATTGATCTTTAGTCAAAACACTCACACTTTGCTTCTCCGTCTTATCTTCGACTGTTATGATAAAAAGATTTTACTAAAAAATAAGTATAATAATCGTATATATTTAGGAAACAGAGAGAAAGGGGACAGTTTAAACACCTTTTTCTATTTACTTTTGATTATTATTTTTGAAAGAAACTGTCACGCATATAGATAAACGTGTTATAATAAAATATGTAAAATATTCAAATTTAAAATTATATATATTATACTTTTTTGAGATATGTGATGGAAAATGTACAAGACTCTTGTTAAAAAAAACCAAATATTTCTTTAACAAAATATATATTGCTATACAATCTTTTTATCGCTATATAATATAGCAGTATAAAACGCACATTCTAAAATATCATTGATTAAAAAACAGCCACAACTACTAACTAAAGTTTTTTTTCCAAGTAATTATTTACCGTTTTTCAGTAATAATAAATTGATTTCATTTTAGAAGAGTAGTTTATCAATATGTTAAAAATTAAAATTAAAATCTTGTAAAAAAAAAAAGACATTTTTTCAAGTTTTTATTTAAAAAATATTAAATTCCAATTTCACAAAGAATTTGCAGCGTGACAAAAAAATGTAATGACCAAAACACCTTGCATATATCATTCTCCTGGTTGCATTTTACACGATGTAACATTTTTTTCGAAATACTCAAGATTCGCATAATATACGTCTCGTTTTCTCGCTCTTAACCCTATTTCGCAACGGTTTTTTTTTTTGTCTCGCGTATCGAATTTTTTCCTCCCAAAATACAATAAACTCGCTCGTTCAATCCATCCCTCGCAACCAACCCGTCCTACGCGCTTCCTTTTTTTTTTCCTCTTTCGCATCTAACCGGCGCGGCGAGCGAGCGTGCGCACGCGGCCAGGTACGAGAAAGGCGAGCCGGTGTCCCCTCGCATGCATACTGCAGAGCGCTTTTGATCGGGCCGGACCCCGGCGGGATGAAATATAAAAATCGCAATAAAGCGCCGCTACCGGTGCCGGGAGAGATGCTCTCCGATACCGTATCCGGGATTCGGCAGGCGCTCCTTCCCGCGCGTGCAAACAAACGCAAAACGCACCCCCGTTGTCCCCCGCCCGGTATTATCGGCGCTCGCTACTTGTGTGTGTGTGTATCTCTTTTTTTTCCCTCCCTCCCACTATCGAATGTCGCCCCCCGCGAGACGAGAGAGCCGAGCTGGCAGGCCGCTACCTCCGAGGGCAAGAACACTGCAAGCTGTCTGCGATTTTCCCGCCCGGCTGGAAATTCCGCGATTATCGACGGAAAAGAAGGGAGGCGGCTCTCGTCTACTTTATCCGGTAATTTGTTCCTTCGAGACAGATTCGTTATTTTTTATATACACAACGTGATGAATAAATAACATTATATAATTCGGAGCGCCCGTTTAAATTTTCATCATGAAGTTAAAATTCATTAACCGCTCTCACGCGATGCATTATTCAATTTTTACTTTATCTAAAAGTTATATACACATATGTATATACAATTCAATTTGAATAATTAAATATTTTTCTCTATATCATCCAGAGTAGCAAAAATAATATAATAAAAAAATGTATAAGAAAATTCTTGCAAAGTACATCAGAGAGTGGAAAAATGTTGCCTTACTATCGATCCCTGTTTTCTGAAAGAACACCCCGTAGACGATAAGAGAAAACGCTACCGACGATATGCCTTTTTCGCATTTTCCGCGAAAACGCAATAACTACCGTACATTCTTCTCTTTGGAAACTTGCACAAGTGGAAAAAGAAGAAGAAGAAGAAAAAGAAGAAGAAGAAGAAAAAGAAGAAGAAGAAGAAGAAGAAGAAGAAGCTTGGACGAACAGAAAAAATAACGGCAGCCGCCGTCAGTGGAAGGTCTTCGTCTGCGAGAAGGGTGAAGGGCGCGCCCTTCTTACATGAAACGTTTGACGAGGATTGCACGAGGAGGAACGCACGGTCGAAACTTGTTCTAAGCTATTTACGAACGGCAGGAAGCCATCGTAAAGTCAATTTGAGTTCTCGGTAAGTGGCTGCCAGGCTGTGAGTCCTCCAGCCAGGAAATCCCGAATGCGCGAGAGAAAGAGAGGAGGAAAAAAGGATGAAGAGATGAAGAAAGAAGAAAAGAGGAGGAAGAGAGGGAGAACAGGAGAAAAGAAAGGAGACACGAAAAGAAAAAGCAGAGGAGAGAGAAGAGCCCTCTAGTCTCTTTATTTCTCTTCCGGGACGCTCGACTTTTTACCTTCCCCCGCGCACATACGTGTATAGTTCGCATATATATATTTATATTGTATATATCCGAGAACGTATGGATGTGTATACGTGTTCATATAGGGTGTCCCTCTCCGTGTCTCGAAAAAAATCTCGGAGATGAGCGCAACGCGAAAAAAAAAAAAAAGATGATTTTTTTTTCGAGAGCGTAAAATATGTTCAAATTGGATTCCCTTTACACTTCTCGCGCTCTAGTGTTATAAATTGGGTCGTTTTATACGGGGAAAGCCTAGTTTATATATACAGAGTGTCTCAGAAATATCGTATAATTTCGTTGGGAAGATTGTGAAAATGAATCTAAGAAGAAATGCCAATCGTCATAAGCAATGCTGGAAATAAAACATTTCAGCAAATCAAAAAATTAACCTGGATGCTATAACTGGAGAGAGCGCTAAAAATTATCTCTCCTTTCTCAAATAATTCCGAGAGCTTTCTGTTTACCTCCAAGAGATATTTAACAAAAAGATATTTAAAGAGATATTCAACTTAACTGTTCGAGATAATTATAACATGGAAAATGGAGGATCGCTGTCAAAAGTGAATTCCAACTCGAAAACTTGCATGTCGTCCAAGACTCGGGGGGACGACCGGGACACCCCGTATATACGTACGGCGAGATACGCACACACGTGCGAGCACATTTATATATGTACGACGAAACTATACGTAGCCGAGCGGCTACGTTCAGACGCAGCCAGACTGATAAATGATTCATACAATATTTCTCTCTCCCGGGCGCCCCGGCTCGCTCGCTATCTCGCCGCGGAGGCTACGAAGAAACCGGCGAACATTAATATATATTTTATGTTTTATATTTGTTTCAGCGCGGCTCCGCGCGCGCGCGCGTATGTGTGCGTGTGCGTGTGCGCGTGTGCCGCCCCTACACGCATACGTGTGACTTCATGGCGCGTCTTCCACGAGATGGATGACGCGAATGCTATGACCCTCCGCTATACCGGGTGACGAACGATCTTTCTGTCTCGAACAATCTGAGCGAGTAAGGCTGGGGAATTACGGACTTCTTTGATAGAACTATTTAAGGGCTCGTATTCATAGTCGTTTCTTGGCCATTTATAAAGCTTTCTTATGCATACGTGAATAAATGAGGATTCTTTATCTCTCTGAAAGAAAAAAAAAAAAAATACATATTTCTCAATTAGCACAAAAATATGTGCGTGCTAAGAAAAAGCGTTCTTTTATGCAAATATAAATAAGGATGCGGAGCAATATATAGCGAGAAGTGTGTAAAAATCAAAGGAAACTTAATTGCAATTGAATTATTCCCTTTCAGAAAATTTCTTAATTATTAATTCGAAGAAGAATACGGTTTGTCACGACATTCGACGCAAGAGTAACATTTTCCCCCGCGAGATTATTATCCATTCGGGAAGGAAGCGACGCGACCTTCGCGTGCACAAGTAATTCTTCCTTCCACGTAGAATTTGTAAATGTATATTAAGTTTGAAACGCGAAATTTGGCTAATCTAATTGTAACTCCCTTTCTAATTGCGGGATCGCCGTTTATAATCGCCAGTCTATATATATATATACTTTGGCCGGCTATTTCCGATTTGGTTTGAGATCGCCTTCCTACCCCCGGGTTCATCTTACGCGGAAGAGAAAACGCGGTTGCGACCGACCGTGTCGCAAGGGAATATCGAAAAGGTTATATCGATCTGAAAACGAGGGCGGTGGGAACGAGGTTAATATCGCGCGAATTAATCGCGACCTTTGTGACCGGGGTAATGCCGAGACAAATATAATATATTTTAAGATATCTCCCTTTCTCTCCTTCTCTCCTTTCTCTTCTCCCCCCCCCCTTGACCCCTCCTCTCCCTCTAACCCCGCGCGGTGTGAATAGTTTATGAGAGGAGATGCAGAAACGGGCGTTGCCTGAAAAATTGAAATTCTTAAAACCACCTCGCTCTCCCACCGCGCCGTTTAATATTGAACGTCCGCGAGATCGCTCTTTATTATTAAAGCGTACAAGAGTTCGAAATGGTTTCGATATACCTTCGAAGACGCGCAAGAGCCGAGGATAACCCACCTAGTTACCTGATTAAGTACGGATTTCTTATTTTCAGAAGCAGCGGACGTACATTTCTCTTTCAAAAAAAGATGTTACATTTTCTAATATATATATATGTTTAATATTAATATTCAATTACCTTTTATATATATATATATAAATCAAATATCTTGTTCTATTTAAATTTAAATATATTGATATAGTATCTTTTAATTAAAATTAAAATTTAATATAATGTGTACAGTGTCTTTTAATTATAAAACAACGCAAGGACACACCCACTGTTTAGTGCGCGAATATTATATTAAAAGAAATTTAATATTATATATTATATTAAGTATAATATTAAATATAATATATTACATATAACTATATTATATTAAATTTAATATTATATTTAAGGAAATTATATATTTTTTGACTCACAAATGCTTCTGTAGTCTTTCATATAAATCTGTCTCCGACAAACGACGTCGATCGATTGATCGATCGATCGATCGATAGTCTGCTAGGATTATTGTAAGAAGTCTCCGTGTACTCACCTGCAACAGAAAGAAAGCGCAAGTCGATTAATCAAAGGAACAGCTCGTCGCGAATAATAGCGAATGTAATTAGCGAGAAACAAATAAATTTAGTCGCTCTCGCTCTCGAAATATGTGTACCACCGTGAAAAGGAGAACGTAGACTCTTTATCGACACAGACACGGTCGAAAAAGAACAGGCAGTTTTAATTTTACGTTGCCTTGCCTTGTCTTGCCTAGGTAGCGAACGATGCCAGTAAAAACAAACGGCGAAAGGAAAGCGCGCCGCCATTGTTCGGCCGGTTATTATGGGCGAGCGAGCTACCGACGCGGCTAATTATTCCGATGCTAATTGAAGAGATAAAATTTAATCGGATTCCTTCGCGCAAAATAAGAGAGCGGACCCGCGCGCCCGAGAAAAGAATAACTCGAAGAGTTATAATTCTGTCGCGATCCGCGACCGCTCCGGCTCTCCTTCTCGCGACGATAGTCGATAGTCTGGCCTCCTCCGTAACAATTTTCGTCGATAATAATGCGTATCGGGAATTCATTAGGATGGAAAACTTCGCGATGCCCGCCCCGGGCAATGTTATAAGATTTTCTTATTGTTTCAACTTTATGATTTAATCAGTACTCTGTTTTGACAGAATCAGACATTTGTATCCAAAGAAAAAAAAAACATAAAGAGAATTAATATAATTCCCTATAAATTCTAGATGCTTAAAATAAAGCCATATAAGTCTTTCAACGTTTGAAAAAAAAATACGTTTAATTATCAACTTTATGATTTGTAGGGATCAGTAGGGGAACGTGGGATAGAACGGCCAACGTAAGTATTGAGCAAGTTTTCAACATATTAAAAAAAAAATAAATCCATCTTTTTTTACTAAAAAAATATTCTTTGGAATATCCACTATAAGAAAAAACACAAGTTTATTATAAAATAATAGTTTAAATAGACGAGATAATTGATTTAGTAAAAGTCTAGGTTCTCGTGATATGCTTTTCATGCGGGGTATAATGGACTACCTCCAAAACTTGTTTGTTTCATTAACATTAATGTCTAAAACTTCTTAAAAGTTGTATATTATAATATGATATATAAAACATAAGAATACAGATTTGTATTTTTAAATGATAACTATAAATTAATAAATAAAAACAATTCTCTTGTTATAATAAATATTTTTCTCTTTAAAATATGGAAAAATATCCTTTAATGTAATAATTTTTGGTATTAATTTTGAAAGACGGCATCTATGTATTCTCTCTTTCTTTCTCTAATATAAAAATAAAAAGTACAACATTTCGTGGGCTAATATTTCATTAAGCCTCAAAACGTTATTTATTTACTTTTAATCATATAAAAAATTATAATAATCAATATTTACATATTACACAATATGAAATTAATAAGAAAAGATCATTTTAAAACATAAATGTATTTACGATAATAAAAAATAGAATTTTATCATTGTTTATCTTATGTAAATATATCGAAGAATTACAACTCAGTCGCGGAGAGCACAGCAAGTGCATTAAATAATTTACAACAACTTTCAACTAAAAATATTGCGACCACTGATAACAGCACGCAAAAAGAGACACCTAATAGCAATAATTGCAACATATTTCATGACGTAGTAGCATCTCTGTAATATCGACTCTGCACCATTGTACCCCGCGGTGCCGTTCTACCCCACGTTCCCCTATCTGTTTTGTCAGAATCAAGTACCTACTTATATCCAAAAAAGAGAATTAATACAATTCCTTATAAATTCTAGATGCTTAAAATAAAATCACGCAAGTCTTTCAGTTATAAATAGTGGAAACATTGGAAGAAAAGTACGTTCAATTATTAGTGGTACATTAAAAATCGAACAAGTCGCGTCTTTCTCGCTTTGTTAAATTTCGCCGCTTTATGCTATTATTACGATACGCAATAATATCGCCGTGGAAATGTAATAAATAATAACGATGATAAACTCTGCGTAATAATAACGTATGATTCACGCGCTAACTTATCGTCATTTCTAGCGCCAGCTCGGCATTCGGGCTCGGCGGCTGGGTTGAAAGACGAGGCCGACGCCAGAATCATGATCCCGGGGTGCCTCCGGCACGGTACGGAGAGATGCGATGCATCGGCGGGTGCATCCCGATGCCGGTGCATCGGAGGGTGCGCGCGGGCCGAACATAGTGGCGGCGAGCACACACACCGCGGGCTAAGGGTGCGGCAAAGCAAGGGAGGAAGGATACGGCGGGGGGGCGGGGGAGGGGGGAGAAAGAGGGTGGAGATAGAGAAAGGGTTGCAAGGGGGGGGAAGGAAAGGGGGAGAGAGCGGCCGTCACAGGCTACGGCATCCCGGCATAACTCAGAATTGCCTCGCTGCGAGGGTAGAATTGACAGCATAGCACTAACATTGTACGCGTCCGCGTTATGTATTTATGTAAATGCATAACCAGCCACCCGTTTTCCCTCCTCGCCTCACCACTACCACCCCCCTCCCCTCCCCGTCTTCCCCCTTCCCGGCTTCCCTCTCGTACCGTCGGCTGGCGGATAGTATACGCACACAAATACGCACTCCCTCCCTCTCTCTCCCTCCCTCCCTCTCTCTCTCTCTCTCTCTCTCTCTCTCTCTCTCTCTCTCTCTCTTACTCTCTTGCTCTCCGTCTGCGTAACCGAGGGTTCTCTGGCTGACGGCGAGCTCTTCCACAAACCAAGCCTATACCTCTCTCGTGAACGTTGTATTATACATATGTATATACGGTCAACACGTACTCACACGTATAGACGGATGTACATAGAGGGCCCCGCGGAAGTATGCGTGGGGCCTCTTACCGGGTAGGGTTGCGAGGGAACTGTACATAACGCAAACGAGCGAGACAGGGCGAGCGTGTAAGGCGCGTGCAAACGCGCGCGCGAGAGGCTGTGTACGAAAAGGGGGGTGAGGTGGAGGTGGTCAATCGAGGGGTTACAGCCGGGGGTGAGGAAAAAGGGGACGAGAGAGAGAGAGAGAGAGAGAGAGAGAGAGAGAGAGGGTGTGCATGTAAGCGGCATATAAGCCAACGGATGGAGCTGCTGCTGCTGCTGCTGCTGCTGCTGCGAGCGAGCGAGCGAGCGAGTCGCCGACCGACAGCCACGGTACACAGCATATAGCACACACCGATCACATTAATCAGAGGTTATTGCGTGCATTCCTAATCATCCGGCAGCCTCTAACTATTCCTAGATTCTGATTGGTGCATTACTCGGCATTTCCGGTATGATTCTGCATTCCAATTGGCCCGAGCCGCGCCGCGCCGGTCGTCTCGTCCACATCGACGAATTTCAATCCGCAAGCCGCCGCCGATCTCACCGCCTGACCGACGACCGACCACTTCGGGTCGAGCGAGCGGGTCTCGATTGGACGAGTAAACCCCGAAGGGGTTTCTCGGATGAGAAGCGAGAAACAGTCCGCTTGAGAATCCGATCAAAACACCTCTTTGAGGGCGAAAGGTTTATCTCGGTGGTTTAAATAAGATTGTTGACCCCCTCAAATCGAAGAGCTATGCTTGATCCTCTTTGGAATTTAAACATTACGATATAACGATTCTTTCTCATAATCTACCTTCTACTTGTTTTTTAATTCTCATGAAAAATATAAAAATTAATTTTTAGTTGAATTAAAAAATTAAATATCCTTGTTAAGAGTTATTGCTTATTAAGGCAAACGCGTCTTGAGATACTGTTTCGTTTCTAATTGACCATAAATTCAAATTAAAAAGATATATCTCTATATTTATACTAAAGAAATGTTAAATGTAATTTATGATAGGATTCAAATAGTCTTTTCCACATTACATGTTTTTATTTCTTTAAAAAAGTGTAAAGATAAAATTAATAAATTAAGAAATTAGATGGCCTTATAAAGAATTATTAACAATAAGTCAAATTCATCTTGAGATAACACTTTTGTTTCTAATAATCAGATGCAAAGATTTAGAAAAATATATCTTTATATTTATATATGTACTAAAAAAGGTTAAGTGAAATTTACAATAAGATTTAATTATCCCTCACACCTAATTTAGGAGCGAAAAGGTTAAGATTCGTGTCATCCGTCATGTCGATGAAAAACGACGATTTAATAACGAAAAGAGAAAGCAAGAGAGAGAGAGAAGAGGAAGAGAAGAAGCAGTATCGGTCGTTGACGGCGGAGCAATTGCGATCGGCGCGACTCTGGCGATTCGGCCGGCGATAATCATCGAGTAATTAACAATCCTAGTTTCAATTCGGCCGCCGCGGAAAACAGCAAATTCGTAATATCCTACAATATTGCCCCGGCGCGAAGAGAGACAGAGAGCGAAGAGAGAAACGAGAGAGGGAAATACTCCGTCGTCCTCTTTCCACGTGGCGTTTACGTCGCTCGCGTGCGAATCACGCGATCGCTCTCTCTCTCTCTCTCTCTCGCTCGCTCGCTCGCTCGCTCTCTCCCTTTCTCTTTCCATCCTCGGCCGCGCCGGCCCGCGCGATTCCGCACATTTTCGTATTTCCTATTTGTAAATAAGCAATCAGGCGCGGCGCGTCGCGGCTTGATGTGGCGCGACGCGCCGGGGGCGGCGGCGGAGGTGAGACAATTAATCATTTCAATTAACGGACACAATTCGATCTCCAATCGGGCCCGGTCGAGAAGAATATTGGAAAGCCGGGAACAGGCCGGAAGCGCCCGTGTATTCTCCATCTCCCTCTCGTTCTCTCCCCCTTCTCCCTCCGCGCCCCCCTCTCTTTTCTCTCTTTCTCACCCGTTCTCGTCCCGTTAAATTGTAACTCGGTAATGCGCGCGAAATAACGTACGAAATAACGTACGGAGAGCTTCGTATTATCTCGTTTTATGTGTGTACATGTGTGTTTTGAGTTGGTGAGTCTATCGCGCGGAAGTAGTTTGCGTTTTAATTAAAGCGGCGATTTCCGGCCACGAGATGCGGCACGATACATGCTTAGGTACACGCGGGCGATGAATTGCCCGGGCAAATGTCGTTTAGCCGATTAAATTGTAAACGTCGAACGCGATTCGCGCGCTAATTTTATTCCCGCGAATATAACGTCGCGACGCATATTCGTTCGCATAAATAAATGTTGATCGCTAGACGAGGCAAAAAGACGGGAAAAAGGAAAAAGTCTCTTCACGCTCTGATAGCCCGTTATACACAATACACAATTTGTGCGCTGCTAAAACGTGTAACCAACTTAAATGTCAATCAGTCTTTTCGTAGAATATTAACGAATAATTATCAGAATATTTTATGTTAAATGTTGCAATTGCAAATCCATTAAAGAGTTTGTTGTCAAAATTACGATGCACACAATCTTGATAATACTAAGCGTTTTAACATATACCAAAGTCATTTGCTATTGCATCGAACGGAAAAAATTGGTATTCATCATTGAATAAAAAAAATCTATCTATCACTCTCTTTTTTTCTCTTGACACTCGACATGCGAAGGCCGGAAGCGACACGACCGTTCCGAAGGTCAATATAAACGCTGTCGTGGTGTCGAGCGTAGCAAGCGCGATGTGTGCGTCTAAGTTTCGTAACGTAACTTCATTCATCAGCTGTCCCGGCTTGAGGACGGTCAGGTACGACGCGCGCGCGCGCGCGCGCGAGAGAGAGAGAGAGAGAGACAGACGCGTTACGTGACGATCTTTGCTCGCCAAGGAAAACGCACGCGTCCGGAAATAAAATAGAGCGTTCTCTTCTGTCGACTACTCAAGCAACTTGCCAAGTCTCTCTATTTAATTTCTCTCTCTCTCTCTCTCTCTCTCTCTCTCTCTCTCTCTCTCTTTTTCTTGCACGCGCGCAGCTGGTGCGTAAAACCGTCGCAAAGAGTCGCATCGATGTGTCCCCGGACGATTACACGGTCGTTCCGCCTTAAGTGATACGTCACGGGTTTACGTCCGCCATAGCAACACGCTAATACATAACATTAGAGGAAATCGTGTGGGGCAATAATTTCGTCGGGCTCGTGACTTTGTTCCAATGTTGTGTTCGCCCGCTCCCGGGGCGAATTTCCTCGGCGGAAAGTAGTAAATAACGGTCGCGTATGACATTATATTATTATTCGTCCTACTTACGTCGCGGCCGATGAGCCCCGACTGCAAATTACAAATTGCAACCCGCAATAAGTGCGGCGGAATAAAAAATCTTGCCCCGTCACGCACCGCCGGCCCGCCCTTAGACCGGCAGTCGCGTTGCAATTTGTTATTGCGCGTTTCCGTGCATGTGATAAATTAGATCTGCGTTAAATAGAACAACTCTGCGAATAACATGTTATTTCGCCAAGTATAATAATGACTATAATAATAATAAGCGCGTATATACATGATAATATACCTCGTTGGACGTTGAAGTATTTCATCGTGACAGAATTCGAGCGCAAAATAAATGTAGACAACTTTGAAGAGATATTCTTGCCAGTGGATAAAAAAAACCACGTAGATCTGTAACCGATTGACTCGAGACTCTAACTCTTCCTTTCTCCCTCTCTTTCTTCTCTCGTTCGTTTGCTCGAGGGTTAATGGGGTTAAATCGCGAACCATAACCGCGGCCCAAGGGGTGGCAGAAGGGCGCAGTCGGGCACGAGCGCGGCGCGTCCTGCCTTAATAAGGTTAGCGTCACGAATTGCGGCGAAAGTCTGATTGAGAAAATTCTCCGAGTCTGTGGCATCGACGTGCTTTCGAGCAGAAGGCTCGAGTAGTCGGCGGAGAGGGAGTCGATCGACGGTCAAGACGGAGCGGAGGATAAAAGAGAGAAGAGTTGAAAAATTATAAACCAAGAAACCGACAGGATAATATAATATTAGTCCTTCTTAAGAAAAAGAGCGAGCGAGAGGAGAAGATACAGACGGTAAACTCTCTTCGGTTAGATAAAAAGGTTAGCACCCACAATGAACGTTGAACCCACCGCCTGTGTCTCCCATCCCTTTCCGTTTTCTGCCCTTCTCGCCGCCGCCAAAGAGCGCCGGCGGGAGTCGAGGGTGGAAGTGAAAACAGAGGCTGCTGCCGGTAATTCCGTAGAAACCCGAGAGTCGAAAGGTCACTCTGGGAAAATCCACGGATTACTTCATCCCTTCCCTCTCTCTCTCTCTCTCTCTCTCTCTCTCTCTCTCTCTCTCTCTCTCTCTCTTTTTTTTTTCTCTTCCGTTTTTTTTCATCCCGAGAAAGAAAAAATAAGTAGAAACGGCGGATGGTTCGATGATGCATCGAGCTCGTCAGTATGCATCTGGTCCACGGGGTAAATCTACACCCCCTTCCCCCTCCCCCGAGTGCAGTCGGGAGTGTGCTGGTTCATTCAGAGAGATACGCAGAAGATTGCTCCGATTTGATACCACCATCCCTACGACGATCAGAACGCAGTTTCCTGCAACAATCATGCACGAAGATTGCGCGACAGCCATCTTAATGTCGCCATTTTGTCTGGCCCTTGACAAAGGTTAAGACGGTCGAGGGGTGATGATGTACGCGTGAAAAGAGGGGTCGTTGTCGGAGGTGAAGGAGAGGAACGAGGCAAGGGACGGTAAATAGGAAATAAGTCGCTGCCGGAGGGGGCGAAGAGCGGATTTCACGCCAATTTCTCGTCTCCGCTCGTCATTGGCGAGAAATTGTCAAATCGCTGCCTTTCTCACGTCCAACCCACCCTCTCTTCCTCCCCCTTTTTCTCTTCTCGACAACTCATCCCGGACGATCATCTCCACTTGGTGATCATGAGTGAACTGCGTCGAGAAAGAGAAAGAGAGAGAGAGAGAGAGAGAGAGAGAGAGGGAGAGAGAGAGAGAGAGAGAGTAAATGCACGAGGGTAACGACATTTCTTCATTACACTCGCAAATAAATTTGTTGAACGGCACATCAACATCGACGACGATGACAACGGCGATCGAGCGTGAAGATCTCGTTTTCGCAACAAGATCAACTGTCGTGTCACCTCTTTTCGACACGCTTCACATTATGTGTGTCGGCGACAATGTTATCACATCAGGATGTCTACTGAATATTCTCGATTTATCGTGCCAACTTTCAAATTTGCGTGTCAATATATTAGACTGAAAAAGTTAAATTGAAAACAAAAATATGACGAAGAAAAATAATATAAAATTATCGAATATAGGTTTTTTCCTCCCTTTAACTTTTTCTTTCCTTCAATCGGTGAGAACTGAACATTCACTAGATAGCCTACTAGACGTTTCTGTCTCAGGGATTAAAAATTTCTGCGTCGTGAAAAAGCTGCCAAATAATACATAAAGGTTTTAAAAATTCCCGAAAATTTTCTTCATCGCGTTTGCAAATTCTCGCGGTCGACTCGAAGCCGACACTCGTTCCCTTAAAAAAGAACGACGGCCGTCCTGGCGATGCGGTTTGTTTCGCGGTAACAAATCCCGTAAAATGGAATTTTTAACGCCACCACCATGACTTCGTAACACCTTTAGCGAGAGGGAGTCGTCGTTCAGTCGGTCGATCGGTCGGCTGCCGGAGAACACGACGCGGTTGCGCGTCGACACTTTTCGCTTCCGACGAGGAGAACGGGATGCGAGAATATTTGCCGGCGAGAGAAATGTCGCGGCATTCCGAATAAATATGCACAACCTTAATGACACGACGAGCATGCGAGCGAGAGCACGCGAAAGAAGAGATCGCGAGAAGGAGGATGTGGTGGAAGTGGGGCGAAGAAGGAAGGGTGAGGCGAGAGGAGGGGGGGGGGGGAAACGAGTGTCTGAAAGAAGCCCCGGGGAGGAAGGGAGGCGAAAGGAAGACATTCTCTTCGGCGCGATTCTCGTAATAGCTACTCGTGTCTTACTACTACTCGCCACTCAATAATGCAGCAGAACTCGCTCTCGTACGTGCGCGTGTGAGCGAGTGTCTCGTAGCGAGTGTCTGAGAATCCTAACGGAGTCGGAGAGTCCTACCCTCGCGCCCTGAGGATCGCCCTGCGCCGGAGGGCGACCTCAATTATTCATCGGGACGCGTGAAGAAATCGAATTATATCCCGCGTGTCTTTGTGTCGGCTCGACTGCGGGCGAGCATTTTTCTTCATATTCGTATAAATAAAAGACTTTGTCGCGCGAAACAAAATAGACGCAGAAAGCAGACGCTCCTTTGCACGTATACACATATGTATACGTATGATACGTATAACGTAATTATATAGCCCCGTCCAAAATTATTAGGCATCCTTAAATCCATTTTTTCTCATTTCTTAGGTATGTCAAACTGAATGCACCACTGATTTTAATTAACTATTTATGTAATAGTTGTTTGAACAACGTATAGACATTTCATTTGTTTAGCAATTTCAACTTGAGATAATTCTTGCAAATGCAGTAATAAAATTTGAACTTTTGTTTATCTTCACTAAGTTCAGGGAATTTCAACATTTTAGAATGCTAATTTACTAGAACAAACGGAACTAGAACAACGGAATAAATGGAATAGAACAATGGAACAAAGAGAACTTGAATAACGAAGCAAAGAATATAGAGTAGAAAGTTTCTAAAAAAAGAAACACAATTTAACGTACATATGCTTTGCTAATTTAAAACAGACAATTAATAATTTAGAAATCATATTTTTTATAAACACAATTACACAATAAATTCCGAGAAAATATACACACATCATTGAAATAAAAATTAATTCGTTATATTTTTTAGAAATATTATGTCAAAAAATAGGATGCCTAATTTTGAACATAACTGTACAAACAAATTGTATCATGTGTGCGAAATTATTATATAGGTATGCAACGTACAGGAGAATGGTAGCAAAATAAATATGTAATAAATAAATAATTCCGCACTTGGAGGAAGATTTTGTCACCCTCGCGAATCTCATTCGAGGATCGAACGCGAGGAGGGCGGCGGACATATTTATTTTCAACAGCCCCCCAATTCGTCCCGACTGCCTCCGGGATACGCGGGGGGAAAACGCGAGATTGAAAGTGTAATAGGTCGGCCATCTTGGTTCTCCACCCTGCGTCAATTAGTCGCCGACGGAGGGTGCCGAGGATAGCGCGATGGCGTCGTCGTCGTCGTCGTCGTCGTCGTTGTCGTTGTCGTTGTCGTCGTCGTCAGGGCCATGAAAAGACGCGCGAAAACTCAATCTTGGTGTGCGTGTGCTTCCTACAACACGTGTGTTATCAATCCCGATGACGATAATATCGAGAGCACGACCGGGAATTAAAACTCAGTTTCCACGTGCTCCGGAAATAATGCAGGCCTCGTCGAGAAAATCAGGAAATGAAGCTTAGCGTCCTTTCGATAGTCCTTTTGCCTCTCCTCCGAAACAATTTTGCGCTTTTCCCGCCGGAATTACACGTAGTCGTTCCTTTACGAATAATCTCGATAGTCGAGGAAATCCATTTGAATTTCCTCTGCTCTCGCATAAATATATCCACCGGGTATCTAAACCTTTCCAAATATCTAAAAAAAAAGTAATTTTACGTAAATCTGTATCTGTATCTGGATTTTAAAATAAAAGCTACGAGCAAAGGTAAATTGAACGCTGTAATTATATCAGTTTCGGTAACCTAACCTGCTACAAGGAAGCGAATTAAATTACAAATGACTAAAGGCCTAAATTAATTCGGGGCAAACGACTTCCGGCAAACGAGGTCTGCCAGCGACAAAGGCGCGACGAGTACGTAACAATCACGAGACGTGTGTGATAGCGTCATTAGTGCGATGATCTGTTTTGAATTTCCGATCTCTAGTCGCTGGCGAAAATCGCGTAACAAGACACGTCCGCGACGAACCACGTGCGCGAATGCGAAAAGATACAATTAAGTGGGAAATACATGCGGGAGTTAGTTGGTTGCATATCTGGCCGAGTAATGCGAGTCGCGAGTTAGCATGACAAAGAGCCGATTGCGGGCATCGAGATGTGTATCCTTGGAAAATTTATCTCTTCCGCGCCCGCATTAATGCGTGTCTAATTTCGTTTCCGTGCGATTCTTCAGCGCAGATTCTCGCGTTATAAATAGTAGCAACAGTTTTGCAGAAGGATTCTTCTATTAAGCTCTTTAATTTCTGCAAAATCAACCATAATATCTTTCCCCTTCGATGGACCAGACTCCCTGAACTTGACTTCTCGGTGAGAATATATTCTTAGCTTTCAAACATACCGCATGTTTTTCAACATGCTTGCGAACGAATAAAGATTGTAAAAGGGAAACGAGGTTTAGGAACGGAATATTTAATTCGGGTGTGGGTTAAACCGAAGAGTAACACGCGAAGGTATCATTATTATTACCTCGCCTAATGTTTTTATTCAATTCGAGGGTGGTATTCCGGGAAGTATGCGAGCAATTTATTCCGCTCGTTTGAAAGGGAGATGGTTCCACACGCGCGCGTGCATACACACGTGTATCAATCTCTTTTTACCTATGTGAGCGACGCGCCTAAAGCGTGATGATAATTGCTTGTGCTACTGGTGTCGGGGAATTATCGTGGAACAAAAAAAAAAAAAAAAAAAAAATACCAGCACACAAACACGACGCTCAGAGTGTTAAGTCACCGTGTACAGGTGAGAATGATACTCGCATGATAATGCCACACCTCGTTTCGCCGCGATTCTTAATATCGCAGGCGCATTAATTGACTCGGGATAGCGAGCAATCTATATTAGAATCTAGTTTACGCTGCTGCGCGGTGTGGTGTGCATTATGTAAATAAACGCGTGCTGCATCGCGTTAGCCGCATCGCGATTGCAGAGACACACACGTCGTGAGATAAAATCGCGTCGGTGTGTATAAACGCTCCGTTCGACGACGCGATAGAAGACATGCGAGAATATTATTTTATCGGAAGTTGATAATGACGGGAGGGGGGGGAGCACAACAGATGACAGAGGCGATAGTGCATCGACGCCAGATGCGTCCGCGATACTTCAATTCCATTTGTCGTAGAAACCGAAGTACAACGTACTCTGAAACTTTCGCGAGAATAACAAACATTAATTTTTCTATTCATTTACACTCCATTGTACATATACTTTTTTTTTTTTTTCCCCCTCGCCGATTGTTCAACGTCACGTACGTCTAACGAATAATAATAAAATAATAAATAAAAATTAATAAAAATAAATAATGTACGTCGAGTGCACGAATTTAAATTCTATTCAAACACTCTACTTTGTTTTACAACACTGGCATTAAAATCGGAAGAGAATAGTTTCGATTGGTCTAATTTTAAGTTTTGGTTAAATTCGACAAGTCGTGACATTTGAACACGTCACGACATTTCGCAAGAACAAGTCGTACATGCACGCGTATAATTGTTTTTCATAATTATACGATGACATTCATACGACTCACAAAAGTATTATATACAAACTGTCGTATAAATATATAAAGATATTGAGGGACTCTCGATGGATAAAAACAAGCTCTGCGCGAGTAATGACGAGGTCGTCTATTATTATATAATTCATCGTTGGTCGTTGCGCGCGCGCGCGCGCGCGCGGGGAAGAGGCTCGCGCGCCATTCTTCTATGATAATTTTTCACATTAAAGTTATCTCCGGCTTGGATAATAAGTAAAAAGAGCGATAATAGCCGTTGCCGTTTTGCGTTGCCAACGCGGCCGGAGAGAAGCGAATAAAAAGCGAGACAGACCGATATAATTATTATTGTACCGTATGTCCGAACCCTCTGTTGTACTAACGAGGCTTCGGCTCGACCGCGGGCAATAAATGTTAAGTGCGAGGAATGGAAGCGAGAACGATATAATTAGGAATGTTAATTTATCTAATAATTAGAAAGATTAATAGGAAGACCCCTTATCTGATATGCGAAGGAAGCGCGAAGGTCGGGCGTGTGTGGGAAATGGGAAGCTGTGTTCCCCCCCTCCCCTTCCCTCCTTCTCACTGCTGAGTGACGTTTTTAAAAGAAGCGATTAAAAATAAACAATATACATATAGAATAGAAAAAAAATAACGGAGAAATTTAAGTACATATAGGGTAGTAAATAATTGAAGGATATGACGATATTTTTTAATGACAAAATCACAAATCGAAAAACTTGTTAAAGAGCCTGGTGTTGAAACACCTTTCCATGATACTGCGTCATACTGCGTATGATGCAGCAAAAATAAACGTACCCATATAAAATAAAATGCTATTATTAATAGAAGAGTTGCATGACAGCGTGTCTCGGATATATAACCCCGCATACGATCAAGTATAAATAAATTTGCACGAAGTAGAGAGAGAGAGAGAGAGAGGGAGAGAGAGAGAGAGAGAGAGTAATGATAACAGAAACTGCTAGCAAACAAAACGCGCGGAGAAAAACGCTATCCGGCGTTTTATGGAGAGAACACGAGTCGTCGCGCTACCAGGAAGAAATTAAAAAGCAGAAAGCGAAAAACCGCGCGACACGATCGGATTTCACGCTCGATAGTTCGGCGATCGAGAGCCGCAGCGACGACTACAACACGACGTCGTTATATAGTCGCGCGGATTTGAAGCGTCGAAAGGCAAACAAAAGGAAAATTAAAAAATAAACGATCGCCGGTGCGCGGAGAAAAAACGTAATGTACGGGAAAACAGTCTTTTCCCGCGTTTCCCTGCTGAATCGGAGAGAGGGGGGGAGGAGCGGGGGGAGGGAGAGAGGGAGAGGGAGGGAAAGGGGGAAATCTATCGATCGACACCGAAGTTACACGCTTCCCGCTCGGAAGAGAATAGTCGTCCGAATGAGCCGACATAAGTTTTTTGCATTACGCTCGGCTATTATTAATGTAAATATAAAGTGCGCGTTCGTCTCTGGAGAGAACGATGTTTATTATTCATTAGAAGTTATGACTTTTAATGAGGCTCGGAACTACCGACCGAAGGTAGTTAATGCATAATATAAATAAGAATTTTTTTCTACGTCACGGTATAATATATAACGGCGGCAATCTTAGCCGTCACACGAGATGCGAAATAATTTATTACGGAAAAAGAGAGAGAGAGAGAGAGAGAGAGAGAGAGGAGGGAGAAAAAAAGGAGGGGGAGGGGGAAAAAAAAACGCATTGCCTTGGCGAATCGATCCATTCGATTCGGTCGGCGCGTTACACGATCAATCTCGGTGTCGTAACTTACACTTATTGCAAGTGTGTTTACAAACGCGCAAAGTGTATAACGTTTATACGTGTCGCGCGACGCGCGCTATTTCTGTTAATGGAAAATTTATCCCGCCCGATGATGTATGGACGTTGAAATAGAATGTAATCTTGAAAGCACGATAAAACGCGCACGATTGTTACTATTTCCGTCTTGCGATCGCGTTCTCTGCCGCGATTTATTCAGCGTCCTTCTGACGCTGCCGGTCGGTTCGCGTTTTCGTTTCGATTATTTATCACCCGCGGCCCGATTGAATCATCTCCCCCTCTCCTACCCCCCCCCCCCACGACACAACGTCCAGCTCGGGGATGAAAAACGTCCGCTTATCTCATGCGAACGGCACGTACAACGGGCCTTATCGGGCAACGTGTGTATTTTACTTCGCGTACTAATTAACGGATGTCTTAATTACGAGAATATGGAATGTGCAAGGGACTCGCGGGCGAAATTTCATGCAAATGCGACCCGGTTTCTTTCGCAACGACGACTCGTAGACCGTTCGTCGACTCTTTTCCCTTCTCCCCCCCCCCCACCCCCGCGTCAACAAGAGAACGAAGCCGGGTTTCCATCCGGAAAACTTGAGCAAACTTACGAGAAGGGAGAAATCACGGGAGGGAGAGGGGGAGGGTTGAATGATCGGCGAGCAAGAGGTAAAAACCAGAGGTATCTTATTAAGAATAAGAACGTACGCGAGGGAGAGGCTGACCTCTACAGCCACAGCGTGGCTTAGGATCAAGAGTGCGACCCTATAGAGGAATGTATAGCTGCACATACGTCGCAAGTACGTTTCTTTCTCCGGGCGAATTAATGTCCGTGCGACACGCGCTCTTTTTCTTCCCCCGTCCTTTTCCGTCGAGCCGTTGTTGCTTCTTACAATGGCGATTAATAACGATGGATTTTTAGACTAAGAGAGTCGTTACGAGCTTTTCTTACGCTGGTGCGTATCGTTCGTGGCATCGAGATTCCACATCATTGTCGAGTGTCGTGAGAAAAAGCGATTCTAGTGTGCGTTCTCAATGTGTGTGGAGAGAAAAGAAATTGATAATCTGCATCGTAAATATAAAACGCGAATATAATGGACATAGTCAAAAAAGTATGCCCTAATTATAACTCGAATGGCTGAAGCGGAGCAGATTAATATAATCTACTTAATTACAGACTGCAAGAAATAAAAATTAGAAATCTCTTTACATTTGTTAATTGGACGACGAAAATGTGATTTTCCTTTCCCGAAATTCATTTTTGTCTCAAATATATGATACATATTTGTTTTTTTTTTTTTTTTTATACAATTCTTGAAAAAATGTAGCTCTTCTCATTATCTTATTTTTACAATTGTATTTTGTACAAATATATATAATTTCACATATAAATTAAATTACATATATATATATATATATATATATATATATATATATATATATATATATATGTATATATATATATATTTTTTTTTTTTAATTGTAATAATAAATTCAAATATTTATTGGCGAATTTATTCTGAAATTGTAAATAATTAGATTTAGTAAGAGATTTACGAGCAAAAAATATATAAAAAATTGATTTCAGAACAGATGCTTTTAAACTCGCGGCAATCATTCTCGATCGGAGGGAATCGCGAAGCCATCTCTCATGGTGACTCGCTTCAAGCTAACGCTTGGCGCTAACGTTTGCCTTCCATTTAAATATAATCGTCGGCGCGGCGAGGCAGCTTTCTTGGGCCAGACGCGAGCGCGCGCTATATTAATATTTTAATATAAATGCAAATGGTATTAGATGACGTTTACCGATAAGGACAGAGAGAGCGAGAGAGAGAGAGAGAAAGAGAGAGAGAGAGAAATCCGGGAAGGTTACGAGGGTGCGTTTGTACCTACTTGCCCCCTCGCGAGCGAGACTCTCTTCCCTATCCCTGCCGTACCCTCGGCGTAGTACACCCCCGCGATTTACCGTCGCTGTTCGCCTTTCAAGGATATTAAGGAACGACCGTAAGGTATGTAGCTTACGGTGCCGTCTTACGAACTTTCCGGTCTCTTGGTAAAGCGAATATGTGTGCGAGCGCGATACACATAGTATGCGGGATAGTTTAGAAATATCTTGCTGCCGGGAGAATTTATTGCGTCGCCCCTTATTATCATTATTATGTCGTGGAAACAGTGGCTGCGTTTTATACGGCATTCATGTGTAAATTTTTAACATTTCGAATTTCCTGAACTCGCATTTTAGCGAAATTTTTTATGCGCGATAACTGTTTTTATTTAAATTAAAATTTATTAAAATTTATGATGTATAGAGGGCATGAGGTGTGTTTGCGTAAAAGTAAAATAAGAGATATTGCAGAACTCGCGAGATAGACGTTTAGAATGCCATTTAATTTACAATTAATTTTAGATTTTAAATATATATAAATAATACATTTAAATGTATACGCATATATATAATTCTAGCCCCCTTTCTTGTTCCTCACAATAAATGTTGATTGTAAAATAATTATTTTTAATATTACTTTTTGAGATTTGAATATATACATATATACATATCTTGTAAATCGTACAAAAACGAAAATTACGGATGAAATTAAATTACGAGTTAGTTCTCGTATTTGTGTGTGCAACGCGTGCCCGAGAAGTTAAAGTGCAAATTCAAATTTACCGCCCATAAGTTTCCGAACGCAACTCGAAGAGAAATGGCTTGTAATTTCAAGTTTTGATAAACTAGACTACCTTGTGTGTGCGTTTTGTTATTTTTTTGTTTTTTTTTTTTCCATACTTGTCGTTATGTGGAAGGAATTTAATAGAAATGACTTTTATGTAAAGTTTATGCACAAGTGTGAATTTATTAATACAAGAATATTTTTATATATTCAAGACTCGATAACTCTCTTGCGTCGTGAAAAATTAAAGATCAAAAGGTCATAAATATAAAACTATACGATTAAAATAAGCTCTTCGTATACATAATATATATATATATATATATATATATATATATATATATATATATATATATTATGTGTGTGTGTGTGTGTGTGTTGTGTGTGTGTGTGTGTGAGTGTGTGTGTGTGTGTGTGTGTGTGATGTGAAACGACACAAAAGTCAAGAGAGATCGATATTCTCTCCACAGTATAAAATTCTAAAAATTAATGTCAAGGGATATTGTACAGTAAAAAAAAAAATTGCACAATTTCGAGTCTGTGAGAAAGAATTCTAAAGATCGAGGCTTGCGGCGAAACGGTGTAAAAAGTCAGATGCGTGTAAACGGCTGTAGAAGGTCACGCATTAATTCCGCGCGGCGTCGTATCATTATCGTGCGCTCGCTTGTTGTCGCGGATGCAGTCGCGGCTGCGGCCGATACGACTCGTCGCTCCATCGTTCGCGTTCCCTATTTACGCGATTCAGCGATGCGCGATCCCATTCACGGGCGAAAATATGAAAACCCCCGTATTATGCGTGAGCCGCGCTTTTTTTAAGTGCACTTGCATCTTGTTTCTCTTCACGCATTCGCGGATATATTATGTTTATCATATGTTTTCGCATTATAGCATAAGTTGCCGCGCTTTTCCGGATGAATGGCCGCCCGTACGTTCCCCTCCTCCCTGCCCCCCCCCCTCTTCTTTTAGTCATCCCATTCCGGAAGGCATTTGCCTCGACTTTCGGGGAGAAATGTGAGCGTTAATTAAACGAGCCAGACGAATGCGACTTGGCAGAAATGATGCGAAACACCCACGTTCGTACAAGTTAATATCGCCGATGAATCGCGCGATGATTGCCGGGTGTTTCATTCATTGTCCCGCTAATAATTGCTGAGTATAATTGCATCCGCGAGCGTCTGAATAAATCGAGTCTTTTTTTTGGAGGGGGGAAGGGGAAGAGGAGGCGAAGGTATTTTAACGGCAGCGCACGCGCGAGTGGTTCTTCTTGGTGGGTCGCGTGTATTGTAGATTAGAGAGAATTTTTATCAGGGAGATATTATATATCTTTACGATTTATACCAAATTTATCTCGGGAAAGTGTGACGTTCCAAATTGATATTCTTTTCTTGCTTGACCTGTATTAGTGACCTACATGTTCGAATGCGATCGTCAAACTATTATCACAATCTTATGACGTTGCGAGCTTGAATTTTATATTTTTTAGAAAACGTTGTACTTTGTGCTACTTTTCATGCATACATTTATTCTATTATTAATTTTGACATTTCGTCATTGAATTTCCAGCTATTACTAATATCTAAATAAATCAATTTTTTTAAATAATACTTTTATGAAAAAAATCCAATATTCTTTTAAAGTAGGTCCCTCAAAGACATTTATATCGATTTTATCTGTTGCAATGAGTTCACGTACTCTTTTCGAACAGTTGCAATTCACACTAATTCATGGATAACTGCATTAACGTCGAATCGGATGCCTCGCACGATCGCGGCGATTTTCTTCGCCTAATGATGACAGGCAAACTGACAGCACCCGCGGCTGCATCAGTACTGTAGTGACGTTTCGAGAAGCAAGATCATGGTATTAATTAGGTGCGCGCACTCATCTGCTCACTGTCCGTGCAGTTTGTAGCATCAAAACTAACTAGGGATGATTACGAATACAATTATAATAATTCACTAGAATAATATTAAGCCATTACCAATTTCTTTATCTACTCATTAGTGTAGTAGGTACTCTAATCTCGTATGTATTTTTCTTGCACTTTTTCCGCGATAAAAAAAGTTGCTGTTTTTAAAAATAAAAATAAAAATTGCTTTTTAGTATTCATATTCAATTTCGTAATAGAACTGAAAGTATGGAATAAATATTCAATAAAATCATAATAGTTATTTATTTTATATAATACTCTTTTATAACTGCGTGCTTTTTATAAATTTTAACTTTTAACGAAGTAGAATTTCTCACGTAATTTGATATTTTCTCCTTTTCCGTTGAATATGTTAAAAGTCATAAATTTCATATGTATGGATAGTGAATATATATTCAAATAATATAAAATTTATGACTTTATATCTATAATATATATATATATATATATATATATATATATTTATATATATATATATATATATATATATATATAAATATATACACATACAGCAATGAAATTTAAATGGCTAATAAGATTAGGTATCAAGACCACCAATATATCAAGCCATCGATTGAAAAGAAATTAACGCGGCAATATTAACCTTCCAATTTTGAAGTGATCCTATTCACCCCATTCTATGGTATTTTCGGTTGAATTTATCGCGCGTTTACGTTCGCGCGCGGCTCGCCCCGGCCCGGCGCGAGCAATTAATCGTCATTGAAGCAACTAAACGCATTATCTTTCGAACATATTTCCGTCGCAGTAGCGGGGAAGGGGAGCGCGGACACTCGCGCGCGCGCGCGCACATAATCACGCGAGATAGAATTTTACGGTCGAATCGCGATACTCTCGAGATCCGTGAGAGAGCAGCCTGCTATTTTGTGCTAAACAACGCGGCTGTCTAGTTTAACTTTCAAGCGATTATATCGTAAATGAAAAACGCCGTTTCGCGTTGCTGCACCGCCGTCATTTGTATATTTTATCGTCGAAATATAATGCGTATATATATAATAATTTTTAATAAATTTTATATTTAATAATACTATCTTCTTTACACCTTCAATTTTCAAATAAATTTTATATATATGCTTTATAAAATTTATAATTTCCTTACTTTTAATTTTCGAATATAAGCTACCTGCACTATTCAAATCAGGGTATATATTATTAAACGATCGCTTGAGGATTAAGTTTTATTGAGATAATGTATAGTACCATGTATGAATCATACATGCGATTATATCATACTGTATGATTATACGCGGTATTATATTATCGAAGACAACAAAGGCTTAGTAAACGATTAGATTTATTTCAAGTTATGAGCTGAAATGTGCGCCTGCGTTCGCTCAGATCAGGCTATGAATAATCGATCGACCCTCGAAATTCGGCAGGATTTATTGCGAATTCAATTACACTTAATAGATTCGATTACAATCCGATGGCCCCAAAATGCCATGTGAGTTATGACCGACCCAATTGTGTTTTTCTTCGTTATAATAAATTGGGAGGAATAAAAAGAGAGAGAGAGAGAGAGAGAGAGAGAGAGAGAGAAAGTTATCCTGATGTTAAAAATATATATTTTTTGACATTTATTATTATTACAGTTTCACGTCACTTATCTTTACGTTAACTTGAGTAAACATAACTGAAAAATTTGCAAAATATTCCAGACGTGACAGAGCGCGATCGTATCGCATCGACAATGATTTTATCATAAGCAAGGTCGTCTTCCTCGGCGGAGCAACGGACGTCGACTCGTGAAATGCGCGATTGAGATTCCGAACTTAATTATCCAAAACATTAATTTGCTGTCCATCGGCGCGCGTCATTACTGACATGAAGAAACAAGACGCGGCCGACACGGACATGCATCACGTCGCGTCTATCTTTATTGCCCGCGATAACGGAGATAAGACGCGCCCACGCGCGCGATATTATCCCGAGGATAATAAAGAATACCGAGGAGAAAAAGATTCTTATCGTGGCTCGAATATGCCGCGAGATAATCCGCGGAAAGGCAGTGGAAACGCGATGACATCTCGCTGGCTCGTTGCGTTTAAGATAATGTGGTCAAACGTGCGTTTATTACTTTTTATCTAGAGATTGATAATAAAAACATCAAAATTTGCATTCATCTAATCTTCATCTTTCGCACGCATATTAAATATTTTTACGATTAATTATGCATACAATGGCTGATTTTCTTTTCTATATAAATCTCTCTTAATTTACGAACATTTACGAGATCTTATAGATGTTTTTGTATACTTTATACTTGGATAATAAAGAATTGATTAAAGATGATAACACATTCGTATCAAAGAATGATAATAAGCCACTATTATTCTTTGACTCTAACTCCATTACAATGCTATTTACGTCACTATATTTCAATAAAATGATGCAAAGGCATAAATCCGCCGTAAATAATTTCTATGGCGAAAAATACCTCGAAATATGTATAGCACGTAATCCGTTTAATTTGTCGCTTTTCACGAAAGTGATTTCTCGAAGGGAGGAGGTTACAGTCGGGGAACATTTAGGAAACCCACGGACGGCCTACACGTCGCACACGAACGATCTCTCGCCGTTGACGACGGTGGCGCTTTATCATAAATTATAATTAACCGCATAAATATGCATTCGACCGTGGCATAATTCGACCAATAACAGTAAATTACTCGCGAGGCGGAGCGAGCGACTCGTCGCAATCCCACCCGGTGCATGGAGAGGGCGACCCTGCCTCTCCTCTCCTCTCCTCTCTCGTGATTCTCTCTCTCTCTCCATTTCCCTCCCTGTTTTACCCTTCTCTCTCTCTCTCTCTTTCTCTCCTCTGTCCAGCAACGCCAGCGAGCAGCCACGATAATGCGATTAATTGGTATTGCTAATCGCCGATAATTAATATAAATAGATGAGTGCAATTATTAGCAGAGCGGCGGGCGCGCGCATATCCAGGTGCAATTTGTTCCGCGCAAGCCCGTCCGTCCGATCCCGTCGTGCTTCTCCGCGCGCGCGAGAGAGAGTCCGCGACGTGAGTGCGCGATACAACGGGTGAAAACAACGGTGCGATGATTCCGACGGGGACCGGGGACTCGCTCATCGCGCCCGATCGGGTCGACCCGCTAATCGGGCACCATTGCCGCAAACCAAATTCGAAAATCCCTCCTCGACGCTCTGTCGCTAAACTTCCTCAAACATCGGTCATAACCCAAATATTGTTTAATTGTATATCAAAATATTCCAAATTTTCTGTTTACAGTCGTACGGCTCGTAATTGGGGAAAAAACACATCGCCAGCGTAGCGGAAAACAAACAGGAGTCGAGTATTATTTTTTTTTATCCGATCCAAATTAAATGTAACATTATTATTACGAGCGATTGAGAAGGATCTCTCGCGAGCTGACAGGCGTCAATTCTTCCGTGACACTTGGCGTTACCTATATACTTTCACCATTGCTATAATTTCACCGTCGCGTTAATTGGACGTAATTATGCGTAAGAAAGTGTATCGACTTCTCTATTTTTCAATTACGGCTATTTCATAATTACGGATAAAAAAAAATAAAGGACAAATTCAGGATAAACATGTAGAGACAATTTCGAAAATATTCATATAATTATTGTATTTTTTAGCAAAATTATATGTAAACTAAATTAGTAGTGTAAATTCATAAAGCTGATGATCCACGCGCACGTCGCCCTGAAGAATTTTCGATAAAAGAACATCGAGTATTTTGATAAAAAGAAAGAAGAGGAGCGATATATTCTCTTGTGTGTGCGTGACGTATACTCGAGACATCGAGGGGAGGTTCGACAAGCAAAGGGGGTGAAGCGTGAAGGGGTGAAAGCGCGTCGCAGAGACTTCACGCACAATTAATTTCCTCAATAATTCCTAATCGAAGGCGAAGCTGAACGAGGCGTAGGCGGCTACGATGCCGATGCAGCTGCACTTCCATCCTCCCCCCCTCACCCCCCTCTCTCTCTCTCTCTCTCTCCCTTCTCGCTCCATCGCCGTTTCCCGCGTCTTCGCTAATAATTATGTGTACGTTAATTAATTGACTAATTATTATTCCGACTACGCCGACCGAGAATTCCACGGCGAGAGAACGGAGCTCGTTTCCTTCGCGAAGAGAACGAGCGATCATTATTTCCTATAGAGCGCCCGAGCATTTCTTTCTCGTTGTATTTGCCCCTTGTATACATATATATATATATATATATATATATATATATATATATATATGTACGTGCCTCCTTCCCTCTAGAATTCCACTCTAAGCGCGATAATCACGTCGCATCGATGGTCGCGGCATAATGCGATTTTAATCTACCTCAGACTACGTCTCGGAATTAAGCGGCGAAGGTATCGGGTATCATGCGAAAGTCGAGAGGAATATGTTATCGCAACTTAACACGCGTGAGAGGGGTCTCCTCAATTCTCTAATGCGCATTTAATCTCTACCTTATTTCAAAGTCGAGTCGTACCTATGGTCGTGCCCGCAGCTTGGGATAATAATTATTAAACGATGCTTAGAGTATATTTGCGACCGAGAAGTGGCAACATTTTCCATTTAATAGTCGCGCTAAAAACGCGGCGTGCATCATCGTATGTACAAATAAAAATAATAACGAGACAATATATCTCGCATAGAGGGACGAACAAAAATGTAATGTATTCGCACACGTCCTTTCGTGTGCAAAAGTCACAAGAAAAAAAGGTTGCAAAATTTTCTCGCTAGTTTACATATAATACATATATAGTCCTGTTGCATCTCATAAACGCGCGTGCCTTTCAACAGAAACAGACCTAATTCCAATAAACCCGACGACAGGGAGAGTTAAATGCTTTGATACTAATACGGGTTTAAGGAGCTAACTTTGTCTAAACACGGGGTGTCGTTAAACATCGTGAGGCAAACGACGAAGGCGACGAAGGCAGCGTTCGCTCGCATCGACAGGTCGTCGCATCGACAGCCACCTCCCCCCCTCCCTCCCTCGTCCTCCCTTGCCCACCCCTCTTTGCGCCCCTATTGTCATAACCCATAGAGGCGACCGTAAATCGGCGGGAAAGCTGCAAGAACGCTCGATATATCAATCCACGTCGGCTCCTATTTGCCAGTAATTAATCACGCCTACATCCAACAACCGGCGTACTTAGCATCCCCGGGCATTAGAGGTAAACCTTCGAAGAGTGAGAAAGAGAAAGAGAGAGAGAGAGAGAGAGAGAAGGATCGCCAACGGGTGTTATGATGTATCGTTTTCGTATCTATCTCGGGTTATTGTTCCCTCCCAAGAAAACGTACTCGGCGAATAATTCCCTCTTTCTCTCTCTCTCTCTCTCTCTCTCTCTCTCTCTCTCTCTCTCTCTCTCTCTTCTCGTCCAAGCTAATATAGGGATATGTATATGGTTAACAAAAATTTATTAACATGAAATCGACGAGACAGAGAATGAGAAGGAAAAGGAGAAAGATATGATGGTATCACTTGCTGGAATTCCTCGCTCGAGCGATATTCAAATAGTGTTTTGCGGATTTCCTCTCTTTCTCCTCCTCGTGGTTTTCTCCCCCCCCCCCTCGCCCCCTCGCCCCCCTCGCCCCCCCAATGCCGCTCATTCCTCAGAGGAGAAGACGGTAATTGGCTGAGAAACCGCGGTAACGCTGAAGCCTCGCGTTAACCGTGTGCGCGCTCTTTCTTTCTTTCTTTCTTCGTTATGTTACGCGCTCTTTACATATTCGCGTGTTCGGTGGATGTACTACTGTTGCTATGATAGCTATTATTAGATGGTTTTATTGCGTGCACCGGGCGTAATAGGATTGCCGCCGAGCGGCTTGGAATCCGTTGTCGACGTTACGTCGACACAACCGGCCGTTCTATTTCTATTACGTTACCGGTAAAGGGCTAATATTTTCATACGATGTGCATCACGCGATTATTATTATCGCTGAGTAAATCACTCAGGGAATATAACAGAAGTCTGTTCCATTTCGTATTAACTCTCAACGATCTAATATAATTTTAAGGCAATATAATTTCCTCCCGCATTATTGTCGAAAATTGCAAAAATTACGGGTCATTGGGTGATATTTTTAATATAAAAATTATTATTTTTATTATATAAAAAAAATCGGAATTTAAAAAATTAAAATTTTATCCATCGTTATAGTTTTCTTTAGTTTCTTCAAAATCTGATCTTGCATAATACGTAAAATTTACAAGTTTGCACATTTAACTTTATTTTCATAAAAACGGATACAAAAATAATTATTTTTCCGTCACTTTTTAATTTTGACATTTGTCGTCGGTGATTTTGGCAAGCGCCTCGCAATGCTCGCGGGATATCTTCAGAATACGCGACAGCGATTCTCTTTTAAAAATCACCCCGTTCCCGTTTCATGGCGCGCGTCACCTCGCGAAATCCCCCGCCCACTCCTCGTGCCTTTCTTTTTTTCCCCGTGATATTCAACAGTTTGTCCCGACGACAAACCATTCGCGAATCTCTCCATTTACTTCGCCAAAAAACGAAGAGCACGCTTCTAAATCGGGGAAGGAGAGGAGGGAAGGCAAAAAGAAGGAGGGAAACGCAAGGATCTGAGGAGAGAGCGAAAGCAAGAAAGTGAGAAAACGGAGGTTGGCGCTTGAAATAACGTGGAAGCTCTTTGCCTTTTCTCGATAACTCTCCTCTCCCCAGTCTCCTCGTTATTCTCCTTTTTCCTTTTTATTTCGCGCCCTCCACCGTGGCCAATGAAAGAGCCACCTCGTCTTTTGTCGAGCACTTTTCGCGTGCAAGCTTTGCCGAGCGGAAACGAAAGCGGAAGCGAATGCCAACACGTTAAAACCTACCGTAGCCTAATCTGTTTTCGCGAATTGAGAGAGAGAGAGAGAGAGAGAGAGAGAGAGAGAGAACATATGCTTTTTTATAATTCTTCTTACTATAAATAATTATAAATATAAATAATTCCTTCTTTTACATTTTAACTTTATTAATATAATTAGCAAAGTTCTATTTTCATCTTAAATAACAAATCCTTAATATTTATAACATTGCTGTTTAATTAATGAATCATGCTCTATATAAAAGGAGTTTCTATTGATAATAAAACAATAAATATTGCATCTATGTCAAGAAAACAAATTATAGAGAAATGTACTAAAGATTGGTACAACTTATTGTTAGAATTTCCACTATACACACAGACAATTCAATTTGGTTTTGTATAAATTAGAAAGCACGTTCTATTCTCAAGTCTCACTATAATAGAGATTACTGCGTAGATTTCCATTGATAATGTGTTTGTAGCGCTCAATAAAAAAATACGCGGAGAAATTAATGAGCCAGCTTCATGCGTAGTCAAGATAATTGTGAGATGCAATACGATGTGCCATAATGAAATGTAACTTGAATGTTGCAGCATCATCTCAAGGTTTTTTTAATTGCTGATGCGTGAGATAACGGCACAAGCTGCGTGCAAGTTAATTGCTAATTCGCGCTTATGGCCAATAAATTCGCAGGCATGCGAATCTAATAGATGAGATGCCTATAATGCATACGTGTATATTGTCAATAATCCCTTCTTAAATTTTGTGAATCATGAGCGTATAAATCGCGGCTGTCAAAACATGTGATACCATTTTGCAAAAAGCTTTTAATAAATAATACATTAATCGAATCACTTTAACATGCAGTTATAATCGGTAGAATTGCGATTATAATCTTTATGTAAATTACAATTAAAGAAAAGTCACACACGGTATATGTTTAAATCTAAATATAATACTTATTCGAGCGGTTGAAAATTTTTTAACCAATGACGAGCCAATAATTTTTATAATATAATTGCAACGAGCAATCGCGAGACGCGTCGCAACCGAAATTTGTGACTGGCGATTACGCGACCGTAATTAGTGATCGAATCAATTAAAAATATCATCGATTAATTTCGCGGTGCGTATAAACCCGGATGTCGCAATTTGCATTTGATCTAGCCGCAACTTAAATATATGACGCGCAATTAGTTGGGCCGCGCGCGAGTCGCAAACGCATGATTGTAATTTCTGATTGGGAAGGATGGGTTAACTGTAAATCCAGGGGGTCGTAGGTCAAAGCGTGACGGTAAAGCTCGCCATTTTTCATTAACTTTTGCCGGCCGCGACGTTATTCGGCGCGATTTAAGGACGTGTCACTCTTCAAGAAGCATTATCAACTCTTACAAGAACTCTTATATTTTACAGTTCTACGTCATAAAAGGAAAACATTAATAAATAGCGAAATATACACGAAAAAAACAAAGTCGTACATAACTCTTTAATTTCTCAAATTCCAATGTCGTTCATATATCAAGATATCGTTGATGCATCGCTTGTTTGTTTTTCTTTTTTTTTTTTTTTTTTGTTATGCAACAAAGTATGCAATATCTTCTCTCTCTCTCTCTCTCTCTCTCTCTCTCTCTCTCTCTTTTACGCCGCGAGCAATAACGCTGTTGTAAGAGAACTTTTATATCGCCGGCGTATCGATATCGCGCGCGCGCCACTCTATGTTTCAAACAATCGAGACAGAAACTAATCGCGGCCGATTCGAGGAATTCGAAACATTTTTATCCGGCGGCGCGACTGCAGTCAATGAGTCGACGGCGGCGGCGGCGGCGGCGGCGGCAGGAAAGGACAGCGGCTACCGGGGAAGCTGGGGAGGGACGCACCCGGGGACCAAAGGGTGGTCCGGAGGGATGAGGGAGAAGCTTTTGCGATTTTGAAAAAAAATCCATTTCATGATAGAGCCGCCGCGGAATAGATACGGGACGCCGACGTAGGACGTTATATAGAGTATCCACGATTGACGATACGAATCTGCCTATCTGCAGGTACGCGAGCGTGGATCCCGCGCACACTGACTATACGTGTGTGCGTGTATATACGTGACGATATATGCGCGATATGAGCGTGTGTGATAACGTACGTGCGAGGAGGCGCGCACGCACACGCCCGAGAAACGCACGTCCGTGCAACGGCCGGGGCTGCACGTGCGTGAAGTTACACACGTGGGTGAGTATCTCCGATATTTATGGGCAATATTTCCGATTCAGCTGCTGCTATCGAAGCCCTTACCAGTTCAACATGTCCGCAATAAAAAACTGGATAAAATTATATCCACATCTCGCCACGGTTTCGACTCGCTGAAACTCGTCAAAAGTTATGGAGCGGGCATACGAGGAATTCTATTCTACTTTTTATCCCTCCGTGCTCTCCCTCCCCTCCTCGCGGGTTCGTTTTTTTTTTTTTTTTTTTTTTTTTGTTTCCTCTCTCTCTCTCTTTTTTTTGCCGATGCCCCTTTTTTTTTTTTTTTTTGTTATCCCTCTGTCGAAACACCCGATGGCAGACTGGGAATCGATCCACCTCGAGCGCATAAAAGCGCAATTTTTGTACGCATCCAAGACTTAAGCCGATTCTTATTCGCAATTTTGAGAAAAGGGCTGAGTCTATTTATCAAAAGTATACATTATTATATTATAACGGATCATTATTATGATAGGTATATGAAAAATGATATTGACCTTTTGTCTTGCACTTTTTGCGCGATCTTAGAATTTATAATGTTACGTAGTGGTTTTTATGTACAAGTCTTAAAATCAATGGAAAAAAATATAAGATATTTGAAGATTAAATATCAATATTGCAAGAATAGAGTTTGCTATGGTAAAGTGATTAATATCACGTATTAATACAATAAAGTGTGAACATCGACACATTTTGTGTGATAAAAGAATTAATTTCTAATTAAGGGCACGAATTCTTGCAGATGAATTGAATGCGATAACTACACCTCGTCTTATTCTGTTCCAGGATTAAGCGCAATCTGTTTTAATACAAAGTAAGCAAGATTACGACTCAATACGGAAACTAAACAGATAATCCTTCTCGTCCCGTCGCTCGTTTCGTGGGAATTTCGCGTCGCGGTTCGTTTCGCAAGGCTGCCGCGCGATTCGAAGACGGTAATAAAATGAAATTGGAATAAATGTGCGACCCATTTCGAAGCCGCGAAAGCGTAACGATCGCGTATACAGGGTGGCGGCGGCGGTAGCGAGGCGGGGTACAACCGACTCTCAGACGTAAAAATTCCAATTTGTTCTCGGGCTCCGCGCGCCGTTAAAGCCGCGACGAGCCGGAGAAACGCGTAATATATTACGAAACTTCGGGGGCCCGGAGGGGTTTGGGTTCTCCAAACGCCATGCCATTCCAAAGTTTTTCCCCCTCGCGTTGGAAAATTCTTAACTTATGGATTTTGGTCTCATCTTTGCACGAGCCTCTTCCCTCCCCTCTGCTCAAAGAGAATCGAAATGAATTGAAATTAAAAGAAAAAAAAAAAAAAAAAAAAAAAAACCGCAAGTTTATGTCACGTGTACTTACATCAAGAAAAGTTTCCCTTTAAGAAATGTATAAAATATATTTTATAAAGATCGTATATCAGCTTCGCGGAGGAATATTCTATAGTTTTACGCGATCGTTTATTTCTGTTGAACGAATGGATCATATTAAACGGGAGATATTCTCTCTCCCGATTCGCAAAAAGAAAGAAATATACATTTTTCAGAATTGAGAAACTCAGACCTTGCAGATTGAAATTACGCAAGGAAATAAATATTCGCGTACTTTAGCCGCCCCTAAATCCTTTCTCTGAATTAGATAACATATTGCGATGGCTTTTCGAAGCGCTATCCTATTCAAAAGTTCTTTCTCTCTACAGCGGAAAATTCATAATATACGGCCTCACAAATTTTCCACCCTCTTATATACGATGAAAAAACTTGGCGGATCGAAACTTTAAAGGAGATCCAAAAAATAAGTACGTATAACCCATACGTCCGGTTGCTCAACCGAGCTTTCACCGGCGAATTATTCTTTCAAGCACCGCGAGAAACGCAGAGTGAAAGAGAGAGAGAGAGAGAGAGAGAGAGAAAGAGAGAAAGAGAAAGAGAGTGGTAGCTCTTTTCCTCTATTCCGCGTCTCTTTATATTTTTCCCCTCTTATGTTTACGGGATAGAATCGCGAGCGTGGGGGCGCGTAGGCGTGCGCGAAACGTAACGGAAGAGATACGTAACGACGGTGAGGGTTGTGCGACGGGGGCCCCGGGATCGGGACGCGACGATAGGGGGAGGCGGAAAAACTTTTTAAATTCGAGACAAAATGCTAAAAGTTCCCCGAGGCCATGCATACGAAGCGACGGCTGTCGGGGGGGACCGCGAGAGGGACGGGGTTGGCGGAGCGGGTATAGCGACGGGGAGCGACCATTAACATAAAACAGAATGTGGGAAAAGCAAATATTGTGATAAAAAATAATAATAATAGAAGAGCGAGCGAGGGGACGCGGAGAAGAGGGAAGGGGGAGAGGGAAAGGCGCAGAGGGAGAGCACCCAACCCCCGAGGACGAAGCAGAACGATGGATACTTCGCCTCCGTCGTTTTCTCCCTCCCTCTCCGCCATCTCCCCCTCGCCATCTACTCTTTCTCTCGACCCCTCCTGACCGTTCCCTCTCCCTCCCCTCTCGCTCTTTCCCGCTCTCTCGTATAAATACAAGTATACGGCCGGAGTTTTCCCCGGGCATTTATGAAACTCATTCGCCTAGAACTAACTCTAATAATCGTTGAAACTAATGCCCCCTCTCGAGTACGTGTGCCACCCCCGCACGGTTGCATCAGCAGGAACCATCTTCCGCTTCGGCAGAGATGACCTCCTTCCTTCCAAAAAAAAGAAAAAAATGACGACGGCCTCGCAGACACTTTTTCGAAACGTTTGAGAAAGACCGAACGGTTCATGAATGAAACGTACAAAATTGACATTTAAAAGTGCAAGAATAACTTTGTATTTTTGTAGAGATACACTTAACCTATAAAAATAATTGTATCCTCCCTCTAGATTGCATTTAATAAATAAATATGTAAATTCTTAATATGTATATAAAGTTGCATTTGCTTGTGATAAAATATTTTATCTTTTATTTTAAAAATCTTAGACGCGCGTATAGTGAGGAATATCGTTGACAATATTATAATGTAGTTTAATATATATATATATATATTTATGCAAACTAGACAAACAGAGTGAAAAATTCAGGTGACGAAAAAACGAGATACTAAAATGTAATCACGATATTTTGATCGATCTTTGTTTCTCGCAGATTTTACGATGGACTACAGGATGCGTTCCTTTTTTGACCAAGATGAAATCAAAGAACGCAGGGGGAAGTCTGGTTAATGGGGCAAGGTGGGGAAAGGTACAAAGGAGGGCTCAGAGAGAAGGAGAGAGAGAGAGAGAGAGTGAAGAAGAGAGAGAGAGAGAGAGAGGAGAGAGAAGAGAGGAAAAAGGGACCGCGGGCACGGGCAACGTAAACCGTAACGATAACGATTATGGACGCAGTTACCGCGGGGCGTCCTTTCTTAACGATTACGTGCTCGAAAATTATTGCGCATAATAACATTCCGTCGTTATTACTATTATTGTTATTATTATTATTATTATTAGTATACACTGAGAAGAGAAGCGTCCTCAGCGAAGCAGGGTGGAGAACAGAGGGGGCAAGGGGGGGAGGGGAGAGAGAGAGGAAGAAGAGACACGCATGCAGACCGGACGTGTCTTATGACGCGGCTTCTCGTCCATACAGTTTAAAGTGAAGTAAAATAAATTAAAGTATAAGATAAAGTGAAAAGAGAGAGAGAGAGAGAGACTAAAAGTCAGCAATACATATTATGTTTCTCTTCCCAGAGAGAAATTCCATATTATGAGATAATACGCGAAATAATAACAGCGTGCAATAAATGTACGATTATATAAAAAGATTAATATGCATATAGCACGAATTATAAATATATAACAAATATTATGCAGATCGCACTATTTCTTTTTGCACTTTGTACATGTGAACATTTTATATCCATCGATAAACGACAGAATAAAAATATAATCGCTTCGTTAAACTGTGTAGCGCGTATTCGTATTATATAATTCTTCGAGTCTAAATCACGATGCGGAAAAAAAAAAAAAATAAAAATACGAAACTCAATAAAATTCGCCCGTCGTAGAAAAGACGATTTCAATACAAAATCACGCTTATCTTTGAGTGTCATCTAATTATCTCGTATTTTCATACATTTTAATATTGTACTTAAATTTATATCAACGGCGATCGTAATCATCTGACATATCCGATTCATCGCGACGAGATGACGGCCGCAGAGCCGTTAACGAATAAGCGTTGCGCGAATATTACTGCGGAAAAAAAATTACCCGTCGTAAAAGTCATCGAGTTGGCGCGAATTGCGTGCCGTACGGCTGTTATTTTTTTCGCGATGCCAATTGATTCAAAATTCGGTCCGATATACCGGGGCCCGGAAAATTTATTAGCCGTACGGGCCACTAAATTTCGCGCGAATCCATGATTGGTGCGGAAATTCGATTTCTCGAGCGATGATGCGAAACGCGACGGTGCGTGTGTCCTTCTTATACCTTTATAATCAAAATAACTCTCGATTCGAGTAAAAAGTGTTGGCGTTTGAAGTAAAATCGCACCGACATTTCCAGTTTTCTTATCGATTATTTAATTGGTCTATTTGGTTTATCGAATTAATTGGCGCGAACTTTTTTCGTTCGCTCGAAAATTCATCGGCCGTCGAACGATAATCCGAGAACGAAGAGCGAGATATCAATCAGCGGGTTTGAAATCGCGGAGGCGGAAGCCGAAACGTCTGCCAACCAGAGGAGAGAGACTTCGTGCGCGGACTTTTTCCGCGTACTTTGACTTTTTTTCCTTCGCACCGAGTCACTTTTCGACGGCCGTAGGCTAAACGATTCGACATATTTGGCATAGGATGTTTGCCTGTCTAGAAGAAAAAAAAAAAAAAAAAAAAGAACGAGATTCGGTTTGACTTGCACTGAATGTTCATTAACTCGTGACGTAGCCATGAGCTACGTTATTTGGTTTCGATTTTACTGGACATTGTGTAGACGCCTCTCTTTTTCCTTCTCTTTCTCTCTTTGCTTGTTGCACTTTAATTTTCATCACTCAGTCAAACGGAATTTATATCAAAATGATGAACTCATTCGCTTTTCGTTCTTAGATAAAAACGATCGAAAAGAGGAAAAAAGAAGAGAATGCCGGATAAAAGAGCGATAGTAAATCAGAAAGAAAAATCCAAAGCTCTCGATCGACATCGAAAGGCGGTTTTCTAATTGAGATCTGTCGGAAGAAGGCAACCGAAGCATCGATTATCATGCTTTCGTTACGAAGGGATTTCTATTCCATGATAAACGCGCCAGACCGACTGCGGCGTCTGCCTGGTTGAGAACGAGTTAAAAAAGAGGCGAAAGAGAGAAAATAAACTTCTCTCTTCGCGAACTTTAAATAAGCATAAATTATACAAAATATTTACAGACGCAAATGCATCGAAAAACCTATAATTTTTTGTACTTTTTCTTTCCCATAAATTTTATATCATAAAATATCACAATATGCTATTTTTACGAAAATAATAGGTAGATTACAATGCAATTATTATATGTAAAATATCTAATAGGAATAGATAATTTAAAAATTTATCTTTTTATTTTCACAAAACAGTTTTCATACTTGGCTCATTTCTTTAGCTTGAAAGATTGATATAATAAAATTAAATTTGATATTTAAACAATACGAATCCGAAAGAATATCATTGTCAATTAACACGCGAGATTTCATATGTCAAAATTTTCGTAGAAATAAGAAATACGCGTAAATATACATTTCAATCTTAAACTCATAAACTCTGTGTCCCTGATTCGGTCTCATCAAATATATCGATGACACCAGCAGCGACAGACGCAACTCTCGACATCAGGTCGTATTTTGCCGTATCACACGCGGTCGATTCGATCAATCAAGGCCGACAACAAGGAAAAAGGGATGCAGAATGCAGAGAGAGCGCAGCCCGCTCTCTCTCTCTCTCTCTCTCTCTCTCTCTCTCTCTCTCTCTCTCTCTCTCTCTCTCTCTCTCTCTCTCTCTCTCTCTCTCTCTCTCTCTCTCTCTCTCTCTCTCTCTCTCTGCGTCATGATTTCCCTTCGTTGTAGTCCGGCGTATGCCGGACGCGATCCGCGCGTCGGAATGAAATTATTTCTGTTACCGGCGGGCGCATACCGCGAATTAATAATTCCCAATTATCTCGAATCGATGTATTTAGCAAAATTACCTAAATCGTTACATCCGCCCAACAACATAATGCGGGAGCTGAAAATGAAACTCCGCGGACACGGCCGTGCAGGAATTAACTCGCGCTCGAATTACCGATACACCGCCGCCATATGCCTGGGCTTTAACGCCGGATCGGACTTTTCCCCAAATGTTCACATCGACTTTGTCACTAATAATTATCGATATCTTAGGTGAAAAAAGAAGTCGAAAAATAATGTCTTCTGATTTATGTAATGCATCCATATATATGTATATCTTTTTTTTTTATTACTTTTTTACATAGATTTTACTTTTTCTTTATGAAAAAATAAAACTATATAAATTTTTTAAAACTAAATTTGATACGTGATAAAAAATTAGAATTTACACAAAATTTTCGCTGTTTTAATTAAGTTGTCTGCTCGAATCTTGTAAAAAAAATTCCCTGATCTTCCACATATTTTTGTCCAAAATTCCAGGTAAAAAGTATACTTAAAAAATTTTTTTATACAATTTTCTAAAATAAATTTTTTATTTTATGCATTTTCTAATATTTTTCACGAAGGCACGAGTCTCTTAAGTTTCAAGTACTAGATTTGTACTGAAAAAACTGAATAAGATAAGCACTCTTGAATTTTAATTTTTTATCATTAAAAATTATTAAGAATTTCTACTGTATATTTAATATTTTGTCAAGACATTGAATATATAAACATAAATACATAAAATAAATATATTTATAAATATATTTATAATATATTTTAAATTTTCTTAGCTTGTTGACCATATATAATATAAAATCAAATAATTTTTTTTTAATTTCTTAAATTTCAAAAAATCCCTATAAATTTCGGATTTTTCATATTTTTTCACAGACACCCTAATATATATATATATATATATATATATATATATATATATATATAATTTGTATCGTAATTCTTAGAATAAATTATCTGCATATGCATACATTTAGAATTTATTTGGCACTATAAACAGCCTTTTTTTAAATCGAAGCATAATATCATTATTATAATAATACACACATTGTTGTTTTATCTCGACAAAGGAATTCCTTGAACGAAATTTCGACTCTCCTTTCCGCTTCGAGAATCACGGGGGCTACAAACAATGTCGCTGGCATACGTAATGACAGCCAGTGCCGTGAATTAGAACCAATGGGGCGTAAGGGTGGGCGCAATACAATATAATATTGGGAGCGATATAAAATTACGGATAATTGCTTGATTGGTCCTGGCAGATGGGTGTAATTTAGATATCCGCCGCTTGCGCGCACTCCCGCCGACTAATCAATTACGAAATGTTTCGTGGATCGACCGCGGCTAATAAGATTTACGATTCGGCCAGATCGGTTCCTTCTTCGGTTCCTTCTTGTCCGATCGTTTCCTCCGTTCCCCTCGTCTTTTCCCCTCTAGTTCTCCTTTTCCCTCTCGTTGACCTTTTTCGTCTCTTCCCCTCTCTCTTTCCCTCTATATTCGTTTCGTCGTGAATTACGGGTTCGGATGCGGCTAAACAGCTGCAACGCGGCCTCGCCAATCTCGCTCCTTTGGCGCATTTGCGGTTAACGACTTGAATCCAGTTTCGGACGCGAAACGATATTTCTAAATGTGTGTGTTTCTAACGAGCACATCGCGCGCCACGAGGTTTTCGCAAAGTAACAACGGACAGAGAAAATCGAACTGTACACTCTTACGATAAAATATTAATAACAGGTGATTTTCATTGAATGAAACGTCGATTTTGAAGGCAATAGCCCATTATACTATACATAACGCTAAAAATATAAAGAGCAGTTCATTTTGAGCTCGGCATTATGACATTTACAGTTTTAAATGGGTTAAATGTCTTTTTTATTTATGAAAGAATCCTCCTATTCTCATTTCTAGTTTTTTTTAAATTTCCAAACATATGTCAATTAAACTGGCCAGTTTTATATCGCAGAAACGGTTAGTCGGAATTAACTAGAAAATAGAATATATATCACTTGCAATTAAAAGTGCAAAACATTTTACGTGGAATATCAGCAGGTTGACAGATACCAAAAAAAAAAAAGACGCAAAAAAGAAAAATATGCAATCTGCGGAAATATGCTGCGTATAATTACGAGTTAATAAACCCCGATTGAAAAAACTCTGTTATTAATAATATATCTGCGTCACTCGTATATGAAGGTAGTTAAGATGAATGTACGTTGCGAGCGATCGCGATTTTTCCCACCGTAAAAAAAAAAAAAAAAAAAAAAAAAAAAAAAAAAAATAGGTAGTTAGACGAACTTGCGCCTGTGTCTCGTCAGAAATACACCATCGCCGGAGTAGCTCGTTCGAATCAATTAGCGTAACATTTCGGAACCCCCGTATATATAAGGGAATAATCGCTCGAATGTAAACCGATATCTGTTCCTCGCAGCACGCGCGAGAAGCCAGAAGGGAGGGGGGAAGGGGAGAGGGAGGAGAGTGCAACTCGCGCCCGCAGGGGAGAAGGCGGGGATGCGGAGGGAGAGAGAGGGGGAGGGGTGAGAACAGAACGCGTATCCGGTAGTTCTGCTCGCGTACGCGATGCGTCATATCGCGTAGGGGGATTTCGCCCCAAAAACGCGTCCCGTGCGAGCCGCCACCCCCTCTCTGTCCCCCTCAACCCGCTTTAAAACGCTCTGCTACTCGTGTTTAGATATCGTTAAACCGCATTTTCAACACCGCCATTATGTAAAGCACGTGGCGAAGGCCGATAAGTCGGACAATGGGCTCGGCGACGAAGAAGGGGTAGAGGGGGGAGGGAGGGAGAGGGTTAAGGACTTTCCGATCGCCCACCCACGGATCGATCTCGTCGACCGTTCGATCGACTGACCTCCCCTCTCCTTTACCTCCCTTTCCACCTGACTCCTCTTTGTGGCCTCTGCGAATCGACTTATCTTTCCGGGCGCGAACTTCGTCATCGGCGCGGCAAACTCGCGGAAAACTTGTCGGCGGAGCTCGTACCTTAATTATGCTATCCAGGTACTAAGTGTAATTAGTGTCCCATTGAAAATAAAATAAAACTTGTATTTTCTCCCCCCCCCCCTCTCGCTCTTCGCAAGCGATTTTTTTCTCCCCCCTTTGCCGTGCCAGCAACGCGCTGCAATTAAACTATGTTCGAGCAAGAGGGGTGGGAAGGGGGATGAAGATGAGCGAGAGAGAACGAGGGGAAGAGAAGACGCGCACGACGTTACGCGCCGCGCAAAATAATACTTTTTATTACCGCGATCTTTTACGATCTGTAGCATATATATCGAGTATAAAGAAGATAATAAAGGGAGATGTGCTCGCGCGGACGCGCAGAGATAATGGTCGGCATTATGCACGCATTGCTCAATTGCAACGCCATTTTTACGGCCGACTTTTTTTACGACCCCTGATTCCCCCCCCTCTCTCGCTCTCTCTCTCTCTCTTTTTCTCGGAGAGCGCGAACGTGGCTGATTCGCGATCAAATCAGATTCCGATTCTCGTGGACAGTTTCATAAATTGCATACAATCGTTATCAATAATCAACTGAGATTTAAATATCCTAAATTTTATGTAAATGATATAGTGATTCTGTGTTAAATATTAAATATAATCTCAAAAATGTTTTGCTTTTTTCAATCACAGATTGCCCGATCCATATCGCGTGGAAAAGAAATTTTTTTCTAAGTATAATATGTTTTAACCAGAAACAATTCGCATGATAAGGATTTGAATAATAGGCGGCCAATTTTAGAGGGAAATTCACGACTTTTGCGAATGCACGCGAGGGAAGGAGGTAGTGGAATGATAGTAACTTGCAGATAACTGTGAAAAACGCATTTTCCGTCGCGTGCGATATAAACTTGGCAGGCGTTAATTGTGCACGCGTAAGCTCAAATTTCATCGCTGCCGCCGCGCATAGAACGATTTTCTCCAACTCTCTCATTCTGCGCGATAGAGCGCGATTTCCATGGCCAAGCTAAAGTCATATTTTTTCACTTCGTTTCGCGAAACAGCGAAAGAGAGAGACGAGGCGAACGAGGGGGAGGAGGAAACAAAAGAGGGTGCAGATGCTCCCTTTCACCGCCGCCGCCGCCGCGTGCAAAAAATCTCCAGCTGGAAACAGGCACACACACACACACACACACACACACACACACACACACACACACACACATGTACATGAATTTGTGTATCACATCTACGCAAATATATCTCGACAAAATATAATATATATACGGAATATTCATCACGCCATCTTTCAGCTACATGATTTTTGATATAAGTTTGATATAAATCTTAATTTTTTTTCATTAATTTTCGCCAAAATTAAACTTTAACATTACATTTATAAAATCGTTAGAATCGAAAAGTAAAAGTTGTTGATTGATTTGGGTTAAATTGCTCGATCAATCGTAACGCGAACGCCGCTTGTTTGAAATATCCTTTCTTACTACGACTCCCAATTACGAAGGAGAAAGGACCCACCGCGAGAGACACCCTGTATACACGGAAAACAGCCGGACGCGCGTACGTCTATATTCCGGATATAAATTGTGGCAGAAGCGTACGGGGTCGGTATAAGTATAGTTACGATAAATCAGGCATATCGACGTCCGGCATAGAATTGCAAATGAGCCCCTGCCATCTTTAAAATAAAAAGTTATAACAGCGCGCTCGCTCCCTCTCTCTCTCTCTCTCTCTCTCTCGCTCCCTCTCGTCCGATGCGCCTCCGTTCACTCGCTCGCTCGCTCGCTCGCGAACCCGCGCCGGTGGAGATAGTCGACGTACTTCCATGTGCGCGTACGTATAATACATACAATCTCCGGGCAAGCAAGGAGAAAGAACTTAAAATGAATAATGTATCGTATATTTAATTCTATACATAAGTACCCGTACGCTGCCCCGTGCTTGTGTGCGCGCAGACTTTACACGTACGTGTATCTGAAAACGTAGCGTTTCTTCTCTTTTTCTCTCCCTTCTGCCTCCATCTCTCTCTCTTCTTCTTTTCTTCATATACAGGGGATCTGTTCACCGCTTGCGCTTCCCGATCGCCATCACGATCTCTCGTTTCCTCTCCTCGCGAATTCGTGAGCGAAAAGATCGAGAGCTTAGCCAGAGCTACCGGTAACTTACTACGGCAAGAATATAAGTAACGTATTTTCTATGCCTCGTGGACGCAAATAGACTTTCCAGCCCCGAACGGCTGCGACCGCAGAACGAAATAAAAATACTCCTCGTCGGCCGAGGAGAGAAATAACAGCCCGGTCGGGAATAACTATCATTAAATTATTATCGATCGATAAGCTCCTCGTTACCGCCGGCCGAGAGTCGAGGCTTTCTTTCTAATCTGTTAGATATGCCCATTGCCGGAAATGCGAGAGGAGAAGGCGATCGGTAAATATGGTATGATATGCAGAAAAGAAAGAGAGAGAGAGAGAGAGAGAGAGAGAGAGAGAGAGAGAGAGAGAGAGAGAGAGAGAAAGAGACGGACAAGTGCAATTATTAATGATTACATTAATGTATTACGCCAACTTCTTGAAATGAGATATGCAAGCAATGTTATTTTGACGATTGCAACAAAATAGAGAAAGAGAATGTTATGTGCATTCTGATGCAAGGATATATTTTGTTCTCAAGCGAATTCTATTGCATTGGCTTCGAGCTATTGATATAATGTAATAATATAGTTGAATATTTTGTTAACATTTATATAACGTCGTCTGAATATATCGAGGTATTAGTGAATTTTGAAATTATAAACGTACACGATGAAAATTAAATTGTTAATTCGAAATAAGCAACACTAGTTTTAGAATCTATATTGAAACACAATATACTGTGCCGCGTTTGCACTTGGAGTTTGAAAAGAGATTAAATTCATAAAACTTAATCATCAAAATATTTAATATTGCAGATAATAAAATCGATTACATATTCGTCGAGGAATCTGTGACTTAAATCTAGGACACTCCGTATATGAAATGGTATAAGTAGGGCAGGAAGAAATAGATATATAATTTAAAAATAGAGTATATACAACACATATCGGTGCATAGATAAATTTTCAAACCCGTTTCTTGCATCAATATTCTTATGCATAGTTAAGGACAAAACAATTTAAAGTTGATGGTAAAAGAATCTATAAGATAAATGGCAAGTATAATTCTTTTAAGGCTCTGTACAATTAAAATTGGGGGGAAAAAAGGGGGAAAAAATGAAAACGAGAAAAAGACAATGCGCGATTGAACATTTTTTTCTCGGTCGCGGCCTTTCCGCAAAATTATCATCCACGGTAACTTCGATCGCCGCGTTGACAGGCGATCTTTAATTAGAATTGAACTTGATTGACCGGCTTTGTCGACACCTGAGACTGTAAAACACGATCCAACGAGCTGCAACGGCACGAAAGAACGCTTGTATGTGTGTGTGTGTGTGTGTGTGTGTGTGTGTGTGTGTGTGTGTGTGTATGTGTATGTGTATACGCTCGATTGTGTAGGCGTGTGTACGTCCGTTCCGCTTACGCTGGCGTGTATATATGTTTGGCGTGCATGTGTATTACAACGCGACTCGGCTATAGTTACCGCAATAAACCACTATACGGTTTATTAATAATGCCGCGTACGGTTCGATGTTTTATGGTCGTATCATGAACACTCGGCCATTTTCTTGCGCAATACTTTTATTCTTGTAATAAGAAAAATGTGTCGGTCGCGGCTCTCGTCGATTTCAGAGATCTCAGAATCTAGAATTATTCAATCGTTCAGGGGAAAAAACAAATACTTTTCTTTCCAAATTAATAATAATGAAAAAACGATACAACGAATCAAAGATAATAAATACATGAAAACTTGAAAATAATTGCATTACTACGGCGTAGAGTCAAGCTCTGTTAATTACAAAGTGCATTTGGAGTTAATTGAACGAAAAGATGTTGCTGCCTACTTGCAATCTTAATCCATTAAAACTTAATTTCACATATTTTAAATAATCTTCTAATTATGATTTTGATTAAATAGCAGTGAAACAGAAACGAGATTCTACTTTTGCCGAGAAAATCGCTTGTAATAATATAACACACACACACACATACACCGTAAAAAAAAAAAAAAAAAAAAAAAAAAAAAAAAAAAAAAAAAAGAAAGAAAAGAAACGAAGCTCTCTTGTATGTACAATATAATAACGATATTAATGTTTACCAAGTCCGAGGCGAAGTTTATGTTTGCCAATTAGAAGTCGGTAGGCGGAGAGCGAGAGAAAGCGCGAACGAACGATCGATAATGGAATCACGTGCGCGCTAAAGAGGCGATCTCTACTCGAGAAGAGCGCGAATAATCGACGCTCGTTTCGCTCGTTTGCCGACTTTATCCGTCCGATGATCTTCGGTGATAACGATCGACAAGGATGATTACCCAGACAGATGAGAACCGCTGTCTTTTACACAATATAATATATAAAATTCATGTATATATATATATATATATATATATATATATATGTAATATACATGCATACACAAAGAACTGGCGGCAACGATTCGACTCGATGTGTGACGTAACAATATAAATACGAGAGAAGGAATAATAACAAATTCCGCTTAATCTTATCGTTTACAATAAATATTGATATGAAAGTTAAGTTGAGCTATCGGACCGCGATATTACGCGCACAGAGAGACTAAAATAATAATAATTCGCCTAATCTTCGCCTCTAACGCGCGAGAGGGAGAGCGACGTGGAAGCGGGAGAGCGGCCATGAAACCATCGGTCTCTTATCTTGAGAAAATAACTGCGCAATTAGACTGTACGAAAAGTTACTGTCGGCGATGTTTCTCTTCGACCGGACGTGCCCCGGTCGAAGTCTATAGTGCTTTTTCCCCCGGCAACTTCGATATCCACAGGTGGATTATGTCATCCTTTACTTTAAATTTTTCAGCTTAGCGAAGAATCGATTGCGATTTTATGAAACTTGTGATTTCCTAACCGTCAGATATATACAATTCTTTGGGAACTTTAGGGGATCAGCTGTAACTTTTCCCAGTCAATTTTTCATTCGATCGCCCGTTATTTTCTCCAAACTTTTATTTCACTTAATTGATGAATCTCATCCGCGATTCTCTTTTCGAGATGTATCTCGATCTCGGCTCTCTTTAAAGTTTCAATTTTCATTACATTCTCCGAGCTGCGAGCCGCTGGCGGATTACGAAAAAGGAAGGAAAAATAATAATACGCATTAGAAACCCGAACGGTGGTTACGTTGGCAGGCCATGTGGCAGCCCAATACCCGACGAAAGGATTCGGCGCGAGGTTGTGTTGTATGCGTTCCGCGGGTTCCGCGGTATTATTTTCAAACTGTTAATTATCCGCCATAGTGAAATTACGCTATTACATGATAATTACATCGGTGCGGCCGTGTATGTACTGTACAGGCCGCGCGAGCGAGCGCTGAATGTTGTTTCACGCCCGACTCACCTTGATGGATATTTTCCATTCTAAGTCGCGTCACTGATTATAGTGATTTTCACTATGCAACAAATTTCGTGTTTTCCTGCCATTTCGCGTTTCTCATCGTCGTCGTCGTCGTCGTCGTCGTCGTCACTGTCGCCGTGCTTAATAGTAGCGTCATGTCTGCGAATGTTATTACACACATCGTCGTCGAGCGCTCGCACAATAGATGTCATAATAATCGTTATAAAGATTTATAGGCTCGAGAAAATAATCTAGCCGCACGGACATAAAAACGAATATAAATAATATTATTGATATTCGTTGTTATAAGTCGATGAAAATGAGGACAAAATCGACAAACAACTTATACTTAATACTTGGAAATATATTTTATCCAAAATTTTATCGAAAACCTTTCGTTTTGCAAATATTTTGTATAATATGTATTACCCTCCTCAAAGTTATTCTTCGAATGTCAATCTTTCTTTTATACCGTACATTAGTTTGTAGCGTTAGATAATTCTACTCAAATCTTGTAAAAAAATTCCCCGATATTCCAGGTATTTTTGTTCAAAATTCCAGATAAAGGGAATATTAAAAAAAAAAAAATTGTGATGCAAAACTTTCTAAAATAAGTTTTTATATTGTATGCATTTTCTAATACTTTTCGCTGACACAAAAGAAAAACGTAGAGCCACTTAAGTTTTAAGTGCTAGATTTGTAAATGTACTGGAAAAAAACTGAATAGCTTTCGCAAGATAAACATTTTTCATTTGCATAGCATTTTAATTTTTTTCTCACTAAAAGTTACAATAAAAAGAATACGCAGTACAATATATTCTTTCTATTGTAATTTATCAATGCTTACAATAGAAAAATATTATCAAATAAACTTTCTTTTTTTTTTTTTTTTTTTCAATTGCCTGAGCCCCAATAAAACGTCGAGCTTTTCCAAGGAGTAAACACCTCGATAACGATATCTTCATTGACAATTTTAAATTGACAGAGTCAAGTGTGACAGACAACAGCATTCTCTCGGTAAATTATCCCTAACTGTTCGTTTTCATCGAAATGGTGGGTGGAGGGGGAGGAGGGGGGGGGGAGTGTAACTCGCGCGCGCTGCGTGTTACACGTTGCGGTGTAACACGACATGTAGTTCAATGCCGAGGATGCATCGTCTCATCTCGTCCCAGCTCGTACGAGCGAGACGAGACGAGACGAGCGAGCGAACGTGCTGACGACGCTCGTAGGTGGGAGCTCGCGAAAAGGAAAAATGCGAGAGCTCAAGGATAATCTACGGGCGCGAGCGAGCTCGGTTGAGCGTCGCTGCATTAATAATATACGATACCCGTAATGGCATCGGGCGTATACGAACGTATATATTGTATAATAACTTCCAAGGCCTTATAAACGTTTATTATTTACCGCGTAACGTAATGGCGAGCAGGCCTCAGCTTCTCTCTGTCTCTCCGCATCTCGCCTCTTTCTCTGCACTTCGCGCTGTCTCTCTCTCTCTCTCTCTCTCTCTCTCTCTCTCTCTGTTCGTTCTCTCGGGCGGTTATTAAAAATAATATTATAACACACTCGCGTTCCCGTCGCATGTCCCTCCTACTCCTCCCTCTTCCGTTCTTTTCTTTTCTCGAGACGAGAGATTACTGACCGTTGGATTTTCGGCGCGTAAATAGCCGCCTGTGTGCATTTCGGTTTTTTATTTCCTTGTTGAATAATTATTGAAAATGTGTACAAATATTTTTTTATCATAATTTTTTGTATTACGTTGCAGTTCGCAGCCTAAAGAAAATTATTATCATTTGTGTGAATTTACTGTATTATACTGCTAGTTTTAGGTTTATTAACATTTTATTTATTATATATATATACGCGAGAGATATATAATATATTGATAGCAGTGTAGAGGTAATAATAATATAATGAAACGAGCTGGTCGGTTTCAAAATTTTCTTAAATATAATCAGAAGCACGCCGCCAAAAAAATACCAAACTAAACGCGAAATATTTCAAGGGATGACGGCTCGTTTCGCTCGCTCTTAGAGGTATTCAGAGAGACTCATCATTCATCGAGGAGAGATTTATTTCAAACCTCGAGCAAGTAGAACAAGTGTCTTGTTACTGGCTCCCTCGGCTCAGAGAAAGGAAATCCGAAAAAAGAAATCGTTACGTTTACAGAGCCGCACCCATAAGTAACATGTAACATAGCTCAATATAGATATATAGCAGTACATACACTTGGTATATATAATAAATAGCGATAGAGAAACATGACACCTATATAGAGACAAACTAATGTAACCAACTTAAAATGTCAAAGCGAATATTATTATACATAAGAGAAATAGAAGGGACAGAGTTCTGAGAATTTTTACAATTAATAGATTTATATTATAAATATTATAAAACCTGATATTTTATACAAGATATGCATAACTCGTTTAGATTTAAAGATAATAATTTGAAGTTGCACCATAAAATCAACATGAAAAATCTATAATAATTTATAAAATAAAATAAAGAACAAATTTTACATCTTTCCTCAGTACTTTTGATTTGGTCTGAAAAGGCCGGGCATCGCGAAACGAGCATCGTTTCGAGCGGAAAGACATGCGTTTATATAGGCAAGGCCTACCGTGCTCGCTGAATCATTAACGGCGAGTTAATCTCGGCCGTGTGTTTAGTACAGAAGAGGGTCGCTTAATATTTCGCGAGTTTCGCGATCCGCAGTATATTAAACGTCGAGCGGGGCCCGAAATATCCGCGAAGAATCCGCGACGCATGGCTCGTTTGCGGCGGCTGGTGTAACGCGAAAAAAAAAAAAAAAAAAAAATAAAAACGAGGACACCGAAGAATAAGTTCATTGACTTGCCGCGAGTAATGGCAACGTTTCTGTCGCATCGCGAATTGATTTCACAGCTGCTTTCCCACAATCGCGCCGGCAATTATAAAACTGTACGTTGAATTCACGAAGGCGTGGGTCTAAATCTCGGTATCCGATTCGGATCATGCATGCATTTTAATGCGTAAACTTTAATTCTTAAATTCACACTTTATACGTCTTACAATGAATTCTCGAAAACTGAATTTATTATTTAACAACTCGTCAAAATAAAAAATTATTCCGTTATTAATTATGATGACTACAAGTCAAGAGTGATAATTAACACGCATAAGAACTGACTAAACCACTTTTTATAAGATCGCTGCAAATTTGTTCCATAATTCATTACGATTACGGAGCATATTATTATCTTTTTTTTTCCTTTAAAAGAATAATTTATTTCTCTTTAACTCAAGTTTCATTCCATAATAATTAAAATAAAAATTAAATAAATGTATAATAATTAAAAAAAAACTAACCGTTTCGACGATTCAACAATATCTATCACACATAAAAATTCTGTTTCTTAAATATGTATTAACAATTTATTTCTTTTACGCCAATTTCTTGGAGAAGCTTATGAGATTGTATAATTTTTTCATTACTAATTAAAGTAGTAACATATCAGGAATAAATAAGAGATACGCATAATTCAAGAACTGACCAAGCTAGTTTTGTAAGAACACTGCAAAATTGCTTCTCATTATATAAGGTAGGATTATTTAACTATATAATCTAGATTACAAAATTACATATTTCATATATGTATATTCGAGTGATTATAACTGTATAGATCTTGCTATCATTATTATCAGTAATTTTCAAAATTTGCTCCATTTTTTTCACTTTACCATATTTAACTGATACGTTGATACGTAGATTGAAGGGTTAATCGCCGACCCGACCGGGATGCAAAAGCGCCATTGTGAAAAAAATCCCGGAAAACGCTAGGCCAGCACGGACACGCACGCTGAAATTTCTACGATGTTGAGTAAGCGAGGGAATTATTTTCTTCCCTTTCCCTCCCCCGCTCCTCCCTCCCCGTGTGTGGAGGGAGACGACATTATTGCGTCGCGGTTAAGAGCGCGTTCATGTGTATTTAGTCTTCTCTCTCTCTCTCTCTCTCTCTCTCTCTCTCTCTCTCTCTCTCTCTCTCTCCCGCGTCTTTCTCGGGCTCTCCTTCTCTTTATTTGCACGCGCGCACGAAACGCGCGTATTATATTCTCCGTAAACGCGGTCGCTCTCTGTAACCACGCACGCGAAAAATCATTAGTATATCTTCGTCACCACGTGCGCATCATTCTTCTGCGCGATTTATCCCATGCTCGCGAGGGGTTATCAGAAGACATAGAAGAGAAAAGGATCGCGCCATTTACCAAGCTATTTTTTCCCTTGAGGCGAATAAATTCTTAAGCGTATGTCGCGCGTGTGCCTTGATTCTAGATTCATTCAAGAACCCGGTGCACATCTCCCGTACAATCCAATAACAACTACAAAAGAGGCAAAAAATAACCGTGCTACGTGATTTCTTTTCACAGAAGTAAAAACGGAAAAATCTGTCGTCGACGTGTCAGTTCGTGGACAGATTATATTCCTTTCTTTCCTTTCGTCGTTAACGCGAAGATATCCTTATCGTTATAGCGATTATAAAACCCGTACCATCTAAAATATAAATTTTTTTTTTTCACTTGTCAGCTTATTCGAATCACACGCGAGAATCAATTTTTCCCAGATATTTTTACGAATTTTTCAACCTCCATTTCCTAGATGAACGCTAATTCAATTCAGCGACGCGCATCGTCGCCTACGTAATATGTGAAATACGATATGTGAAATTCATTACACGAAAAAAATGCTCGATAAAAATGTGTCGATGTGTGAATTTCTTAGCTAATTAAGTAGCTTCAAATATTAATTTTGAAATAAATTTTTTTCATCTTGCTTCTTCTTTTCGCGTAACGTAATTTTCTTCCAGGTCCTGATTCGAACGTGTTTAAATCGTAAGAATTGATAAAATCCGCGAGATAAAAAACCGGAATAAAAAATACCTCGCAGCGACGCGAAGAGCCGGAGATCCGAAGAGAGCGGGAGGAGGGGAGGCTGCGTCAGGAGCAGGAGGAAGAGGAGGAACACGACGAGCAGGGATAATCTGATTTTCAGCAACTTTATACGTTGCGCTTCGATTAAAATCCAGCCAGCGTGCAGGCCCGATATAGTTGTTCCGCTCGTGCCCCCTCGAGAGAGAAAGAGAGAGAGAGAGAGACAGAACGTGTGGAAAAAGGGAGTTGGGGGCGCCCCGCGGTGGTTGACCAGACACCGCCAGTAGCCGAGCATCCCTTCTCATTTAGCGGCGCGTTTTAAGCCCGGAATGAGCGCGCATGAGTCGCTTTACAAACGACACTTTGGATGCTTCTTATTGTTAGTCCTTCTCTTGCTCTTTACGCCACTTAAAATCTCTTTAATATATAATATAATTCGCGACCGTCTCATTCAAACTTGATGATATATTCTTCGACGTATTTGAAATTTTTCCTTTTCAAAAAAAATAAAAATAGAATCACAAATTTTTAATCTGCAACATTATTAAATATCTGTATATATATATATATCTTTTCTTTACCACTTAGCCTCTAGTATTATAATATAAGTTCGTCAAGGTTCACTTGGGAAAAGAATGCGGATACTCTACTCGATAGACTAGCATAATTTAACGGCAACGATTTGTCATATTATTTTTTTTCCTTCTACTGCTTTTTATAAAAATATAAAAAAATAGAAGCATAAATTAAGATTAAGGTGGGAAAACTCAAACTTAAAAACGACGTCGGCAGCTTTTTTCGGTGAACTATCGCTATCTTTGTCGCGAAAGTAACATATGTAAATCCGGAACGTATTATGTCCGATAATAAATACATAAAAGTTTTACTGAGAGAAAACAGCCAGATTTTTTCTTTAACGTTCTCGCGATGTCGAGTGGCGAGACGTGGAGAGAGGGGAAGGAAGAAAAAAAAAAAGAGGAAAAATTATAAGGAAAGACATTGAGGAATGAAATGTGAAAGAGAAACGTATGAAAAGAGAGAAAGAAGGGGAAAAAAGAGAGACGAAGAAACAAAAGGAGCAAGAAAAAAAAAAACTTGTCGCGTATGTAGAGACGTTATTGAAACGCAAATCACGTTGCGCAACCCGCCGTAGCCACGGCCCCGTAGTCGGGGCCCGCGATCGGAATGTCTTGGCATTAATAAAATATGAAGTATAAAAAGTTATTAAAAGGAGTAACGAGGAATTTAATGTTTATTCATACCCGGACGCGCGCGCGGGGGCGCGCTCGGCAAAAGGACGCGCGATGAAGAGCGGCAACGAGGGGAGAGGGGGGAGGGGGATGACGGCTTTGCATATTAAAAATCGTAAATAACGCCGACCCCTCCGTCCCTCTCATCGCCTTCCCCTCGCACCCCCTCGTCCTCCGGCAGGCCTTTACGATTATGATAAATTTTAATCTCCACCGTGAAATCTCCTTTAATGTTCGTATTCCCCCCTCTGCGACCCCGCTCGTCACCCCCTTTGTTGTCTCTCGTCGTTAAAGTCGTTCGCTCGTCGAGCGATCGGATGGGCGTAATTGTTCTCCGCGCGAGACACGTGGGCTACGATCTTTGACACTACGCGCGTATCCAGTATAAAACTCGAGTTTGAATTATACGATGTTTTTCATTAAAGAGAAACAAAGAGAGAGAGAGAGAGAGAGAGAGAGAGAGTGCGACTATGACACGTATAGTTTAATATGAATAATTATAAGAAATTTTATATTGAATTGACATCGAAGGTCTTCCAACGTTATTACGATGTCTCGCAATATAAAATTATGTAACATCGTATTGAATTTTATGATTTAATAAAAAAAATTTTAATTAAGAAATCTGGTTACTAGAATATATAATATTGATTGTGATATCTTTATGATACTCTTTGCATATTGTGACACAAATATAGACTAATGATTCTTGTAAAGATTCTACAAAAATATATAATATAAAAAATATATATGTAAATTATACTATATACATATATACATACTTTTAACTATAATATTATTTATTTATAATTTATATTAAAATTACAAACTCTACATAAATTATCGAGTAGATTTTGTTTGTACATAAATTATATTTTTTTCTCTCTCTTTCTCTCTCTCTCTCTCTTTTTCTTGTTCACCGAGAAAAGTCTCAAACATTTCTCTTCTTGTTTAAATCAAGCAACATATATATATATATATATATATATAGCGCTTTCATCCGTCATTCGATTTGATCTTATCGTGTACGAGTACCGTTGCGACCGCGACGTGCTTCGCGTGTCTATAATGAGCATTAATTCAAGTCACTCGGACTTACGGAAAAGTTTTTCCACAAACAGTCGGTGCGAGACAAGCGCGCGATCGCCTTTGGCGATTACGCGGATAATCGTCGTTGATCGCACTTGCCGTCGATTGCGGTTCTGCGGTTCTGTCATATAAGTCGAGTTACTCACCTGCAACAGAAAGAGGAATTTGTTGATTAAACGGTTAACCAGTTGGTGGACGGAAAGGCGAGAAGGAAGGTAGGGAGGGAGGATCGACGCGTTGCGCCGACAACATTATAGTGTCAGCAGTTTGGCCGACACGCGTTAAATATGCGATTAAACGATAGGCACGACAGCCTATCGGCACAACAAAGTATCGGGGATAATTTCATACTGAAATAATAAAAGATAATGGAACGTGGAAACGCGTAAATATTTATTGTCGGCCGCGCAAGAGCGGGCCGCTCGTTACCGCAGATTGATACGACGATAAATCGTTAAGTGCGGCTATTAAAACTCCTGAATAATCTAATCGCATTGTATGGATATTATAGTGTATATATGTATATGCATATATACATATATATATATATATATATATATATATATATATATATAAATATATATACGCGAATTGTGAAAAAAGTTAATATTTTCGCGTACCTACGTGAATCGATAAAGCTTCGAGTATGTTCGCCAGAAGTGGTCACAAATGTTTCGTTTGATAGTTATAAACTTTATCTGAGGATTGTCAATTCCAATTATAAGATTTATAGGAATTTTCTATTCAAAAATTTTTATAAAAATATTCGATTAACAAGAAGTAATTTTCATATTCTTTATAGATTCTTTATATATATATTTTAAATTATTATATATTTTCTAATATTTTTTTTCCTATCGTATAACTTACCGAAATTGGCATACTTATTTCAATATGAAATTATTACCTAATCTGTACAAAATAATTATGCGCATCTAGAAATATGTCATATAAATCTTGATATATGTATAAACAGACTAAATTTTATTTTTAAATATATTTCTCTCGATGCTTTAGTCCACACGATAAATGCATGAATGTATATTATTATAATATACATCGTCTCGCCTTAATAAAAGCATCCTGTAATTCCATTTTTCGCTAAATTTCCAGATGTCCAAATATTACTTTATTAATATTAACGCTCTGAAAATATCATAATGTAGTCGCACATATGGGGAGTCTGATTTTTTATAATTATTTATTTTCTGCAGTCGTGTCAAACAATGACCAAGGCGCTTCCTGTGAAAAGGCATTATTTTTGCATCCATAAATCATATAAATATGTATATTCAACTTTTCGCTTCTCGTATACAATTTTTTTAACGAATTATGGAAAATCACGGCATAATTAAAAAGAGGTCATCGTTTAACTTAAACCCATCATTATATAACTAAAGTAACATATGACTCTTTATATCATAAGGAAAAACGAAATATATTTATTATCGATGCAAAATGTCGCGCAAAACTCACTTAAAAAAAAAAAAAAAAAAAAAAAAAAAAAAAAAAAAAAAAATCAAACATTGAAAGACGTTTTTAGATTTCGATTACGCCGATCATAGAATTACATCGAACGACGAGATATATCGCGTCTAATCTCTGCTCTCTTCTCCCCTTTCGACGCGAGCAAATGTCGACGTAATCCCTTTCCCGGCGCAACGGCTCTCGATCATCGGGCGACACTCGCGCGTTATCTATTCGCGCGTAGACGCGGCGATCGCGGAAAATCGCAAAGCGGGATCGGCGAGGGAGGAGAACGAGTACGGTACACGAGTATCGCGAAACACGAGGGAGCGGCTCGCGCGCGACGAGCCTATCGGGGCGCGATTAAAATATAAAATGGGTTTCGAGGATTCGGACGGTGTTACGCGCCGTTTCAATTATTGTCGCCCTGGCGCTACATACAATTTTTGTCACCGTCCGATCGCGGCTTTCCACCCCTGCCCCGCCACCCCCGGGTGCCCGCGCGAAACGTTCGTCAGCGGCCCCCGTTCGTCTCCCCCTCCTCATCTGCCTCGATTTTTCCGCCCTGCCTGCCCGACCGTCGCCCGATTTTTTCCCGCGAGCGCCGATTTTTTTCCGCCCTTTTGCCAGAGCCGCAAAACGGCGCAAAAATGCGATACCGTTTTGCCGAGCCCGGATTAGCGGCAGATCGCTCCGCCGATTTGGTGCGGGCTTCCATCCCCTCCCCTCCCTCCCCTTCATTCTGCCGTCCCTTTCGTCGCATTGACAAGCACACATCACCCGGCGAGAGAGCGCGCGTTTTTTTTTCCCATTTCAATCCTTTGCTCTCGAGATGAGCGGCGAGTTTTAGCCGCGATCGCGCGCGAATCTCCTCTCGATGGTGACGCCTGCGATCATGTTTATTTAATCGACGAACGTGCGAAAGATGGCTGCTCTCGGTACACGCTAAGCGAAAAACGTTTATGTCACTTCGTAGACGCCGTAAAAAGCGATTTATGGAGACACGTGTGTGCTCGCATTGCATTCATACGTATTTATATCGCATCGTATGCATTATATAAGATATTGGCATCGATAGTTTTATTTTGAATTCGCACACATTTATTAGATCGATCATTGATCATCATTAATAGAGAGAATTACTCATAGTACACGATGTAATGCTAATTGCCACGATTTAATATCTCGTACGTATCTTACATAATTTCCTTGACGTAATATAATAAGATTTAAAATTGAAATCCAGATCATTAAAACGATGCAATGATAAAAAGATGCAAATGATAAATGCACATGCAATTTCTATATGTTTAATTAATATATTTATCTTATCCAAAAATTCATTAACATTTTTCATAATTTATTTTCTGGAATATTAACTTATAAAATCTTACCGCAAAAATTTATATATATATAAAGATAAATCTAATAATTTAAATTCAACTAAAAATATGTATAGAAGATTCCTTTATTTCCTTTCAACGTACATAAATTTTTCATTATTGGAAACAGATTTTTTATCATGTTTCCTATCTTATTATTTTTCTCAGTTTTACTATTTTGTTCGATTTATTCGAATATTAAAATGCATGCGAAAGTTAAATCCCCGATCGTATTCGCGTTAGTTTCGTAACACGATCACAAAGGAATGGAAAAAGGTAGCGAAGAAAGGATGGGGATAAGCCGTCTCGTCGCCGCGCGGAAGGAATCTCGAGCGAAAAGCTCACTCGAGATGCCGCGAAAACAATGTCGAGGGTGAACCGAAATATACCTAATTGTCGAGAGTGAAGCCGGACGGAAGAGTGGAAAAGACGTCCCGAGAGCAGAGAGGAAAAAGAAAGAAGAACGAAAATGACACCGGCTCTCGCGCAGTTCCTCTTTCATTTCTCTCTCTCTCTCTCTCTCTCTCTCTCTCTCTCTCTCTCTCTCTCTCTCTCTCTCTCTCTCTTTCTCTCTCTCTCTCTCTCTCTTTTATTCATCGTTGCTGCACCCTCTCAGCGCTCCTTGTCTCACCCGGCACACTTGCTTTTTATCGACAGCCTGCTTTAACCCTCGAAGCGCGGGGTTCACGTCGATGGTGACGTGGTTGGAGACAGCGAAGGATGAGTGCTTTACGGAAGAGAAAGATGGAAAGTGGAGAAAAAGAGAAAAGAAGAAGGAAGAGAGAGAGAGAGAGAGAGAGAGAGAGAGAGAGAGAGACAGACAGACAGAGAGAGACAGAGAGAGAGAGAGAGAGAGAGAGAGAGAGAGAGAGAGAGAGAGAGAGAGGGAGGGAGAGGGAGGAAGAGGGAGGAAGGGTGGCTCTGGTCGGTGAGCGGTCGAGGGTACGGTCGGGGCATTAAACCCATTTAAATATAACCAATACCGTGGAGTGCCTTCCACCCTCTCGGTTATATGGATATGATTTTTACCGTTCATTCGCGTATAACCCGTAAGCCGCGCGCAGATGCACACGTACTCTTGTCCGCTCTTTGACCGCGAGAAATATCTACTCGCTCTCTCTCCCGTTCCTCCTCGTATTTTTTATTAAAAACTCGCACAGTCGCCAAAGAGAGGAACGCGCAAGCTACGCGATTGGTCCTCGCATCCGAAACGACCGTTTGACCAAATAGAATCGATAATCATTTTTTTTTTTTTTTTTAAATACGAAAAAGAAAATAACCGCGCATACATTTTATGAACGATTTTAGTGACATATATAATAACTTTGCGGAAGATCTACCGCCAAAATAGCAATATATTATATAAATATATTTTTCTTGTGCATTCAAATATTTTTATCGAACGCGACTTTGAATAAACAATTGTTTGTTTTTGATACTCGGTCGACGCTCGTAGAAGATTGTGTTTTGATAACCTCCGAAAATATTTATATTAAATTATTTATATTTTGCGCAGAGATCAAACAATATAATGAACATGTATTGAAGATTATTTGTGTGTGCATTACATTTATATCATTATTAATGAACATGTTTTCGTCTGCTTGGCGTCTTATCGGTCTACACAACTAATTAATCAATCCTCGTATTTATGCCAACATTGTCCGAATGGACTGCGCAATCGAGATTTCCTGTTTGAAGAAAAAATATTTAGTGAATTTCGTATAATTCGTTAAACTATGTTTAAGGCGAAAGTGATAAATCCAATGTGATAACCTTATAATATTTTCTTTTGTTATCGCTAAACAGATTTTTTTGGCGATATATTGTAAAATCTTTTCAAATAATTAATAATTAATAGTTAATAATTTTTAATAAATAACGGTTATTTAGAAACTATATCAACATAACTTTTACTACCAAGAGAGTCGAAACAATGTACTTTCAATAATGTTGCTTTCGATTCCTTAATATCAATATTACATTTGATGTTGCGCCAAAGTTGGAAAGAAATATCCCAATAGACATCAGACTTACGACATGTTGAAACTTGAAAATCACCTTTCTCGAATCTTTTGCGGGTGTTTACTCGAAAGTTTACCCTTATCATTCGTGTATCCTACGATCTCTTCCGAAATCCTGGTACTCGGGATCACGTTCGCGGTGCAATCAATGGCGCTACGTGAGCTGAGATGAAACAGCGTAAAACCTTATGTAAGTCGGTAGATAAAGAGAGACAGGAAGAAGAGAGAAAAAGAGAAGAGACAGATACAAAGCGAGAAAGAGATAACTGAGCCACATGGAGTGCATTCGAGCTGCAAGAGCACGTTTGCCTTTACATCGAGTACTATTCGCTACTTGACTCGGAGTGGCGGACGATTTTGCACCGCAAATGCAAGCGCGTCGCAACTTCATCGCGATGCGTTATCGCGCCACGTTTATCTCATCGAGATAAGGAAACCTGATATAAGCGCTAAATCTTTTTTAAAAATATCTCTGCTTTTATTTTCAAGTAATTATGTTAAATCGCATAATTTATTGCGATTCTTACACGAAAAGTCATTAAAGATGCAAATATAAGATTATTCGTATTGAGACTTTAAACTTTTCCGAAGAAATCGATTCACTTACTTGCGTTTTATTTTTAATTCATCAAAAAATTACACAATATATAAGTTTTAATTAAAAACAATTTAAAAGTTTCGCCCGACAAAGGCTACAAAACTTTTACCTCAATCAATGTCCTTGACAAATCTGCTTGAAGATACGACGCGAGATCTATTATATAGGTAATCCAATATTTTTCTATATAAGCGTCGAAAGACAAATCTCATTGATCTCTTTGTCTCGTACTTTTTATCCTTCCCGTCCAATAAACGGCCTGATGATATCGTCCTGCGTAAAGGATGATTTATTTAAACGTCGGACTTTTTTCTCGAAGACTCGGATTCGCTAACGGTGTGTTAAATTATTACGGTGGCTCGCGCGTCTTTTACATCAATTTCTTCTCCTTCCACCTCCCGCTCCCGCCCCTCCCCCCTCCTCTTCCCTAACTCCGTAGACACGACTTTTAGTAGGGCGCAACCTCATCAAAGATGTAGGAGCGGCAAATAAACGTTTACGCGTTGCCTCGTCGACGAGGCCGCGCGATACGATTTTTCCGCGATCGAAACGCTCGGTCGCGTTGCGAGTATTAAATTTCTCGCTCTCCTTTCTCTCCGCCCCCCCTCCTTTTTTTTTCTCCACCCGCAGAAATAAAACTTTACGCATTCTGCCATTAAACTTTCTTAATAGGGTCGGCCGGCATTAAAGCGGTTCTCGCACGCGCGCGCGGTCGGCGAAATAAATTTCAATACCTGTCCGGATCGCGAACGCGTATATAAATAAAAACAACACGCACGCGCGACTTAACGACCACGTCAATATTTATTTGATGCTCCGAGGCTCTTAATACCTTCTATTAATCGTCGCGCGCCGATTTATTTATTATCGAATCGTGATCTTTATCGGCCGGCGGATATCAATTGGCCGACTTAATCTCAGCTAGTCGATTTATCGTAGCGGCGGAATTTCCAGATTAAACGCTTCCGCGTCTTAGATTAATCGTAAGATATGTTAAATAGATTCGAAAGAATCTATATGCATGGACATCTTATCGATTTCGTAACATCCTTAATTACCACTTAGATAAAGCAATTTCGATCAGTAAAATATATAACTCAGCTTACAAAAAAAAAAGAAAAAAAACATGTATAATAAATGATAATTTATATCATTACAATTTTATGACAGACTCGCGTAGATTTATGTCCTGTTTGCGAAGTCGCTAGTGCATCGCCAGTAAACTCCTAGTAAATAACATTCCGAGCTCCGTTTTTAAATTTAAATGATATCCACTTGAAATTTAAATAATATCTACTTTGAAAAAGTAGGACATCTCTTTAGCCCAGAGGTAAGAGAACATCGAAGGGATATGGATGCGATTTTCAAGCAGGAGAGATGGAAGAGCCTTCACTTCGGACGAGTCGAAAAGTCGAGTAACAAAGCGCGCGCGTGTGTACGCGACTTGCGGGAGGAATGCAAATATCACCCGCGATAATGCGAGGTCAATTCTCTGCCGTTCGTTTTTGCTGTCCCTCTGCTTCCGCAACCCCTTCCTGTTTCTTGGCTCTACTACCTCTCTGTCTCGCTCGAAAGGCACTCAGCAAGAACCTCTCGACATTACTTGCAATCGAGTAATTATCGGGACTGCCGCAAAAACTCGCGCCGCTTCTCTTAAAGTTCCTTGGACGACGGGAAGGGAGGGAGAAAAACGGAGAGTTGTAGTTAATAAACAATGTTTATCGAATCAGCCAATCCGAAGACGGTTCCTGCCACGTAATTCCGCGAAAATTCAATTTCCGAAACGTCGTACAACTTCGCCGTCGATTGCGCGACTAAAACCTTCTAAAGTTATCTGTGAATCTCGAAGACATTTTTGTGCTTCTTTATAATAAATTATATTTGATGGCTAATCATCGCGAATAAACAAATTATTAAAGTTGAGCAACTTTTGAAAACTATATTCATTCTACTTTTAATTTTAATTCTCGATAGGTAGTGTTAAGTTTTTAATAATTTGTATTTAAAATTAATTGCTCTTGCTCTCTCTCTCTCTCTCTGTATAATTTTTTATCCCAATGAGTGTTTTATTTTCGATGATATTTCTTACTTTATGACAACTATTAATTTTCGAGCCTGGAAAATGTAGCCGCCCAGTCCATTGCAGCTGTACTGTCACAATTACCCCGATCGACCCTACATATTTAAAAGTTAAAATTGATGCGTATAGATATATCGCGGTGGAGAGATATATCGCCGGCAACGGACTACAAATTATCGCCAGGTAAAGGCACAAAGCGTTATGTACCGATATACTTCATCCATATTGAGATCGCTCTGTCCCACAATGGAGCTCTAACCGACTTTTATTCAAAAGCCGGGGGTTTTTCAACAAAGTTGATGAAAAACACGCCGGCGCCTCCTCCATGGCGAGCCGAGCCATTTATCCAATCACAGTCCGCGATACCAGGCGGCCGGTGAATTAATAAAAAAGCAATCTACAAACTATCGCAACGATTTATACGTGTAATTCCTTTGATTAACTCGCGGTATTGCCGCCCTGCGTTTTTATAACGCGCCCGTTTACGCACCGGCGGAATTGCGCGACCGCCGCGTCAATGATTGTAATTTTATTACATGTACAAATCGAAATTTCGACCTAGTCGCTGGATAAATTCGACATTAGCGTAATCAACATTTAACATTAAAACGAGACGAGCTTCAATTATTCGAGTCGCGCGAAAATAGAGATTAATTAACATTTAAGAGCTGGTCTATAATATCGTGTGTTAACTTCAATCAAGAACAAACAATTTGAATTTTTCCGACGAGTCTTAGACTTAGAAATTGAATTTTTCTAATTAAATTCGATATCGCTCACGATATTCGATATTTTCCGCTTGTAATCCATTTCATAAAGTTAAACAGCTTAGTTTTAAATAATCGATCATACAATTTTCTTCTGCATACATTATCATCCTTATTTTATAATAATTCTTTTATACAAATAAAATCAATTTTCATAATGTATAATTTTATAATGTATTATATTATATTATAAAATTATATTTATAACATAATATAATTTTATAATTGTCTTTTTCGTTATACATAAATATGCTGTAATAGAAATAACATGGAATGCCGAAAATAAAAACTTTGAAAGTTGAAAAGTTGCTTAAATTTATTTCTAATTGTTTATGTATTCGTAAAAGATTGATAGATCAATAAAATGCTTCTTTTTGCCTCTTTATACATCTTTCTCTCCCTCTCGCTCTTTATCATCAACGCGACGATTCGCGATGCATATGCGTGTACGTGACGTAGTCCCGCATCCCACGCGACCCCACGGTCACTGCCAATTAGGTGTGACTCGCATAATTTGCGCCATCATCCTAGACAATCGACGGCATCGCCTGGTAGTAAATGAGGAAAATCTACACACAATACCTCTCATAATAGTGTACATGTCCCTTTCCTCTCTTCGCAGGGACGGCAACTGACACATACCCCACAAAGAAGGTAACGGAGAGAAAGTCGACGGAACAAGATGTGGAATTACAGAAAGGAACGCTGATCGTCGCGATTAATGTTTATATCGCTATCAATTTCCATTGTGATCATCATACAAAAAAGATTAGATTGTGCTAACCACTTGAAAATTGAATGAATAAAATGAATAGCAAATAGTTTCTTTTAGAATTTCTTTACGTTACATGTATATGAGAGCTTCTTTGTCTTTTTACTCTACATGTATATATTTAAAAACTATCCTTTCAAAATATTTCCTCGTCAGAGAAACACATTTATTATTAATCGATTTTTCCGATCGATAAATGTTTATCGTGATCATTATAAAAGATTAGATTGTGCGCTAATAACTCGAAAATTGTATGAATGACAAATAGTTTCCTAGAATCTCTTTACATTTATATATATATATATATATATATATATATATATATATCTAAGAGCTCTTTAGTTTTTTTTTATACTTTATAGATGTTTATATTTTCAAATTAATTATTTTCTCTTCCCAAATGTTTTCTGCCGTTAGAGAGAGACACATTTATTATTAATTTACTTTTCCAATAAATGGATACAGCATTGTTTCACGCGGAACGAAATCCAGATATACATTAATTCGAACCCATCACAGTGAGTTAAATGCTGGCTGTCAAAGAGGCTCGCGCAACCCGCGCGAGAACTCGCCAAAGGGTTCGGCCGTTTGGGCGATGAAAGGGACAGACATTCACAGAACGTCACAGGACGCTGGGGAGCTCTCTCTATATCCAATTAATTAGACTTTTGACTACGCATCGTCTAACGGAGGGTTTCTAAATGCATAGAGCATGGAGGGTGAAAGAGGGTGAGGACGAGCGGCGGGTGTCGCGCGGGCCTGCCGCTGGAAATTCGCGAATCTCGCGGCGATATCGCGGCCGCTATGAATACGATACCGCTGCCGGTCATCGCGCGCGCATTCCCCTCCCCTCGCGCCACCCGGCCGTCAACCAATCCCTTCCCCCTTCCCTCCCCCCGCGGCCGCTCGGCTGTTCCTCTCGTTGTCGGGGTGGTTGTACGCGCGACCCGCGCTTGACGCGCGCTCGTCCTCTTTTCAGCACGCGCCCAGTCCTTTGTTGACGCGTTCCTGTTTGTCATTCCGTTTGTCATTCCATTGCCGTTGTTGTTTGCCGCCCGCCGCCACGCACCCGCGTCGCTGACGCTGTCATTGTCGGACCGCGAATCGCGGCCGATAAAATTCGCGGGGAGATCGTTCGAGAGAGCTGCGATCGAGAACCGCGGACGCCGCGAATAACGGGCGCGCGTTACGGACGAATACGTCCTCCTACACTGGCCGATCGGGATTATACATATATATATATATATATATATATATATATATATATATGTGTATATTTGGAAAGAATGTACGATGTCGCGCGGGCATAAAACACATGTGAATGCCGTTGTCGGCTCGTTTCAACGAGGATCGTCCGCGGGACTGAAGATGAATATCGCGGTCGCAATTTGCGGCAAACCGTATGCGCGCTGTAACTTTTTGCGTTATAGGAAACTTGTTAAGAAAATAATTGGCACTACCGTTAGTTGACGTAAACGTATTAAAAATTCAATAACATATCTTATAAACTTATTATTACAGATTTTATTTTTCCTACTTATAATTGGTATTATTAATTTTTTTATCGGCTCTTGCTGTTTCAGTGCTGATTTTCCATGAAAAAAAAAAAAAAAAATAGAAAGTAACTCGATGCAATCATCAGGTGTTGGTAAAAAGATTGCGAGAATTTATTAAAAATGTATAAGATACGCAAAACGTTCTTTCTTTGATTTATAAAAAAATATTTATAAAGAAAACAAAATTTTACAACCATAATTAACGATAGCAAACTCTATTTAGATTTTCCTGTCAACATCGATTTCGATTGGCTCGAGAGATTACCCTTTCGAGCGGGCTCTCGCCCGTAATTCTCGACGAACGGAAGGGACCGCAGGACTTGTAGGAGAGGGCGGAAAAATAGGACACGCAGGAAGAGAGAGGGGACGAAACCGTGAAATACTGTACGGCCGTAACCGTAAACGTAAACATAAAGCCGAGATGATAAACGCAGCGAGTATACTTAATGGCATGGCCATCCCGCGAGTGTGCACGCACACGCATCCTCTCTCTCTCTCTCGTGCGTGTAGAGAGTGGCACGCGAGTGCACGCGCGTGAGCGAGCGCGTTTATCGCGCGCGCTTTACGCATTTCGAGGCGATAGAGAGCGATAGGGGATGGTGGACGGGAGAGGGGGCAGGGGGTGGGCGGGGGGGTGACAGGGGGGTGCAAAAGGGATGAAGAGCCAGGCGATCGACAATATCGGACCACTGCCACCGCCGTCGATATTCGCATTCGTCATACACAGCCACCAGATCGGCCATCGCGATCGCCGATAGGCTGGTCGCGGTAGCCCGGGACCAGATACCGGTATGACCGCGAGCATCTCTTTAATTGATCGTTCCTCACCGGCGATTTTAACGAGCGATCGCGACGAACCTCTGTTTGTTTCCGATTTCCGAGCGACGAGTCTTCTCGGATCAGCGACTTTTTGTGCGTGCGTGCGTGTGTCTGTCGCAATCATCGCGCGTTTCCTGATTGCTACGGATAAAAGTGCAACTGGAACGATATTCCACTCACATTTTTCAGATTTCGTAAAGATAAATAAAGAACATGCTAGGTGAGTATAGTCGGTAGATAAATCTATTTAATCTGAAAAATTAATCGATTAACCGGGTTAATTTTATTATAGAATAAATGAAAATATTCTGATTTTATTTATCACAAAGTTAAGTTAAAAATAGTATAAAACCGAGCTAATATAAATCTTTATTTTATACTTTCTTTCCGACTTTTCATCTTTTCAAAATAAATCGCAATCTATTAATACAATAATATTTTATTTCTTGTGTACATTAATACGTTTTATTATTATTCAACATATATGCATTATATATATACATATATGGGCACTCAGAGGCTATGGAAAAATGCTATCTCCATTAAGCTTTTAATAGCATTGCGAAGAGAATTTACAATCACGCGAATAGACTTCGTAGCCTGAAGAACGAACTCGAATGACCATCAGTTTGCTCAAAGCATTTAATTCTGCGCGGGCAATGCAGGAGATGACGTTTCGCGAGTATAATGTGATAAGTTTATGCCGGGGTTTTTTTTTTTTTTTTTTTTTTTTAACGCGACGATGTCACTTTCATTAGCGATTTTAACGACTGGTTCGGCCATGTAACGCGTCCTCATTCCTTACGTCCTCGGCGAAAATCGACTCGCGTGTATTGACTCCAACGATGATCGAAGATGCGCGGCCACAATCAAAAGGCTGCTGTGCATTCATTAATGCGATAACTCCTCATCATTATAGCAATTTTACTTGACATCACACAGCACGTAACTATTTATCGATCTCAGAATAGAACGTTTCTTGTAATAAATATTCACGTTCGCGCGCTTTTATCTAATATCGCATTTATGTAATAATATGTGAATACGAGTCTTTTTTTATTTATCTTCCACGTATAAAGATCGCATCTGATGTAAATACGAAAATCAGACAGTATGTTTAGCGCGCGACATGAATATGGAATCCGTAAGGGCGTCGATTCGAGATACGGTATCTCTATTTTTACGCGAATCGATAAGAAACGAACATAGAGCCGCTTAAAAAAAGCGTCAATAGCCTTAACTCGATCATGATGCGAAATTTACATTCGCAACGATGAGAAAACGTCAAATTGAGACTTCATATCAGAAGATATTTAACGTTAATAATTGAGATATGGCGTAGAACGGTATATTCATTAAACTTTCATTGAAAACGAATCAGATTGTCCAAGAATTTCTAATCGAGAGACCAAGCTAACAGATAAACTACATTTCTCGTCTTATTGTTTCGCTCTGTTTACCCTCGTGGGACTAAATAAATCTACCTATCGACTTCTTCGCAATTTATTACCTTTATTTATTCGACGGCTAAGAATAGACCCCGATACCTTCTTCTTCATGATCCCGAACGGAATCATTAAATTCGTGCACGGAATAAACCGTAGCAATCGAATGGAGATGAAGACAGTTACCATGATAACATGGAATATCGATAATGCCCGGAGTCATTCGACAGTCATCATCAAGCTTTCCTGAAAACAACCTGTTCCCCGTCACCATCGTCAATCGCGCGACGAAATTAAAGAGGATTGTATACAGAGTGTATCAACAATTGGTTTTGAATCAGAAAATGATTTGAAAGTCGATTTTCACTTGCAATAATTTAATAAAGATTAATAATTATTTAAATGATTCTAAACATTGTTATTTTTAATTAATAAAAATACAACATTTTGACCACATTTTCCAATAAATTTTAATTCAACAGAGTTTTAGCTCTTGAGAGATTTAGTATAACTGAAATACATATTTACAATTATCGGTAGGAGAAATAAATAATCAAGAAAATGGAAAACATGTCAATATATATCTGTAACCATCATATCAATAAATCACCAATGAATCAAAACAAAATAAAAGATCATAAAATCCTCTAGTGTCCTGTATTTCGTAACGTGCAACCGATTTAAGAAGAAGTGAACCACTTTCAACACACCCTGTACGTATCCTGTAGCTGACGACAACCGTGGCGGGACGAGGGGAGAGCGGGAAGTGGAAAAGGGAGTTAAAAGAGGCGGCGAGGGGGAGAGAGGGAAGGGGGGTGGTTAGGACAAGAGGGAGGTGGGCATAGAGCTCTCGCTATAGAGCCCTCGCTTCGCAGGATGTAGGCATATAACAATGACAAACCGTGAAACAATGCCGGGCACCACTGGAAAAATTCCAAAAAACGCGGATAATAAAAACGAGAGCTCGCGTGCGCGTTCACCGCGCGAGTCCCGTGTATGTCCCGCATTGGTGGTGACTGGGGCGCGATGGCGTCGGTCGTTGTCGTTGTCGACGCCGGCATCGGCCTACGCTACCGCGTAGTAGGTGCTGGTAGCCGGGCATTCGGCTACCAGTCACCGTCGTCGTCATCATCGTCGGCGAGTAGCCGCGGTGGCAGCTTGCTTGCGATGGTGGTAGTGCGGTGGATGGTTTCGTGGTGGTGGTGGTGGTGGTGGTGGTGGTGGCGGTGGTGAGACAAAAAATAGATGGTCGGGAGCAGGGACAGAGAGGCGGGGGGAGGGCAGGGGGCGGATGGGGATGGAAAAAATGCAAAAGCCCCGACGCGCACGGCGCTTCGTCGGGGGACAATACGCGGCGATGAATGCCTATTATATTTATCTGTAACAGGCGTTCCATAAAGCAAATAACACAGAAGTGTAGCGAGGGAAAAATCGAGCTTTTTTTCGACGCGCCGCAGCGCCGCGAGGACCCGGCGCTGAAAAAAAAAAGGGCGAGAGCCGACGCACGGGGAGGGGGGGGGGAGAGAGGGCAACAAGAGGAAGGGGGATGGTGTGGATACCATCGAGGCTTTCGGAGCGCGGGCGGCTAAAAATTCGAGTCCTAGGGCATCGATATAGTCGGGCCTCTCTGTCTCTCCCTCCCTCTGCCTCAGGCTTCTCTCTCCGCTCTCGAGTCCTATTTTTTACGCGACGTTCTTTTTTTCACGATGAAAGGGTTAATGCGTTTCGCCCGGCTATGGTATCGCAGAATACGATGTAACCCTACCATGCGATCCGTATAATCTTTTGTTGAACGAGAATGTAACTTTCAAGGAAATGAATATGATATTTTACATGTAGGCTTAATCTTTATAATTCATCTTTACGATTTCTCTTTGTGTATCACAGAAGATTTACATTATTTAAATTTTTCAATTAATTTCAAAGGTTCGTAAGTCACGATACTACAATATTTCATTGCAATAATAATCTTTTTCTCTCCTCTTTATAACCGTCATGTATATATAAATCTATAATCATTACTGAAAACAATCAAAATCTATAAAATAGCTTTTTAAATAATGCTTATAAAAATCATAAACTAGATGTAGCAAAAGATACATATTAGCATGACATATTATTGACAATGAGTTAATTATGAACGCTAAACTACCTAACTAAAGAGTTAACACACCAAGAGTGCGTGGCAGTATTTCATTGAGTAACCGCGGAAAATTTGGTGCGCCGTAAAATCTCTCGTGGAAGATTAGAAAGTGACGAAACGCCTTCGAGACTGCCGCGTCTCGAGATGTAAGCCATGAATAGAGATGAAACTAACTTCATAACTTTCCGTCGCGCTACTTTCCCTGTTGAAATTTTCCATTCGTCTCAAATTTTTCGTCGTGTCGCATAAAAATCCGCACATCAGTGTCGCAAGCTTCATTCTCGCGAGCAATTCTCAAGAGCATAAATTAATTATCTCAATTATACCACGTTCAAAATAAATCTTTCAATGTATTTTTCACTCATTTTATGTACCAAATTAGTAGAAATGTTAAACAGTTTTTACTAAAAAAAGATAACACTTACATAGTTTCTATCTCAATAATTTCTTTTGAACTTTCTAACTTTATTTATCTTTGAGAAATATTGTAATGTTATATCATTGATTGAAGAAAAAAAAAAAGAAAAACATTTAATTTTAATCTTTCAAATTGTATTTTAAATACTTTGATTTTTGTTCTCTCTTAACGTCTGATGTAATTTAATCTCCGCTAGTAAATCATTTGTTATAAAATTAATTTAAAAAATATTTCAGAAGAGAATAGAGAAAGCGATAGAAACTCGCGCGTGTAATAAGTGAGTTAATCATTCGTCGGGAAATCGCCCGTAATTCTGCTCAACGAGAGAGGTTCATCGAGATCGAGGCGAGCCAGCCACGTGGCGGCGAGAGAAGTGCCAGCACGATTTTATTGAGGTAGGTCGCGGCGACGGTCGGAATACCTCGGCTTACCCCTTTGGCTCGAATTTTCGCGAGGAATCGCAATCGGATAAAGCCAGCCAGCGGGTAGCGAGCGTGGCGGCCGGTAGAGAGAAACGCCGTGGATAGAATAACGTAGAGAGTGCGACCGGGGTGAACGCGCGGTGGAAGTGGGTGGATGAAAAGAGAGGAGAAAGGGCCGCGATAGAGAAAGAGAGAGAGAGGACGGACGAAGCGTGGAGGTGTATGCCAAAAACTATAACCTGTTGCACACCCGCAGCAGGAAGCCCGAAAAACGCCTCTAGCCTCTCTCGTCCCTTTCACCCCATCCCCTTACAACATCCCTCGCCGCCCTTTTCCATCCCCGCGGCCCGTCGACCCGACATCCAACTTCTTTCTCGCCGCGTCGTGTCGAACAAGGAATTCCACGACGGCAGACACTCGATAACCCGTCATTTGCGATCGAATCGCCTCGAGACTTCGGGGACTCGAGTCGCGTCACGAAGCTCCCGGATGGGAATGCGATGAAATTTCTCGCGGCTGCTCTCTTCCATTTTCTCTCTCTCTCTCTCTCTCTCTCTCTCTCTCTCTCTCTCTCTCTCTCTCTTTCTTTTGCACTGCTAGATACAACACCATCGGATAAACGGGTTAAACTTTTAACCAGCTACCGATGCGCTATTCAATTTTCAGCTTATCATCAAGTTCAGCGTTAATGAAATTTAAAATAACTGAATTTTCGTGCATGCTGCGATTCGATTAGTATATATAGAACAAAATAAAAAAAAAAAAAAAAAAAAAAAAGTTGGCGGCGAAAAGTTTACGTCACTGAGGGTAACGCGTGTGCGTGTGCGTGTACGCGCGCGCGTGTATATGTGTGCGTGTGACAAAATCTGTTCTGCGCCGAAACGGCAACTCGATTCTCTTCGTCGTCGAAAAAAAAAAAAAAAAAAAAAAAAAAAAAAAACCACCGTGCGAAAAACCTCCCTCGCGTAAAATCGGTCGCAACCCTCTGGCTTCCCAACCCGCTCCCGACGTTCCCCTCAGCGCCTCCACCCCCTTTCCCTCCATCACACGACTCACTCGCCTATGTCATCGACGTCCTTTCGCGTGTATTTTTATGAAATCATTGTTTCGGACGACAATACACCGGGATGAGCAGCGTACAATGACTGCATCGGCGGCGGCGGAGCTGGAGGCGGCGTGAAGGAGGGAAAAAAAAAAAGAGTCAAGAACGGCGGGGAAGGAGGAAAACTGGTATCCCCATCCGAGAGAAAGAAAAGGATGGATGGCGAGGGGAGGCGGAAAAGCACGCGTACGCGCTAACACGCGCCATATTCAGCCGCTCGTTCCCCCCCTGTTCGTTCGTCCGTTCGTTCGGTTCTTTGTGATGACTGTCGATGAAACACGATGACATATTTTTCCGGATTTTCACTCCCGTGATGCCCCGCGGCTCTTCCATTCATGCCTTCTTCATACCTTCCTGTTCCCATCCTCCTGCTCCCCCGTCCCCTTTTGGCTTCAACACAGGCGCCGCCTCAGGTGCATTCTAGGCCTTCTTTCACTCTATATTCCAAAGTCTCGTGCATTTTCTTTCTTTTTATATCGCTTATAATTCTTCACAGATCCCTCTCGTTTAATCCCTTCCTCAAGAATAATTTACATGTAAAACGCTTAAACATTCTCCCGATTATTGCGAAAAAGTGTGCGACTCAATATTTTATTTCCAAAGTATGATGTAATGAAGCTAAAAAGTTAATAGTATCGCTGATAATAAATAAAAATTAATTATATAATTATACGTTTCTTTATATAATTAATATTCATAAAATACTTCTACGCTTATATAACTAATATTTATAAGTAAGAACTATATACAAAGAATGTTACAGACACGAAGAATAATAAAAGTAATCTTTATGAAAATTTATTCGTGATTATTGATTCTTGCGATCGTCATAATATATGTACAATATATATCGTGCTTTATTTTATTATCAATAAAATATCACGTAAGCCGATTAAAGAATAAAAATAAAATAAGATTGTTAAAAACTTTCGCAGCGTGTTGATCTCTTTGACGTAATTTGCGATACGATTCGCGAGAGAAAAAGAAAGAAATGGCTCGGACGCGAAATAAAACGTGGCATAAAAGTGAACAGAATATACGATGCCCTGATCTCGGCGATCAAATGCTTAACTCATTCACGCGATAACTGGTGTAAAATGGCGACAATGTTCGCGCGAGTGATGTCTTTGCAGAATATTCGTAAAATGCATTTCACGCTTCTCGAACGCGATCCACGAACATCTCCCACGATTATCACCTTTTCAGTTTTGTGTTTCGCTATCGAATTTTCTCTTAACAAGAATGTCGAGAGACGTCAGTAACATCTGAGTGATAAACGAGTGCAAATAAAACGGCGCTTGACAAATGCTAAAAATAAATACACTCCATCTTCACGTACCTACTTTTATAAATTGACAAAAGTAGGTAACATCATTATAGATAATATTCGTATATATATAAAACTATTTTTATTTGAATAAATTCCAATTATAATTTTTTAATCGATCGCAGCTAACGATTTCATCCGTTAAGCAAATAATGTGTTTTTGTTTTGTATAATTATTTGAATAATTATGAATGCGCGCTTTTCAAGTCGTGCGAACAGAGTTGCCGATATGGCTGGAAGCTAATATGAATATCCTGTGAAAAGTCCGTGTGAAACGAGTCTAAAGTCATCATTGCTGGCGCGATTTTCTGTGCGTACGTATCTATATAGAATGTCCCGCGAGTGCGAGAGAAAAAGAGAGGAAGCAAGCAGTCCGCTCGCGGGGCATGTATATGGGAGCGCGCGCGCGCGCGTGTGTGTGCGAGCTCTCCTCTTTTTTATACATACGATAAACGAAATAAAACACCGATCTCGTAAAGCCGAGCGGCCGCGATAAAACGGACGCGGAAAATCTGACGGCGGGTGCGTGCGGCGGGTGCGTTCCGGATATAGTGCACGCACACCGGCGTGCGAATTACACACGTTGCACGCGAACGTACGCGGCTGTATTGTTCGTCGATTTTTTATCGTGCCATTTATTTGTACCGACCTTTATTAAACGATGAAAACTTTATTGCTAATTGCCGAGGGCGAAAAGGTTTTTATGGATGCTTGCCCGAGCCCGAGCGTTTTCATTTCGATTCCGGGGGACTCTCTCCGCGCTTTTCCCGCCCCGGCAAATCACGTCGCATCGACTATCGAAAATTCCGGTCCCTCTCTCTACTTTCGGGGTCAGTAGATGAAAACCGTAGCCGAAGAATTTTCGATTGAAGTCTTTTGAAAGCCGAGTTTCCGATATCTCTATTTTTCGAAAATTGCGCAAAGAGATTAAAAAGCAACTGCGGCTGAAAGAGATTTCAAACTTGTTTGTTGTTCGGGCTCCAAAAATATTTAAGAATAATATCGGAAATAATTATGCTTTTTATTTCTCGCTTCAGAGATTCTTTTGAATATTTTATTTTCAAAGAGAGAATTTCTCGGTTGCAATCTTGCCGGAGGACAGACAGCGATGACCGTATCGAAGTAATCGTGACATGACGTGTCGATTTAGACGAAGGCCGCATCGGTGACAAATCAACGCGTACGTGTTGACAGCCCGGCGATTAAACGGCGTTTAAAGCCAAACGCCCGAAGTCGGGAAAAATGCTTTATTCCACGGACGATGGCGCGGGAACAAACGTTAACATCGGTTTTCCATTTGTCAACAAGGCCGCGGGTAACGATCTCGCGAGCGCGTAATGAAGGAAGCTGATCGGAGGTGGAAAATTGCGTCCGAGTATTTATAGATTACGGCCTTACCAGGCCACGTGTGCCAGGCACGCCGGGACTGCACGATTGCAGTTGCATCGAGCGCGAGGAGGAAAAGAGAGAAAGGGAGAGAGAGAGAGAGGGAGAGCGAGAGTTTTAACAACCGACACGCGGAAGGCGCGGATTTACGATTCGAAATACGCGCGAGAAATAAACACGAAAAAATAATAACTATAAAAACTGCCGTTCTGTCGCGCATATCGCGTTTCTCCGTCGGCCAAAGTGATCTCGAATACGGACTCGAAAATAGTAACGAATCATATCCCGAGGGATAATTGAGAAATTTATGTGTTTATACAGAATATCGCTCCTATATGACAATTATACAAAATATCGCGAATATTAGGAATGACGATTTTCTCAGTTAGAGACCGTCAACGTTGTTTAAAAATTACAAAACCGAATAAAAAATAAATTTTTAAAGAAATAAAGAGATAAATATCTCTCTTATTTCGGATAATCATCGTGTGAGTTTTGTCTGATATTTTTAATTTAAGTTTGATTGTCAAAATATAATATAAAAATAAAAATAATATAAGTTGCAACAAATTCATCAAATTAAGCAAGTAAATGTTGAAATTATTGAAATAATAATTTGATCTTCTTAATTGAGCAAAATACAAATTTCAAAGATTATATCAATTATTCAGCGGCTATTTCTCAGAGTTTACGTCATTTCTTTGTTCCTAGTGAAAGCATGGATATCCGTCGGTTGCTTTCATCGTCTTCCTTTTTTTCTTTTTCTTTTATTCGCGTTTCTTGTCCCGACCGCGTTTCGTTACATGCGAAAGATGCGCGGTTACTCGTCAACGAACGAGTCGTAAATTATCTCAGAAAGAGAGCGTTTAATGTTCCGACAACGCGTAAAGACGATTGGGTCGAGTAAACTTACGTCGTTTTCAAAGAAATGGTTGTGATTTGTGAAATGTGTAAAATGTCCTCATATGAAATTCATCGTGATTTTTCTTCGAGACATAAAAAAGCACATAAATATTTTATAGTATTGAATCGAGCAAAAAATCCGTTTTTAATTTTATTTTTATTAAAAATAAAAATTATAAATAAGGCTTTAATAAACCTTACATTTAATATTTTATATATTAAATGATCGTTTTTATTTTTAAAATGTTCAAACATAGAAAATCAGATTCGATACTTATCCTGATCAGTTAATTTCATCAAGTATGATCAATGTTAAATCAACTAGCTATTTCTTAATAGTTATGATTTTAGAAATCTATGAATCCATGAACAGAAAGTTTAATATATATAAGTATATAATAATATATATGTATATATATATATATATATATATATATACTCTATATCGAATATTATTCAATATACTTTGAATTATGTACTCATTAATGTCACGCTATATAAATCTTCTTTCGTTCCTCGGAGAATGAAATTTATTTTATTTATGCTTTCATTCTTCTCAAGGTAGATATTTGCCTGCAGATTTTCGTGCGCCTTTAAAACCGATTCGCGCCACGATCTGCGCGAGACGAAGAAAGAAGTTGCTGTCGAAACACGTCGGCTGCATCGAGATCGGGGAACCAACTGGCTCGCGAACGTACGTTTTAATCGCCGAGGTCGTTAGGGCCCTAAAGGGGCACACAGTGCGAAAGAAGTCGGAGGAAGCGTTCCACGAGGATGAAATACGGGGAACGTTGAACCCAATCAAGTGGCTGTCATAAATTTCCATCAAGCCGCGCCCCGTCCGCGGCGCTAATGGCCGATACAAAATTGCAGGCGCAGAAAAAGGGCAGGAAAAGGGCCGACCCTGTGAGCGAGCGTTTTCTTCGCGCGCCGATCGCGACACCTCGATCATTAACGGTAATCAAATTTTGCGGCCATAGCCGAGGTCGATAAACAGAAATTTCCTTTCATTCTGTTCACCGCTAAATAATAAATAATTTCTCTCTCGATGATAATTGAATTGGAACGAGATAACGCGTTGTTTCTCTCTCTCTCTCTCTCTCCCTCTCTGTCTTTCTGTCTCTCCACAGAAAAAAAGAATATTCTTCTTTTGATAATATCTTTAATTTTAAAATGTAAATCTTGAAATGAGATTATTATGCGTTAAACAAAGAAAATTTCCTTATATAAAGACATTTTATATATTACAGTTCAACCAAGAAAAATATATTCTTGTTATTTAAGAATAATTTTCTTGAATGGAGAGAAAAAAATGTTGGATAGAAAATAACACATATTCAAATCAAAGATTATAATTTTCTTAGAGTTAAATAATTATTTTATTATTGAAATGACAATTATAGTATTGAAATAAGATTATATTGTTGAAATTTAAGATTTTTAAATTCTTCTAAGAAGATTATAAATTGCTGCGTATATGTAAAACAATGAACGCGTTCATATAAGTTTTGATTTGACACTTATTTTTTTTCTGTGTCATTTTTCAATAAAATTTTTTCAAACATCATTCATCGGAATTTTAATTTATGTCGATGCGTTTAAAAATATAAATGTGTCTACAAAGATATATAACGATATTGCAAGAACTATGAATATTTTATAAAAATAATGTCTTTGTTATTATTAGAAGATCGAGTCTTGTGTTAAAAAATGAATTATCAAGAATATTTATTGCGACAAGTGTTGTCGAATAATGTACTTATAGATATCGTGTGCAGATAATACACTCCTTTAATCGTCTCGCGTGTATTAAGGTAGTCATATAAAATTTGTCACGAAGATACGGTAAGATAGGGTAATCGCTCCAATCGCTTGTATCTTTAATAACGAAACTTGCTAAGCCTCTCTCAAAGTCGCTAACCCATCGCGGACAGACGTACCTGCCCTCCAATCGAGCTATCAACCGTCACATATTAAAGTAGAACACTGCACGTATTATTTAGAAAGCATTCGCGTCATCGAATCGATCGAAGAGTTGCTTGATCCGCAAGAAACGTCCGTTGCATCTACACGCGAAACGTTTAAGTTCAACTTGATGGAATAAAAAAAATATCCACCACCGATAACAATAAAATTATTATTAAAATTGATAAAAAAATATTATATTAATTATTAGAAAAATAGTTTTGCAATAAATATTATGGCTGTAACGGGTATTATAATAGGTATTATAAAATTATTATCAAAAAAAAAAAAATAAATAAAAAAATTAATATTAAGAAACGTACAACTCTAATTCTTGAGATCTTTTTTTTTTTTTAAGGAAGCCAACAACAAAATACTAATTAATAATCCATACATGTATTAGTAATTATTTAATCAATTTATGTATTTCTTTTTCTAAAAGAAAAAAAAAACCTTCCTATAAAAATATATATGTGTACAATTGTTACGTAATCGTTCACTTTATCTTTCTTGATACCTGTTTTAATTTTTCACTCAACACAGACGCATGCATAAGGACTTGACGCAAAAGGACAGACTCGTCCGAACTCGTTCTCGCACGCGTGTTTCTCTATAGGAACGGTTATACAGCCGTAGAACATATTGAAACGCGTTGTTGGGGGCAGATGCGTCCGATGATATATTAACGCCAACTGCGCGCGCGCTCGATATATAATACGAGCGGTTGCGCGCTCGCGCGCGTATATACGCACGCACGCACGCACTACTCACGCACGACACGAACGTGTGTCACGCGGCGTGTGCAACCGTGTGTGGCGGCCTCCCTCGTCCTCGCCCCCTCCTCCCCCCCCGCGCGAACACCAGCGCGCGCGCGAATAAATTATAGAATTATTGTTTTATCGCAGTGCTCGCATATAGATACGATATATTTTCGACCCTCGCGAATTGTCGCGCCTCCCTCGAGGGCCGCCCGCCCTCACCCTTCTTCCAATTTCCCCTCCCTTTCCTCCTCCTTCCACCGCCGCCGACACCTCACACCCATTTTTTTTTCTCCAACACCGTGTAGATAATAAATCGCCAAGGCGGCACGCCAAATTAATATCGTAAATTCGTTACGAGGCGCGATACCGTGGCTCTCGTACGAAAAGCAGCCGTGAGCGGCGAGGTGGCGGGGGGGGGGGGAGGGGGGAGAAGAGATGAGAGGGGGTGGAGGCGCGTGATGGTCGGGGGTGGAGGGTAAAACATTCGCGACCGCGGTGTAATATTAAAAACAGGCGCGAAACGGCGCGGCGGCGCGCGCGAGAGCCCGGATGAAAAATAAGCGCGGTAATATTCCGCGGGCTCTCCTCCTGCATCCACCCCCCCCCGCCCCCCTCATGCCTCCTGCCAACCCCTACCGGTATTCGTTCGCAATTAATTGTTTGCCGCGCGAGCAATCCCACTTCGCGGCACCGAATATAATTACCTACCTAAATCATCGGTCAATTGCGAGATATCTATATATAAGCGCACGAGAGCGCGAAAGTATTCGCGATAATCGCGTCCGTTTTGTACGTATGACGTGCGCTTTTTATGCGCGCGCGGAGCTGCCCGCCTACATAAATTTTTAATATTCAGGTAATTTTTGAATAGTCACCTCGACCTCGATTAACGGGCACCGCCCGCGACGCGTAATTAAAATATCTAATTCGGACGGATTGGGTGAAGATTAACATTGTATCCGTTAATCACAGCAGGAGAACTGAGAAAAACTGTTTCATCTAACGATTTGTATTCTCTATTTGCGATTACATGCAATTACGTATAATTGAATCTCTAATTCGTTAAAATAAAGCAAACTTTAAATTATGAAAAAATTATAATTATATAAATTGTGTTGAAAAAATAAATTAAATGCGTTGCTAATAAATTAAAAATATATCACATAAATTTATAACGTGAACGTGATAAAAAAATTAAAAACTTTTATTTTGTTTTTTAGAACGACGAATCATCCTTATAATTCAGAGCCTGACCTACTTAATTTCGCATATCGTGCGGTACGGTTGTTTTATCACAGTTTAAAAGTTAAATCGAAAGCCTCCTGATAACAGCGTGCTGTTTAGTCTCACCGGCATCCGCGAGCGTAGCTAAAATTCTTTCGGTTAAAATGTCAAGTGCGACAACCAAGCGTTATCTGAAAGGAGTTATTGAATCACGTTACAGATACATGGAATGAACGAGTACTCAATGACTCTCGGGTATCGCTGGTTATACTATTAGCACTTCACTTTGCGACGATGTGATTATCTGCATATAATTATTCGACTAAGCAGCTAAGGAATTGTAAGATATCGCTCGTGCAAATGTATTCGTTTGCTGATAACGACGTTTACGACACGCGTAATCATTACACATCCACTTGTTCGATATAAACCGAACAAAATGTTCGCAAAATTAGCAGCCGTATAATGTAGAAAAGATTATGTTTTTCAAAAAGATATTGTTTTTACTGTAAGTCATCATTCAGTTTTAATGTAATCGATTTTTGATGAATTTTTAATTTAATAGAAAATTTTCACTTTTGTTTCGAGTACAAAAAAAAAATATTGATTTTACTTATCATTTATGTAATATTAAAATCGCATGAAAGGCAAATTAATATTATTTATCAAAGAATAATATTTGTGCAAATAAAAGTTGTGGAAAAAGACAAAGTGTGTGTCAAGAAAATATTACTCTAATATATTCAATTTCAAGTTATTAGAAGATGTTGAAAATATTTATAGCGGATGATTTATACAATTTGATTTGATTCCGTTTACCGTTTGAAAACGTCTCATCGCATCCCGTTCGCCGGTCTGAATTACGAAACAATTGCGCAATTATATCACGCACGAGAATTTGCATGGTTTTTCTCGAAACATGACACATCCATCATCGCCCCTTGCCTGCGAACGTTCCGCACGTCGAGCGTCTTATCTCGATTCGCGAGAGCCGACTAAACGCTCCTTCGTGCACACGTACAGGTACGAATAAGCGATACAATGTCGCCCATAAATTCGGACGCATATCTGTGTACGTGTACGTACGTGCGTGTGTATGTGTGTGTATGTATGTTTGTATACCACGCTTCGTAATAAGTCGCGCTCACATTCGTTTCCGCACGCGCATAAATACACGCCGGCCGACCCGGCCGCGCTATTACGCGCATATAAATTCAAATAAGTTATTATAAGTGTAATTTGTACGGTTGACGCTACATGTGGGAGAGAGAAGGGGAGGGGAGGGGAGCGCAGGTCTCTCGCTTTAAGGTATATACGCGCGAGAGCGTCGGGGAATATATTTTAATAATTCGGAATACATTAAAGTTTATCGTCGCTTCTCTCTCTCTCTCTCTCTCTCTCTCTCTCTCTCTCTCTCTCTCTCTCTCTCTTTCTCTCGCGGCCACCGACGTGGTTTCCGCTCCGCTCGGGCAGACGCCCGGGCAGCCTAAACACCGACCTGGATACGAGTCGGTAGATCATTCGGGCGGTTCCGTTTCGGTGGAATAATTATTACGAGAGTCAGCGTGACGACGCGCATCGTGAGGAACGAACTCTGTCGAGGAATCCCATTTACGGGAGATCAAAACAGGGAAAAAATGTGATCTCCCAAGATATCGCAGAATCTGGAATGCTAATAAACGGCTACGCAATCGGTATCACATTGACGTTGGATACGTTCCATTTTTAACATTAAAATCGAAAGATAAAGAAAAAGAAATTGCGTGTTTTTATTTCCATAACTTTGAGAATATGGAAAATGAGAACGATAGATATTTATCCGACTTTTAAAAACACTACATGCGATGTCCTGTAGATAAAAATATAATTTTTATATTGTCGTATCTGTCTTGCTTTTTATTCGCTCAAGTAAATATTAAAAAGATTCGTATTTTAATATCGCGCGTATAAAATAAAGTGTAAAAAAATTTCTCGTAATATTATAATATTTAGTTTAAATATTTATCAAGCTGTCTTTTTTTTTTTTATTAAACAGACACAATTTATATTTTTTTATATGTATGTCATGTACAGAAAGTCACATGTACAGTTCGATGGCACACTATACTTTATTGCAGTAAAATATATAGTATAAAATTCATTTATTATTGAATCAAAGATTAAATCTGTTCAAAGGTTATTAGGTCCGGGTTAATAAATTGCCGCTGTTTCTCGAATCGAAGTTATTTTCGTAATCAAAGATATTTACATTTTAAAATAGATTATTTCTCGATGTGTGTTATTTCATGGACAATTTTCTATCTAAATGAGTATTTCGGGGAATAGGTTAGGTTAGGTTAGATTTCGCCTAAACTACAGACACGCTTGCAACATCGGTCTCGTCCCCGAATTATAATAAATTAGTCTTTGAAACCGCGAGATGAGCACACGAATAATATATCAAGGCGTAATGCGTAAACCGCATAGTTATGATAATCGATACACACTCCATGAAACGCATGCTCGGATATCTCAATGACGAAATTATCGAAGAATCTACCATGCGTTCGTTCCTCGATTATTACATAATGCATTTTTACTTTAACGCCATCTTAATTATTATTGCATGCGCGGTAACCGCAAAGACTCTCATTTTACGAATCGATATATATTTAAGCGCGCTGCTTTCAATTTGCACTCCGATGCAGATTTCCCGAGATCTCGAAGATCGAAAAAAGATCCGGCTAAACTAACGACTCGTTCCGTGGAAACGGTTCAGCAATATTTGCATTCAAAGTTCTTCGCGATGCAATACGCATAAATATCGCGTTATTCATTTGAATAACTCGGTGCTCAATAAAATAAAATATTACGCGGATATGTAAAATATCTAACCGATGCGAAAGAAAGATTTAGGTCGACTTAACTCGCAGCTTCCCGATTGCAAATGAGAGAAATGGAATAGCGGTGAAATATTCTTATTCAAGTACATACAAAATGAATCGTAGTTAGCATTTTATGATCTAACGATGTCGAAAAAGCGCCGATTCGCGTATATCTTTTTCATTTCCAGTTTTGAAAACTGCATTATCTCTCTATGATTTATATACTTGAAATTCAAAAAAAAACAAAAACAAGAACATACAATATTTATATTTCGATGAAAACACATTTTACGCCACTTTACAGAATTAATTTACGAAAATACACAATATTATTTTCTTTTAAATTAATTTGTGAAAATATGTCTTGTTTTTTTATTTTTTTTTTTTTTTTTTTTTTTTTTTATTTTCTCGAGACTAATAAACGTTTCTGAAAATCGACTCCCAGTTTTGGCGTACGCTACGACGAATTTTTGTCGTTAATCGTTAGGTCGCGTCAGTTACACGCTATCCATTACGGTATCCATAAATGGCGTTCTCTTCCACTACGCTCCACATAGCGACGATCTAGATTACATCCAGCGGCGGTTGGTATTTATCGTGCGGGTTGTATCGCCGATTCTCCCGCGGCGCGGGTGGAGAAAGGAAGGGAGGGGGGCAGGGGAGGAGGAGGAGAGGGTCACGGGAGGGAAGCGAAGCGGTTTGGGGAAAGGGGAGCATAAAAAGTCATGAGAGGGGCAGAGCAGGGAGAGACGAGCCGTGACAGAAGAGACGGGGACGAAGACGAAGCGGCGGCGGCGGCGTGCTCGACCGAAAAGTTTGCCTAACGGTAAAGCGATGAGTTAACGTTAATATATTCCGTCGGAAAGTTTTTATAATATTCCCGGGCATTGTCTGCCGCGGAACAATAAAACCGCTGTTCCCGTTTACGACGGACGATTTTTCAACGAGTCGCAGAAACGAGTGCGAGCACCGCGATGAGGAGGAGACAGGGGGGGAGGGGGGAGGGAAAGGGGAGAAGAAACATGGGAGAAGAGGGATAGAAAACGAGAGAGAGAGAGAGAGAGAGAGAGAGAGAGAGAGAGAGAGGAGAGAGAGAGAGAGAGGAAGGGAAGAAACGCAGAGGGAAAGAGGGAGAGAGAGAGAGAGAGGCAGGCTCAAGATACATGCTATACGTTTTGCTCCCGGCATAGTACGTGTCGTTTATGATGGAGAAAGAAATATACAAATAATTTATCGGAGGCAGGAATATCAAGAACAAAAACGTTATACTATAACTCAAATGTCAAGTTTCGAGAGATAAAGTGAAATAATAACGACAACTTGTAGAAGTACGCTACCTCTAGTTTATTAAGCTGTTAGTGCCTCAAACGAGGTCGGTGTGTGTTTTGTCAGGGTCTCGTCACTGTCGGAATTTATTCTACAAAATTCGGACAATTGCTCGCGACACACACACACACACACACACACACACACACACACACACACACTTAATCTAAAAAAATTCAATTGTTAAAGCTCAGTCGAAAAATAACATATGTAATGTCGTGCGTTTAAAATTTAAAGGCTCATTTAACACATATAATATACTCTATCTCGAACAGGTCGGACGTTCATGTGCTGTGTGTAAGAAAAAATGCAAACTCTGGTCACAACGTCTGCCACCTAAGCGCGACTTCCGACACACCCTGACGCATGTAGATGTATATCTCTTTTTACACAGTTCGCTGCGCCATTTAACATATCCGTTCGCCTTTATTGTTGCTCATTCGTGCTTTGTATACGTTCACTCGGAACTCTTGAGGGACCTGCCGACGTCCCGGAAGGCTCGACGAACATTCTCCTCCTTCTTTTACATAGCTTTGTGCAACACTATACAACCCGCGTTATATATATATATATATATATATATATATATATATATATAAATCCGCGGGCGAGGGAACGGCGTAAAAAGATTAATTTCTCGGAATTTCTATCCATGTGGAGAGCCGCGCGGGGGTTTAGGACGGTGGGGAAAAATGAGACGAGAGAGAAAGAGAAAGACGGAAGAGACCGACAGCGCAAAGTGGAAGAGGGGAAAGGAAGAGGGAAGGGGTTGAAAAGTTTGCGAAGCTCCTCTTTTTCTTCTTTTTCTTTTTCTTGCCGAGCTGGCTCGTTGTTAACCTACCTACCCTACCTACCCCCCTTGCTACTGTAAGAGGGGGATGGGGGCGGGAGTGGCGTCCGGGTTTCGTTTGATATTGTGTTGAATCGAGGAGTGGCTGTGCTGCTGCCGCCGCCGCGCGAGGCCGGCGGCAGAAGGAATTAAAAGTAAACACGCAGAGGCTCACGCGTTCCTCCACGCGGGTTAGAGTAATTACGAGTCGCGCCAGCTGCCGCGGAGTTTAAATTATAGAAATTACAAAACGCCCTCGCTCTCTGCCTTCTCCTCCCCTCCTTCTTTCACCCTCCTTCCCCGCTCCACCCCTTCTCCGACCCACACCCACCCAACCCTCCCGTGTCGGCCCGCTGCGGCCGCACGCGTTTCTTTTTCCGGGAAACGACGTTTCGTTTTTACAGCCGGTGCATTATATACACATATACACATTGGCGAAACAGCCGGTTCGAGGCTCGCGAGCGGCATCGAGATGCAATCGCGGGCCGATGAACGCGCGCGATTACCGAGAATCGGAAATCTTTTTACAAGTTTTGAAGATAATATTCTTCGCGGTATACTAATAATGAGTTAATAAGGGAATAAGTCTATATACACTTCTCTCTTAGAATTTACCGACAGACTTATTAAAACAACGTTCGTTAGGCTCACCGTACTATTATATTGTGCATTATAGTTCATTGAATTTTAAATCGAGGAAGAGGCAACCAGCCGTGGTCAGTTAATCAAGGCACGCAATATTATTGACGTAACAGAGCCACACCTATATGTCGTTGATAAGCCTTTCTGGTTTCCGACGACTTCAAGAGAGCATTATAATCGCGCGCTGCAATAAAATTATAGAAGAAAAAATTCATATTGGATACCGCGAAAAAAATATATTAATTCCATTCATATAAAAAAAAAAAAAAAAAACTTGTACATGCATAATGCAACATATTTATGACAAGTAATATATTTCCGTGATATATTGAAACCGTGGTCTCTCTCGGAAGCGCGGTCGAAAATTGCGAGCGTCTCGCGACCGGAAGCGACCGACAGAACGGATCTAAGATGCGTTAAGGATGGAAACGACGGCGAGGACGAGGAAAAAAAAAATCATCCTCCTTCTCTTTCTTTTTTTTTTTTTTTTTTTTCCTCGAGTTTCGTTTTTCACGACGCAGGTGAATCAAGTCAATTTTCAAAGGCAAACGCGGCTGGCAGGCACAACTCAGGTTGCCGCGAACACAACAAAATACATAACGCGCGCTGGAATTTCTCGAGGCTGCCGCTAATGCCACATCGGCCCCTCTTTGTCTCGCAGTGCCATCATTTTTCTCCGGTAATATATTTTATTGCTATCTCGGTCTCGCTCTCGCCGCCGCCGTCGCCGTCGCCGTCGCCGTCGCCGTTGCATTGCCTTCTCTTTTTCTTCACCTGCGTTCACCTCACTCTCTCTCTCTCTCTCTCTCTCTCTCCGCTTCTCTCTCTCACTCTCTCACCCGCCCTCACCCGTGTCCACGAACACCTTCTCGCTCAAAACTCTCCACCGAACCACACAACACAATTCCGCTCTCCTCACCCTCTCCTGGAGGCTTTATTATACGCTTCTATCTCTATCTCGTTCTTTCCTCCTCTCTTTCTCAGTCCGAGAACTGTCGTTTCGTTTTCTCTTTCGCTCGTATTGCTTCGCACCAGCGGCATTTGGACGAATGTGAGAAAGAGAGAGAAGGAACGCGAGATAGAACGCGGTCGAAAGAATGACAGAGAAAGAACAAGAGAGAGAGAGAGAGAGAAAGAGTGAGTGAGAGGGACAGAGAAGATAGATAGAGAGAGGAGACGATGCTAGCGAGGGCGCGACGAGCACGACGAAGAGAGCGATATAATTGTATCTAAATTATAATATACAAATAATAACAGCCGTACCGGCAGGCTGACGCCAGTACAGTCGGTACGGAAAGTTTCCGCCGCCGCTTTTCTGATTTCGACAACAACCAAGCCAGAATCTCCGGAATAGTCGTCTTTCTCGCGAGTTTATCGCACCCGCTCTCTCTTTCTCTCTCTCTCTCTCTCTCTCTCTCTCTCTCTTTCTCTTCTTCTTTCTCTCTCGATGCCGCTTTTACGAGCGTTACAAATATTTGCATTGCCGCCGACGCAATTATGTTTGCAGACGCGGGCCTCGAACTTTTTTCTTTACTTCGTCGCGACATCGATAATTTACATGCAGTAAGTGATTCTATTCCACCGAGAGAGAGAGAGAGAGAGAGAGAGAGAGAGAGAGAGAGAGAGAGAGGGAGAGAGAAAGAAAGAAGTTTTATTAATAAGATTTGAAAAAAATTCTTCTATCAGCGCTTTTATCGCGGTTGTCTTTATCGCAAAACCAAATTTCGACAGAATAATAAAATAGAATGACGATATCGAAAAAGAACAACTCTTAAAATAAACTAATCATATATGCGTAATAGCAAATATTATTCTTGCATTATCTTTAACTCATTCCCCTTACATATTTACTGTACCAAGATACCAAGAGTGAAGCAATTTATGTGTCATAAAATAATAATCAAGTATTATTCCTCTTATTAAAAAGATAACGAGAGTTATAAAGAGATGATATCTCGTGATAAATATGAGAAAACAAAAAAATTAATAGTTGCAAGTACACATACATACACACACACAAGCACGCACACACGCACGTACGCACCCACACACAAGTTAAGAAAGTGCAAGACGAAAGGATGATAATTCAAAAAGAGTTAAATCGGAAGACAAATCTATTAAATATAACAATAAAAACGATGAAAGAGAAAAAGAAAAAAAAAAAAACAAAAAAAAAAAAAAGACAAACCAGGGAAAGTGACAAAAAGAATAGAGGGAGAAAATGAATGGAGAGAAGACAGAAAGCGGCGAATCTCGAGGTCGAACGATGACTCTGTTCGTGCACGACCGTGATGTGACTGTCGTCCTCGACGGAAACGTGAACTGCGCCAGAGAGCCAGAGAAGAGCAGCTTCATACACGTGATCGTTAGGTCGCGTACACGCGTTTTCCTCTCCCTCTCCCTCGCCACCTCCCCTCCTTCTCTCTCTCTCTCTCTCTCTTCTCCTCACGCCTCCTCTTTTCTCCGAGATGATGCACCATTAGAATCGCATGCCCGCATCGCGGCTCCGAGACTGCGCTCCCTATTCTCGGCGCGCATTTAGCGCAAAATGCGACTGTCTATTTCTCAACTCATGCTGAACCGCGCCGATCTTCGTGTCAGACGAATAAAACTCCGCGATAGCGAACAGCCGCTATTTAGAGCTAAATGCGTTTTGCACTAATACGCGAGCCTGAATTTCTGAAGTGCGTTCGCATTCGCATGAGCACTCGCCGCGGTCGTCCAAGCGTATTATTAATATAATGTAAAAGAAGCACACACACACACACGTGGCTTCACAGAGAGAATATAGGTGTCATCGGTATTATTAAACGATACAGTAATACTGATCGGGACGGAAACACACACATACACACACACACACACACACATATAAATAAATACATATAAATAAATAAATATATAAATATATATATATATATATATATATTTATGCACAGGATATTACACAAGTAATGTTAATGACTCTATTGGATAATAGCGTAGAGAAATTTCGCAAATGTAAATATCCTTTAGCAAACAATTCCGAAGCAAAGTCCGTTCCCGCGGGATGAGCTCACAGTTTGGTTTTCTTACGTAATGTTGTTTTTCTCCCATTTTAATTATAAGCAATAGGTGATAAAACGATTGGCGCGCGAAACGGCATTGAATCGCCACTCGAGTTGAGCTCGAAATATAATATTTGTCTTGTTCAACGACAAGCCGCTCTCTGTGCCACGATGAATATTTACATGTGTAAATTTGATTTACAATTTATTTGGCTTGCATCAACGAATGGAAGAATTTCGTGCGTGTTTTATTGCGATAAAGTCGCGCCTCTTTCTCTCTCTCGCGCTTCTTATATATTTTTTATATCGCCCGAATTATTTATCTTAAGATTTGCGGCGCCGCGAATCTTCCATCGCGTAGATAAAGAAACGACAAAAGGTGAAAAATACAGCTCATTCGTAACGATCGCTTGCGACATTTATTGGCTTTATCAAGGAAAAACTTCGTTATAAAGTGAAATAAATATGTTAATATTTGTTTGATTAAAAAATATGTGAATGTAAAAAAAGAAGTATTATTTATTTCGTATCGTGTGATGTAGATTACGTCAAAGTGAGTGCAAAGCATCAAACTATATCGCAATGCAAGTCATAAATATAATACTTATAAATCATTGTCATATTTTATTAGAATACATTCGTGCTTCAAAATCACTTCACAAAATTTTCTATTCTTTTACATGTATTTCTGCGCGCTTAAAATCAAAGCGTGCACATTTAAATATCCTGTTTCCGGTAAACTATCCTGTACAAAGGAAAGGCTGAAGATAAAACGGTTAGAAGGATCAGAGAGCGTGAGAGGTTAATGTCGCCGCGGATTCGCTCGCGGTTCCCTTTTCGCCCGCGTAATTTTTATTGCCTTAATCTCGCCGTTATTATCGTTGTGCAACGCGAGTTGCGTTAGAGCAGCAATCGCTGCTCTATCACAGAGTAAGAGAAGAAGACACGGAGCGGGAAGGAAAGAGAGAACAAGAGCGTTTAATAGATGCGCTCCGTTTCCCCGGTTCTTGCGCGCCGCACAATTTCTCGTAACGAAAAAAAAAAAAGGGAACAACGCGCATCATCGGGGTTGAATTTTTCTCGTCCCAAAGAGAAGGGAAGGGGTGGAGAAGGATGGAAGGGGGGAGGGGGGGGAAGTCGGGAGAAGAAAGACGGAGAGAAAAGGAGCGAACCCACCCACCTGGAATGCAAGTCGGCGGGTAAGAAAAATAAGCTCGGTGGGAGTAATAATAAAGAAATATGTTTCTCTTCAAACACACACACACACACACACATACACACACGCGCGCGCGCACGCACACACGCACGGACACACAGAGTCAGGGGATCCCGCTTCTCTTCCTCCGCTGCGTCACCCCTCTTCCTCAACTCTTTCTTCAAACGCATACATTCATGTACACAGACACTCCCGTACGCACACAAAAGCGAGAGGACATTCGAGTTGTACCTCGCTCTTAGATACGTTTTAAGGGACCCCGTGTTATCTCACGTCGTAAGGCAGCTGCTGCTGCCCTCCGTATGAAACCTAATCGCGGCACTTCTCCTACCACGATTCTCCCACCTCCTTCTTTTTACCCCTACCTCCCTCTTCCTCTCTTTTCACGACTACAAAAGAAACTCTGTGTCGAGGGTGTAGGAGAAGGCGAGAAGATAGTCGTTGGGAGGCTTATATATACACATACGTATATATAAAGAAGGAACTGGTTTTAAAATTTATTTTTATAAATGAGATAAACCGAGGCTCTTGCTGCATCCAAGTTTTAGTACAGTATCTCTGCATATATATATTTTTCTGATGGTAATCTCAATCAATAAAAATATATAAATTTAATAAAATATTTCATTTGTGTGCTATAATGGTTATAAAACTCAAATCAAAGATAACAAATTGTCTGCAACTTGGCAGAGATATGAATATATATGAGATATATACATATGAATCAAATATTTTTTTAATTTAAATTTAAATATATTGTTGTCTTTTAATTAAAAAATAGTATAAAGACAGCCAGCTGCTTCGTGCGCGAATATTATATTAAAAGAAATTTAATATGATATTATATCATATATTAAATATAATATATAAATTTAATTAAATCTAATATTAAATATATTAAATATAAATATGTATTATATTAAATTTAATGTTGTATTAAAAGAAATTGTATTTTTTGACTCACGGATGCTTCTGTAGTCTTCTATATAAATCTGTCTTCGAAAAACGAGATCGATCGATCGACAGTCTGTTGGAATTATTATCGTAAAAAGTTTCCGTGTACTCACCTGCAACAAAAAGAAAGCAAAAATCGATTAGTCAAAAGTGTACATACAGCTCGTCACGAATAACAGCGAAGAAAATAAATGAATACACTTGACAAATTAATCAGCTATTAAAATAAATATATTTTACGAGCTACTAAAAATATTTGAATTTTATAGAAGAATTTAGAATTTATTTATGTGTTGATATCCTCTCGTGATCCTCCGTCTGGTAATCAGTTATGAATTTTCTCCGCTCATTGCTCGCCCACTCACTCGCAAAGCGACTACTTCAACGGATCGAGGTTAAGGTCGGAGCAGGTGTATCCCCGCCTGCGTTTTCCGATGGGAAGACAGAGAGGGAGAGAGAAAGAGTAAGAGAATGTGCTCGTTGCACTCTCTGGGATGTATTAAAGTTCTCTAAGACCACCACGGTAGAAAAGAATACAACGGCAGAATGTAGACATTAGCGGCTATGTTTCCACACACGTATGTATATATTATATGCTACTATAGGAATATGAGAAGGTGGAACAAAGAGAGAGAGAGAGAGAGAGAGAGAGAGGGGGGGGGGAAGGGGGGAGCGCTAACGCGCCTTCCAAGAAATGGGTGCAATCAGAAAAAATAGCACAGCCTGTACTTCACATAATTTACAAACCACGGTGGGACCTAATGTCAGTGTTCTCTGGTCGGCGTGGAAATTGAGAGGAGGTGCCGTAACGCTCTGCGCGCCATGACGGCAAAAGGGAGGAAGAGAGAAAAAGAGAGAGGACAAGGAAAGTGTTGGAGGGAGGGAGGGAGAGAGAGAAGAAGGACGGAGAGGAAATGGAAACACGTTATATTTTATATGACAGCGTGATTGCATTTCCCAGAACAAACATTGCGCCGACCGAGACGCAAGAAAACGTCGACGTTAATCGTCGCCCTTCTCTCCCTTTCTTCTCTCCCTTCCCCAACCGCTCGTTTTCTTTATCGCTTCGGAATTTCTTCGAGAAAAAGACATTTGTAAAACGCTTCTGTCCTTTCCTTTTTGCTTTTCGTTGCGCGCGAATAAATTTTTAGTCTCTCTTCATATCGTGAATTTTTATCAACGCGATTGAAAACAATGAGTAAATCCTATTTGTAACGTAATATAATAAATTAGAGTCAAGCGAGATAATAGCAACGTTGTGACGTAGTAACGTCACAGAATTTTGCAACGAAATGTTTAATTACCATCTCACGCGTTTAATGTGTGATTTTATGACATGGTTATTAATTTTATCCTTGAGAAATGTTTGCGTGGCTCTTACTCTATAACCACAATTATTGCAAACCGATTCGTACGCTTGCAAATATATATATATATTTTTATGCAGCTCCTTGTGAGATTCCTCCCTCTACTTGATTTTTATATCCCGTTTAGTAATCGTCCACAATCCTGATACCCGTTTTGTAACGCGCGAAATCGCATTGCTGGCTTATTCTCGCGCGACAAAGGAGAGAAATAAGCGAGCGCGATAAATAATTAAAAAGTCTCGAGAAAAGAGCGCGCTGTCACCCCCCCTCTCCCACCCCCGGCTTCCCCTCTTCCTCCTCTCCTTCCCCCCCCCTCCCCCATCATCCCGCTCCTATCTCGTTTCCTCCGGTTTCCTTGGCGCGGAGGCGAGCTCGTAAGTAATTTCCACGATTATTTCTGTTTCCCTTTCCTCGCCGCTCGTTGCATTCTCTTCTCTCTCGCATCGCCTCCTCCCTCTACTCCCCCTCGTTTCCTCCTGCTACGAGACGCGGTTAAATCCCGCGGTACGGCTATTTGTTCGCGCACTTATCTGTATTTTATTATAGCCGAAGTTTTCACGCTCTCTGCCCTCCTATCCTTCCTCTCTCCACTATTCCCCCCCCCCCCTCTTACTTCGCCTCCTGCGCGCTCTCCCGCCCCCTCACTCGCTTTTTCTTTTTAGCTCTTCCTCTTATCTGCTCTTGTGTTTACTATACGATATTTATAGCGATGCCGAGCGCAGGCAAGAGCGCTTATTACTACGGTGTTATAAGGAACAGGGACGAAGAGGCAGTGCGTTTTCGTTACAACGCTTCTGTTACGCTGGTACAACTTTATCGCGGGTGTTTCTTCGTCCCTATACGCGACGACGCCTCGATGGAACGGGGAAAGGAAGAGAGAAGGGAAGGTTGTGAAAAATTTATGTCCCGAGGATATTAACTCTCGGATATGTCCGCGTATGTAGAGTATTGGACGTGCATCGAACAAAGTTGTCGCTTTCCATCAAGCGTTACTGGGTATAAAAAAAACCCGAGGCGGGCATTTGGTTCTATATATATATATATATATATATATATAATAAAAAATAATTTCGCGTCAGAGATCCTCGCGTATATATTTTTGAATTCGAGAAAATCTCAAATTTTAATAAAACCACGTATTTTCATGCATATTTATCTTTAATAATAATTTGGTTTCGGTTTATGTAATAATAGAACTTACACGGGCAAGAAGAAAATAATATAAGTTGCATTCTATACGAAGAGAAGAATAATTCAAGAAAAAAATAACAAAAGCTCATTTAGCGAGCGGCAGAATTTTTTATTAGGGTCAGAAAAATCTCATCTACCAATGACAATTCGTAATTACTCGTGAGTATGCAATCATGCTTGATCAATAGCCTAATCGATGTCTCCTGTCACGCGTGAAGTTCAAAGACGGCGCAAGCTATTATTATTATAATTATTTATAAAGAGGGAGAAAAGAACAAAAAAGAATTATTATTTTCTCTCTGTGGTAAAATATAATAATGAACAGAAATATATCAAGATTTAAAAATATAATTAGCAAAAGACGTATTAAAAAAAAAAGTGGAATAGAGAGTTTCGGATTAAAACTAACTCAATTTCAAAGAGATGATATCAGTAATGTCGTTTATAAAATGAGGGGAAAGTCGATGACGAAAGAAGAAACAATTTGTCCGTTCATAAATTTCTTCGCACGCGGAGAATCGACGTTCTCTCTCGCCGAGTACCGATACTCGGTCTTATCGGCCACAGGAAGGAGGCCGCTAACTGCGGTAATTACTTTTAATCGTATCGCAATTTGTGTGTGTGCAGCACGTGTTTCCACAGCTGACCGAATAATCATCAAAGACGTCATACGGGAGAACCGGAAAGTAATCAGATGATATATATATATATATATATATATATATATATATATTGATAACATGTATATATATTTTTATAAAATTATTAAGAAGATTTAGATACGATTATTTCACAAAAAAAAAAAAAAAAAAAAAAAAAAAAAAATTACTCTCTTTTAACAACCAGAAGGTTCTAAAAATAAATATATATTTTTTTATCCTCGAAAAAAATACCTGTGCCAGCGAAACACTGGAGATTTTTTGCATCGTTTGATTGCTGCACAACATTTTGAATAACATGCAATTTTAAAAATAGACTACGCGGATCATCTTTATTAAAATTTAATACGTTTATTAATACATTTCAAGATTCATGAATTTGATATTTCGCAAAGCAAGCACACTTGTAATCTTTTAAAATATAAAACAGTTAATTTGTTAAAGATTTACCTTGCAGAATTAAAATTTTCATTTTTATAAATTTATGTATACTACAGTCACTATAAAATTTTCGTAGTACAATCAGTAGAAAAAATTAATTCGATATATAATATTTATGATTTTGAAATTCAATTATATTGTACAGGGCAAACCTTTACTTTAACTTACAAATTAATATTTTTAATTTCTTAAGTTATATAATTTATTTTGAATTATTTATATTTTAAGAGTAAAAATATTTTAATATCAAACTCATGAATCTCGAAATAATATGTTAGATATTTTAACTTTTGACATAGATGATCCGTGTAGTTTCTCCTTAATATATAATCTCGCTTGTCTGTCCGCGCCCCCGTAATACCAGTGTTATTATTCGCAAAGTGATTTTTCTTTCACGGTGTGCAACGGTCGTATCTAGAGTGCGGGTGTCGCGGCTGGCCGCAAATCTCCGCCTCGTTTCTTACCTTTGCGTTACATCTCGCGCCGTTCTTGCGCGAGCTTCTCGTTTAAAACATATAGGTATAGCGACGGTTATACGAGCACCTAGAGCAATAAATCGCGGTAATTATGTTCGCCGGCGCATTTTTGCCTTTCCCGACGTCGCATGGCCGTCTATTTGCTCTGATAATATATGCATTTATATGTTTGTATTGTTAAATATACAAATGTATTTTATATATATATATACCATGTCCGAATATAGTATGTACCCTATGTATCTTTTCAAATATAGAGACATTTGATATTTTTTGACAAGTATGTCAGCGCAATCTTGGATAAAAGCATATGAAACGCTAGTAATAAATTATTAGTAAATTAAACAAATTACTATTCACAAAAATTAAGAGATACAATGTATGTATGTATATTTCATTATTTAATTGCAATCAATATTAAAATATGATTATTAATGAAATATTTAAACATTTATTATACGCCTTTCACAGTTGTGTAAATAAGCTTGCAAACTTATTGTAATTTAATCAAGAGACGCGATTATTTGACTAACGTCACGTATATATAAAAATTGAACAAAAAGTCGTAAGAATTGCGAAAATAATGGAAGAATTTCCGTCCCAGAGTTATAAGATTCTCTGTAGAATCCTCTGTATTTTCTACATTTTCTATATTATTTCTTTTTGCATGAAAAAGTGCATGTTCATGCTTTTAACATGGAAATGTTAATTTGTTAATTTCAACCTTTTCACGTTAAAAGTCTTTCATGTTTAAAGTGAATACGCACTTATTTGGTTTCAAGCGCAAAAAGCGTGAGAGAGAGAGAGAGAGAGAGAGAGAGAGAGAGAGAGAGAGAGAGAGAGAGAGAGAGAGAGAGAGAGAGAGAGAGAGAGAGAGAGCGAGAGAGAGAACGGCAAAAGAACCAAACAGTAACACACGACGAAGGGCCAGAGGATACTCGTAACGTTTGTAACGGCCGAGTTCTCGTGTGGAGATATTTTTTTATTCGAGTGTGACGCCTCGCGCGCGTAATGTCCGCGGAATCTTTCCGCCGAGTCCATCCCCGTCCCCATTCGTTCTATCGTCGACGCCATGACGACGGGCATCGTTTTACAAAGTATCGCTCCTCATTGTGCTGAGCTCGCCGTGAAAGTTTAGACGAGCCTCCCTCCTCGAGTACGCTCCCGAAACCGGAAGTTGCCGTTGCTGGCGGACATTTGGAGGGAAAGAGGAAGGGAGAGAGAGAGAGAGAAAGAGAAAGGTGGAGGCTTGTCGCATCAGGGGCGTAACACACGGACACGTTGGTACGGCAAGCCAATAATTATTGTTTTTACCCAGCAGCAGCGGGCCGCAATTAAAAACTGTTTATTTATTCAGGCCCGGCTTTTTAGCATTCGCCCGCACACCAACGCGGGATTTCTGTGTTGCGTGCGTGCCGTGCGTGTGAGTGAGTGCATGTGTGGCCGTTCGCGCGCCCGCGTGTACCGCCCGTACCACCCGGCGCGATTTTTCGGCTTACCAAACCGTTGTTTCCAATTTTCCCCTGGTGCGTCGTTTTCCAGCTTGCTGCGTGGGGCCGGGCCGGTCGAAAAAAAAATTGCCAGTCACTTCCGCCATCGCGGAGGAGGGATTAAAAAGCAACGTTGTAGCGGTCGGCGAGTCGAGCACTCGATCGATCGCGCGAATTCGACGCCGAGAGCGGAATCGCGATCCTTCCGGATCGATGATGAACGCTACGAGTAAAACTCTAAGACTTGACACGATCTCTCGCAGTAAAAAGAGAAAGGAAATATTACGCGAAAAAGTATTCTTAGTATTTTATATCATTTAAATTTCACGTCTGTACGTAAGATGTCTACAAACCTAGGCACAACAGTTTTTCTATGCAAGAGTGCTCTAAATTATAGACTACTTTTCTCTCTCTTTCTCTCTTCCTCTCTGCGTTTTCTATATGCGCGCATACATTAAATTCTATGAATTTTAATTTACGGCCACGAGAAAAAGTAAATTCTACACTTATTATATTTAATGAATGCAATTACGTTTATAATTTATTTTACGTCATGGTAATATATACCAGCGCTTTTGCACCGATATGTATTCCGACGTTTTCCTTTCCGACTCTTAATAAATAATCGAATGACGTCAGCAAAAACGGATTTTTCATTAGATCGATCGAGAGAGGATCGCGAGCAGTGGCCAGAATCGATGAAAATTCAGATGGCAAACAGGAAGGAATTTCGGACGTTCTAGGCGTTATTGCCCGTCGACCGTCGACGATATTTAATTATGCTGATGCACCACCCCCCCCCCCCCGAGTGTAGTATTTCCAAATGAATTCAGCGAATATTTTCGCACGATGGCACGACACGCGCGTTTCACGTCGCCGATCATTTCTGTTCGGTTGCTTTGCACGACGCTATCGGTGTTGTAAGTCAATTACACGAGCGACTATATTGGAAGCTCCTCCGCGATGCTAATTAGAAAGACGTTGGTCATTTATATGCAATAATTGCGCACAAAGTGTGTCGCTTTTTGTCGCGTCAGCATTATTAAACACTTAAGATGTTTTTCGCAAAACTGGCATATATGAGCGATTGACTTAAAATAGGATTTAAATCTCTTCAATCTCTTTAATCTAACGTTCGATAAAAAATCGAGCGACGATAATTCTACTAGAAGCTTAACTTACGTTCAACCTATAATTTGTTATTAACAATACAACCAGGAAACAAATGATTCTACACAAAAAATAAGTCTTATAGTCTGCAAAATATTTTATTCCGCACATTTTTTCCATATATCTTTTCATATAAAATAATACCAATAATGGATCACCCTGTATACATATGCTAGATATGAAATATTAATTCAGACAATTTAAACACATCATTCCCTATAATAAAAACTGTTTTAATGCTAATTAAAAAATTAGAAGCGTATTAAAAATAGACGTTCAAAGATCATATATCTCGCGATCCGAGGCAGACTGACAGGATTCCATATTATACAAGCTTGAACGTGAAAAAAAAAAAAAAAAAAAAAAAAAAAGAACTTTGAGCCACCCATCTCGATCGGCGCGCGATCCAGCCACTATCTCGTGCCGGGATTTATTATTTAATCGCACCGCAATATTTATTATTGTACGTAACCCCGCGGGTCTATAAAAATATCGCGCGTTATCGTGCCGCGCGTCCGGCCGCTCAATAACAAGCCGACGACGATACTTTCACCCGTGTGTCGAAATCGCCGCGAGTGTGATCGACTTTTATTATAAAGCTCAGTTTTTTAGAAGAATACGCAAATATGCATAAAGGCTTCAAATATTGAAGAATTTCTCTCTTGTAGAATTTTTTGAAGTTTGATATAAAAAAGCGAGCAAAGATATTTTTAAAGATAAATTTAAATAACTATGACAATTATTTTTGACAGATGTAAAAAGTTAAACTTTAAACTATATTAATCTCTTTCTGTCAGAATATATATATATATATATATATTTCACAGATGAATACACTCGAGTGATTAAAGGAAATTTAACAGAATACGTATTCACTATGCTCGAAGGTTCTCATCGCGAGAAGCAGGTCTTGGCTCTTCTTGGCGTTTGTGATCCGCTTGTATAATAGGTTTCATGTGACGGCAGTCACCTGTATGAGTCACGCATTCTTTCATCGATACAGGCAGTTTATTATAGACAGCTTACTTCGAGTTAAAAGGACCGCGTATAGAAAGCTCTCTTCCAAGTTACAGAGACTGCACTTTCTAGAGCTCTCAAACATTTCCACTTTACTTGAGGCCGGTGGCATTTTATCAAATATCGAACAACGAACAGAGTCAACAATAAACTTCATCCAAGCATAGTTAAGACTGCTAAGACTAGAAAAAAGAGACGTTGTAGAAAATTGCTTTGAAAAAAACTATCGATCCTTATTATCAAGACATTGACGTTGCAAAAAGTTATCAATTTTTTTTTAACGCACAGTCTATACTTGTCCCATTTTATGACATTCAAGCGATCGTTTTTTTTTGTATTTTTCGATACGATTCCAATTGCACAGCGTAATTAGCGCTAGATTGCACTATTTCGAATCGACAAAATCTCAAAATTAATTTCACCGTCCGGTAAAGAAATTTTTATTCTCTTTCTTTCTTTCTCCTACGCATAATGACCAAAAAAATTCTCCGTTTGTTAATGTAATACTTGTTATAAGTCGCAGTTCGTTGGTCAGCCACGCGGTGCATTCCGGAGTGCATTGCCCCTGCGAATGCTCCGGCAGTCTTTCCGACGAGAAGCGGACAACGTGGCTTTAACGCAGAATTATTCGTATATATAATACATAAAGTGCGCATATACATTTCTCGCGCCAGCTTTTTCTCGCCAGATGCTCTCCGCATCCCATCATTTTGATTCCACTCTTTTTCTTCTTCGTTAAGTCGTAAAATTTAATTAGCTCCTTTGTGCGCATTCGTAAAATATTCTTTGCATCTTAAAATATGCAACGTAATATGAAGTATAATTATATGCAAAAAAAGTAAAGAAATTACAAAAAATATATAAAAAAAAGTTTAATATATACACGTTATATTTTTAGCCGAGCAAAGATTGATTTTCAACGTGCGAAAATCTATTCAAGATTCGCTCGATAATAGTACATCCGGTATATATTATTCTTCCCGATTACACGCATAATACCTGTGCATTTATGCATACCTTCGTAATTCCTAACCGCTTCGCGAATCATCCAACATATGTAAATATGTGAGCTCGCATGCATTCATATATGTAATATATATATATATATATATATATATATATATATATATATATGTATACATATGTATATACATAAATATAATATATATACAGCCGAGGTGGAAAGGAAATATAAAAGCTGATGAAGAAACACGCGATGTGCAACGAGTGAAATGTTGCTGCAATCGTCATGATACTCGCAAATAAATCCGTACGATTTTATGAAGATACAATAGACATGATCGAGTAAAATCGGCAAAATCTCCTTTTCGGCCTGTTGTCTTTCCTTCTTCGCGTAAATAAAAATTTTATTTCACTTTTACGCGAAATTATATGCACGCACACGCGTTTTCTCGCGCGATAAATATAACCCACATAATTTTCCACAAATAATCCGTAATTATTAACGCAGGACGGTATGTTTTTTTCAGAAGATCCCAGGTGGTTGAACGCGAGGATTGAACCGATGACGAAATTAATACAGTTTAAATAAGTAACGCGCGTTTTAATAAGAATTTATTGCGCAGCGGTCGGAGCGGCAAAATAACCTTGTAAAACGCCATCAATAATGAATAAGCTATAAACGTCGTAATGATAATGAAGTTATAATAACTCGGCCCTCCCCGCGGCCCGCTCCTGCCCATCTCGTAGGCTGCAAATGCCGCTTATGTGCGTGACTGCATTCACTACAATTCAGTGCAAACGAGGAAAATAAACGCATATCGAAAGTGCAACGTCAGAGAGCCACCGCAGTCGCGGAAAATAATACCGCCTTGGAAAAGTGATGCCGGTAGATATCTGCCAATCATGCTTGGAATTATATGAAATTGATCTTTCCCTGTCAAGAGGAGAAATTATAATTGCCACCATTAACATTGTGAAAATTAGCGCGATACTTATAATCCGAGTCATAAATAATTAAATGTAAAAATTTTCAAGAAATCGAAGTAATAAAACTTCTCAATCCTCGAGTTAGCGCAAAGCGTACAGCACGCAAATTTCTTTCAAGAGAATTTTAATTAGCGAGGTAATTTAATATAAGAAAAAGTTGTGCACGGCATAGAATGATTCACGATCGGGGAAAAGTCGACTATGACTTTTTTTTCTTTTTTTTTTTTTGTTTTTTTTTTTGTTCTCAGAGAGAAACGCGTCTGTAAAACTCGCAAGACTGTATGCACAACAATTGTTAGATTCGTCCCGTCGTGAGCAACGTACGTGTTTGCGCTCGAAGAAGAACGTTTAATCTTCCTACTGCGCGCGAGCTTGCCTTCTGTCAACGCACGAAAATAGAAAATCCGCCGCGTTTCCGCCGTTAATCTCGCGTTAAAAGAATGAAACGCTCGGCCTTTTGTCGTTGGATTTAATTAACCTTTAACAAAATGCCCCGCTGGTAAAGCCGCAAGACAGCACCGAGAGAAAAATTATTCAACCGACGTAAAACCAGGCGGAACAAAGAATCAAGATGCCTTCAGAACGGAATTAACTTCTCGCATAGAGCGGACTCGAATTTTCCTATTCCCTCATTCAAAATTAATTGAGTCTTCGTTCGCGCATTCGACGAGAGAGAGAGAGAGAGAGAGACAGAGACAGAGAAAGTGTGTCTCTTTGTATTAAAATCTGTATTAAAATAGAGTATACATATTAAATGAGCATGAATTATCGAAGGCTTAAATTAAACTGAATTCAGTTATTTTCATCATTAATTGCTACATTCTCTTTATGAATTATATTAAATTCTTCTTACACACAAAGGGAATTAAATACCGAATATTCAGGTATCCATGTTTTACTAATAATCTTTTCTCCTAACTTGTAGATTCGTATCGGGATGATGTATTCTATTTTGAAATGTTTGTGCCAAAAAAACACCACATGCACATTGCATTTCGACGATAAAGCAGCAGGTGGGTGTCTGCGATGCGTCGCGAGTAACGCTTCGTTTCGCGGTTAAGTCGTCTCAATCGCTCACAATTCGCGCCGCTTCCGATTCGGGCTCGGCACAAGCGCGATGAAAATATATATATATATATATATAACTCCCGTTATCGTTAAATATAACTTGACATCCGTCATCGCGCGGCCGTTACACGCTGTTTAATATGCTCGACGCTGACGGAATGCAATTGCAGACACCGCAATAAGATTCGCACAAGTGCACTCCCTCTCTCTTTCTCTCTTCCTCTCTCTCTCTCTCTCTCTCTCTCTCTCTCTTAAAACAACAAAAAAGCCAAAAGCAAATAAATATATATTTTGTGATATTTTTTACAGATATTATCTTCTCCTCCATGTATATATTTTTTTCTTTTCTTTTTTTTTTTTTTTTTTTTTTTTTACCAAGAACGAAATAAAAATCAATTAAATCTGTATAGAACAAAATAAGAATTTTTGCTATATTTTAACACCTAATAAACTTGTATATAACATTGTATACATGTATTTATAGCATTTATTACATAGCATTTATTTCGTTTTTATATTCGGGTTTTCAAACGCGCTTCAAGCGCATACAAGATCCCTTTAAGATGGAAGATCCCTTTAAGAGTTGCGATAAGCGCCCCACGCAGCCTCTCAGATAACGCGAGACATGTGAAGGGCGGGGGGGGGGGAGTGATACCTAGAATGAGAAGAGGGTAGGGAAAAAATATTTTTCGTCTCTGGAACGGGTAAGCCGATCCTCGCGTCAAGTGGAGACTGTGTTTGACATGGATCCCCATGTGTACGTGTAAAGACGCATGTTGGCGCGAGGATGACAGGAAGAGGGGTTTGTTTAATAATAAAATAAAATAAATATACACACGGCGCGACAGGAAGCGGGTGGTGGAGAGAGAGACAGGGTGAACAAGAGAACGAGGAAAACGAGAGGCGAGGAAAAGGGCCGATGAGAGGGGCAGGGACAGGAGACAGGGAAAGGGGAATGAGGAGGAGACGGAGGGAAGAAAGGGACGACGGACTCGATGTGTGTAATGATATACAAATAAAATATCCGCCGCATTGCGCCGCATATGGAAAACCTACCTATTCCGCCTGCCGTAGAGAAGCGAGAGGAGAAACATTTATATACAGAGTGTCCCCGACTCTGCGGATGTGTCTTCGAACGGAGATACTTTCTCGGTGAAAGTTTAATGGAAACCTATTTTTCGTTATTACAATTACTTAATCTTCGATCTTAAATATTCTTAGGGTGTGTCTACTCAAATCTTGAAAACAAATTGCCTGGAAATTCTCTAATCCTTCGGGTATTTTTGTTCAAAATTCTAAAGAAAATATAAAAATTTTTTGGTATAACTTTATAAGTTCTTTTATTGTATGCGTTTTCTAATGCTTTTACACTGGTAGGAAGGAAAAGCATAGAGCCACCAAGTTTCAAGTGCTAAATTTGTAAATATACTAAAAAAAAATTGAATAACTTTTGTAAGATAAACATTTTTCGCTCGTATAGCATTTTAATTTTTTTATCACTAAAAATTACAATACACAAAAATATTATCGAAAGGAAATTTTTCTTAAATTTTCCGAATCCTGACAAAATTTCACGAGAATTCCTGATTTCTTCAGCTACAAAATAAAATTTCTTCCAGATTTTTCACGTAGATATTCCAGAGAGTAAACACTCAGATTCTTAATAATACTTGAATTTCTGTTAAAATAGAGAAGATATTCAAAATTAGATGAGAAGAGATTATTTATTTATTTATATATACATATTTCGCGCACAGTTTTTTGACATTTAATTGGTGAAAGAAAATTGATGATTTTCATAAAATTCAAATAATTACTTTTCACGATTAGATATTAAGTATCTTTGATACTGAAATATCCGATAGAGATTTCGGACACCCTGTGAAGAATACGATTGACGCTACGACGCACCGCCTCAGCGTAAACATATGCTCCACTCATACGTGGCAAGAAACAACAAGAGATTTCATCGATCGATCGCTCTCGATTGCAGAACGGAAAAAGGAGAGACGATAAATAGTAAAGAGAAATAGAAACACATAGACGAGGAACGGAAAGGTCGATGTCGTGGAAAATTTACGGTGAACGAATGTTTCGCGCGATGCAACTTCACGATTCGATCGATTCGAGATAAAAGTGTAATAGAAAGACGCGCGCGTTTCAGTTTCTCGTAAAGTTTTTCGTGACACGAGAAAGCGCGAGACTCGTGGTTTTTGTTAATCTCGACCTTCATCGCTGCGGAAAAATTTAAAAGACACCCTATGTACGCGGTTCCAGATGCCCGAACACGTGGCCACTCGTGCTCGCAGCAGCCACGGTTGCGGAGAGAGAGGTGGGAAATGTATGTGTATTTTTCGCGGAGGGTGAATCGCGCGAATTTATTTCATGAAAAAGAAGTCGTCTGCCAAACCCCGTCGCGAATTCCTTTATTTATCCGAAATTCTCGAACCCTTTTGAGTTTTGTATGCGCCTTTGTAAATGAAGAGAGAATAAATTTTCCTAGCACCGCATGATATAACACAGACATGTATAATATGAACATTGGCACAACATCACGTTTCTGACGCTTGTTACATTAATGCGATACGTTAATATGTAATTTATTACATTAAAGGCTGATTTAGCCAATGTCGGCTAATGTTAATAATAATTAACTAAATTTCCGCTCTCTGTCTGTATTATGGCATATATTATAATCCAAAAGGTGGCAAATACATAAATGGAACAATGTTGAACTAACAATAAAGAAGGAGAAGGTAAAAATTTCGGAAAAGACTGAGAAGATAAACAATCTCATACGTGATGCTATTATTCAAATAAATAACACAGTCGTGTGTGCGTCATAGCAAGGTACATATATATATCATGTACTCGCTATACTATTCTCACAACGATTGGTAGCTAGGAACCCCACTGCTGTATACCAGCAAAACCATTGTATCAACTCAATATTGTTATAAGCACAGCTTAGATCTATATCGTTCTCGACGTTCCAATCAATCGCGCGTTGCGTTGAGTAAAACCGGTTCCGAGACACGAGCAGTTAACATACCTGGCGCAATATTATCGATGTATAATTTTTCAATCAGATGCTTTGTATTTTCTCGCGCAGTAGCAGAGGCGCCAGAAAAGTACCGCATATTTGGCGGTCACAATAAAAACGCGGTCGTGGGTTTATTGCATTCCGTCGCGCCGCTTGCGGTATCGCGGCCGCCTTTGAGAACGCCAACGACAAGACGTATCAATAATGAGCTATTAATCAACCTCAGGACGCGTACATGTAATTGCGAACCGGCATTGTCGTATGACGGACCTCCTCGGCCGCATAGAAATCCCAACGGAAATGTGGCATGTATCGGGTGAGAGAAAAACCTGCGTCCTTCTATATCTCGCACTCATGTCGATGAAGAGAAAAACGACAAGAGGAGAAGAAGTCAATGAATTCTTAGATACAATCTCATTTTCTTTCAACCTTCTCTTATCTCAACTTAATCTCCATACATTGCGGAAAGAATAACTACAAGAATTGTGTCTTGAATTATATCTTCACCTTTCCTTTAAATGTCTTCTATGTGTTTCTAATCCAATTTGCGTATATACATATATATCAGTCATGTCCAAAATTATTAGGTATCTTACTTTTTAGCACATTTCTAAAAAATATAACGAATTAAATTTTATTTAAATAATTTCTTGGAACTAGTTGAAATTAATTACTTAAGACTGTATGTACATTTTCTCAAAATTTATTGTGTAATAATTGCATATACATATATATATATATATATATATATATATATATATATATATATATATAAACTATATTATTTTTAAATCATAATCTGTTTTAAATTAGCAAAGCATATGTGTGTTAAATTATTTTTTTTTAAAACTCTGTAGCCATTATTCTTTTGTTTAAGTTCTCCGTTTTATTCTTCTATTCCGTTTATTCCATTGTTGTAATAAATTAGCATTCTAAAATATTTAAATGCCCTGACAATTAGTAAAGATAAACACTAGTCTAAATTTTATTATTGCATTTGCAAGGATTATCTCAAGTTAAAATCGCTAAACGGATAAAAGGTCGATGCATCATTTAAAACAACTATGACATAAACAGTTAGTTGAAATCAATAATGTTGTATTTATTTTGACATATATACTAAGAAATAAAAAAAACTTAAAAATTTCGCAGATCATTGAGAGCTAAACGCCAGATGAAGTCAATTTTTATAGAATTTTCGCAAATATTTCTTAATCTTATACCAAGTGTCTACGTATAAAATAAATCTCTATACTTGAGATTCTAAACCCCTGAAGAGATGTAGACGAGAAAAATATAAATAAATAAAAAAAATTAAAAATGTTTTAATTAAGAAATTTAATTAAGAATAATTTTGGATATGGCTGTATATATATATGTACACATATATCGTGGAAAAAAAGAATCACGAGTAAACATGGCTACTTTGAATTTCCATTTTTTTCGCCACTAATTGGATTTCATTTCGTTCGGAATATCTTTGGCGGCTGTCATTTTCAAGATCGCGATTCGTCGCGAGGACAGAGAGAGAGAGAGAGAGAGAGAGAGAGAGAGAGAGAGAGAGAGAGAGAGAGAAGGAACGCGTGTCGACGAAATCGCGTCGCATCCCGTCCAACGGCACACCCCGTAGATGGGGCCGGAGACCGCCGCCATTGTACGCGGCGCAGAATAAATAACGCCGCGCGCCGCGGTAAGAATGCCGCGGGAGATATTATACGGCGACTACGGAGCGCGCAGAAGTAGGCCACCATTACAATATTTTATTACAAGGCACTAACGTACAATCTAACGTGCTCGTATGCATTCGTAATGAACGTATATGAGTCGTGTCGAACGCGCGCACTCTCCCTCCCGCGCTCGGTCTCTCTCCCCCCGCCTCCCCCCGTCCTCTCCCTCTCATCTCTCCCCTTTCCCCGCCTCTCCCCGTCCTCTCCTCCACTCTTGCTCTCTTACCACACAGCGTCTCTACACACAGCGAGGGTTTTATTGAAATTTATAGCCGCTTGCGTTTGCACGTATATACACGATACCGAGTATCGCGAGCAAGTGTGTACACGCACGCGACACCATGTACGTGTGTGCGTGCGTGCGTGCGTGCGTGCGTGCGCGCGTGTGTGTGTGTGTGTAATGTCCGAAGTGGAGTCGCGACCGACTCAAAGTTGGAGCCAACTATCCGTCGCGAATGTACGCTCATATATGTCGAGTCGTATTATCAATCGACACGCAATTGTATAACTTAATACGCGGAGCTATCTCGCGCATCGGCGCGGCGGATCGCCGAGAATCGTCTCTCGTCCCGTCTCGAAAATTCTCGAGGTGCGTCGCGCTGTCTCGACCGGCTAACCGAGATCAAATGCCGGGCTTACGCGCGACGTCAGTTAGCAAGAGAAGCGAGTGAAGCGGCAGCCAAGTTACTTGCCTCTGCCCCCGTCGACAGAGATGTAGAGGTAACTTGACTTTTCACCGGGGCAATAAGTAGGCAATTTTCTTCCCTGTCCTTTTCAATATAAGGTAATGAGAGAAGTAATTTACCTTTATATACGAAATGTGACGAGAGGCAAGTCAATTAGCGAGACCCGCATTTACGTTTTATGACATGGTAGTAATATCTTAACTCCACGCGAAGTCATTTTAGTAGCCAGTCAAGTAATAAGTTAATCGCTTAGAAGTCGCGCTCTGGAAGGGGCTCAAGGAGCGAGTTACTTAATTTTTAAAACGAAAAGTAATAAATGCAAATAAGCGAGTAAGTTACTACTCGACTTACTTCTTCGCATTAAATATTCGTGTACGGCATATAAGAATGATTATACATAAAGCACAGCTGGACCACAATAGCTATCGTACACTATATATTCATTTAATAAAACATTCAACCATGCGACTTTCACGCGCGGTCGATCCTCGATTATCCAATCTCAATCGTTGCGATTGAAAATCCATCGCCGAAAAATAATGAGACCATTGTCTCATTATGGGTGATTGCTCAAACATAACGTAATAACGTTTTTCTTTTTTTTTTTTTTTTTTTTTGTCTCGAATCGACGGGCTTCTAAAACACCGATCGACGGTCAATGACTTTGGAGACGGGGGTGGCAAACAGAGGGGGAATCCATTTGGTAGGAGCGAAAGCGACTCGAAACCATCGTGCATATCCGGCCGTGTACGATAGGAATCGCGCAAATTCATCTCGCCGACTGGTCGTATAAATAAAAGTTTATTTAAAGACGTACACTCTCGTGTATATAAGCTCGCGCGATCTCGAGCGGGGGGGGGGGGGAGTGAGGCGAAGCGGGAGAGCGGACGAGGGGGGTGGCGGGACGAAGAGAGGGCCAGTATAAGCGCGTAGATAGTTAGACCAGCCGGTAAGTATAGTATAAGAAAGAGACTAAAGGGAGGAGAAAAGAAAGAGAGAAAAAGACGTACGCAGATTGAAGGATAAAAGCGCGGAGGGGAGGGAGCGAAAGAGAAAACGTAACGACGGACGCGGTGTTCACGGTGAGCTTATAGTTCGTTATAAATTATTATTATCGTATTTCATAGGAAGAATAAGATTTATTAAAACACCGCGGAGAGATTATTGCTCGTGCCGGACGGTGTATATCACGCACGCCATACGCGTACGCGTGTTCGATTCAGGCCCCCGATACACTTTCCGTTCTATTATCGATAATTTTCTGATATTATCGCGAAGCTGGCAAAAACTGAGACGTCTGGTTTTTAAATTTTCCTTCGTAATAAGTAAAATTATTTTTTTTTTTCCTAGCCTTAAAAAATTTCTTCAAGTCCGGTATATATTCGTTCATTAGGATCAGAGAGAAAGAGAGAGAGGTGAATTACGAGGTTATTTCAATGTAATTAACCAATTTTCGTTTGACAGCAGAAATTGCCGTTAACCGTTAAACGGTAGCTCTCTTCCGTTGACTTCGTAGATTTGATACCTTTCGACTGCATCAAAAGTGACGCAGAGAGCCAAACTTGGAAAAAAAAAAAAAAAGAAAAAAAAAACAACATTCCTATCGCATTTATAATACATGTCGCGATGAGAGTGTCAAAGTGCGCGCGCTTGGAACGAAAATGATTTTACGACTGTATCTCTTTCTCTCTCTCTTTCGATAGCTGTCGCCGTTCTATCGCGTGGAATAGGAATGCTTTCCCGGATATATCGAGAAAAACGAATGTACACGCGCGCGCGTACGTTCTGGAACTGGTCTCTGTCTCTTCTCGGAGAACCTTACAATTGAAATACGGAGATCTCGTTTCGACGAGTTTCTCTCGATGCGGTAGCACGACCGCCCGGTTACTGGGTCGTCCACACACATTGTATCTCATTATCCCTGCGCCACGTCGATCGTCTGTCTCGCGAGCATTCGTGTTGCGAGAGAGAGAGAAAGAGAGAGAGAGAGAGAGGGAGAGAAAGAGAGAGAGAGAGAGAGAGAGAGGGAGAGAGGGAGGGAGAGAAAAGTCCTCGAGAAAATAATTTTCTTCTTAATGAGATATTATGCTATTAGTAGCTTTACATATTTGTTTCAATCTTTTAGCTAGGAAATTCTTTATTCAAGGATATTCTAACAATATGATATTGTATATAAAATAAAATATTACTGACAATGAGAGACTGAGTAGAAGAACCTTGTGTTCTATCGAAATAAATTTAAAATAACTTGGCTAGGAAGCTTAAAATTGCATATGAAATACTTAATGCAACGCTTATGTAAAATATAAGAAAATAAACTGCATGCCTTTGCAACAAAGTTTCTTACAATACAAGAAAGAGAGAGAGAGAGAGAGAGAGAGAGAGAGAGAGAGAGAGAGATTTACGTTTTTTTTTTAATATAATCGATTAAGAATTGACTCATCTTCTAGAATCAATTATGTAACATTAAATATATGACTTTTTTATATCTTTCTATCCATCAATGACAAACGCTAATTTATCATTTGTTAATTGTAATTTTTCTCTCTCCTAGAAGATTATTCGTTTAGAATTACATCAACGTAGTTTATGATAAGAACAGAATATAGTTGTTTGTCCATTGTGCTATCTGTGAGGAATGTGCTGAAACGACGAAATCTCAGGGTTCCTGCATAGAAGGGACTACTTGAAGCAAACATGCTCGCGTAGGGATCTTAATATCACGCATGTGTTTTCCTCCGACTTTAATTCTAATTCCGATTAATATATCGACGCTACTGAGGGAAAATCTTTCAGGAAAGATTACGAAGGAAAGGGAAGCGTTGTTGACAGTTATCCGAATTTATTAGCAATGGGATTAGAATTACCGGGTTCCGTAACGTCATAAACCAAAGAGCAACTGTAGACAGAAGGAAACGGAGATAGCAAATGAAAAAGAGAGAGAAAGGTGGAGAAAAAGCTTCAATTAACGCAACGGGCACCACGAAAATCTCTTTTCGGCGCCGCAAGGGAGACTCGAAGATTCTCTCTCTCTCTCTCTCTCTCTTTCTCTCTCTCGGCCTCTCTCGGCCTCTCGGTACACACAAGAAGAGCATTATAATGTGTGTACACTCGTGCGCGCTCACACGGCCGTGAGCACAACGCACATGCACAATTCCGGCGCAACAAACGCGAGCTCTCACGTAGAAGAGAGAAACATCAAAAAACGCGCCGAGCACAAAGCGACGGGGCGGCGAAGACGAGGGAGGCACAGAGAGAGAGAGAGAAAGAGAGACAGAAGTGGAGGAAACGGAGGAGAAGAGAGGAGGGACTCGAGGACCGAAAGAGACAGCAAGATCGGAAGACAGAAAAGAAGAGAAAGAGAGAGATACTGCCGGCATAAAAGGAAAGACTGACACACAGAGAGAGAAAGAGAGAGAGAGAGAGGGAGAGGAGGGGAAGCTGTGAGAAACAGACGGAGAAAAAGAGAAAGATAGATGCGCGTTAATGCGGTTGGAGGGAACGGGGGAGGACAACGAGGGAGAGTCGGGACGCGGTGGGTAGAGAGCGCGGGAAAGGGGGGAAGAGGGAGGGAGGGAGGTGAGGGGGGGGCAGGCGACGTATGTACATTAAAATATTATTCTCAGATGAAATACCGGGCGGGGCCCGCCGGCACACACAGCGCGCGCGTATATTTTTAGACCTTATATAAATACACGAATCATAATGAAGGCGCGCGCGCGCTCTCGCTCGTTTCGTTCTCTCTCTCTCTCTCCTCCTTGTGTGTGTATACTATAGGTTCGTTCGCTCGCTCGTATACTCGCGAGAGAGAGAGAGAGAGAGAGAGAGAGAGAGAGAGAGAGAGTATCAGGGCCTCTGGACGCACGAGTCTCTTCTTTGTACGTACTCTTTTCTTCCCCCCCAGAGACTCTCACGAGCTCTGTATGCCCCACACGGTGTTTCTCCTTCCTTCTGTCAAGAAGATAGCACGTTGTCGTTGTCGTCGTCGTCGTCGTCGTCGTCGTCTGACACGTCGGGGCTATCGCCGACGAGGGACGAGAGAGCGACGACGAGAGCGGTACCGGCAGACTGACGCCTGTCGTCGCACCTCGCCCGTACTCTTCCCGCGCACACTTATCGCCGTATTTTCGCACCGGTCCCGTGACGTAAGGATTCATGTATCTGTCATGTATCGGCGATCTCGAATCAGTCGTTAAATCGATACGATATTTTATAATCTGATTGGACGATAATTATTCTTGCGGATTAACTCTCAAGAATCTAGATTGTGAATAAATAATTTTCATCCATCTATCTCTATCATTATTTTCAAAATTGATTTTATAATACTTGTCATTCTTTATAGATACGGAATTGATGAAATCAATGTGTTCGATTATTTATTTTATTTAAATAGCTTTTTCGCCTCTATAATTTTTTTCTATACTATTTATTAATAAATATGCGCAATATGTTGTTGTTATTATTATTATTATTATTATTATTATTATTATTATATGTTATTATGATATGGTTATTATTCTTATTATTAAACAACTACATCAAGTTTATATTTTCAGCATTTTGCGTCATTCGCGGAAAGATTGTGATGTATCGTTAGGCGACAACGTTCAGGCGAATTTATGCAAATACATAGCGTGGCGCTATTATTGTACATTTGTCTATTTCCGGGCGCACCGACCAAATCTGGCTTGCGCGGATTTTATTATATCTCCGGGGCTTAAATCACAGAGACAGCGTCGCATGAACTGCCGGTGAGAGAAGTGTTGTCGTTTCCCGCCTTGTCGACCGATCGATCGTCGGTCGTATAACGACTTTAAACGTCGATCTCTGAAGAGATCCGCGATATATTTCGCTGAATGAAATTAAATAAAAAAAAAAATCTCGATTTATATCGTGCTCCTTCATCCGTGTAGTTCGAGAGCTGCGTCAGTCGCTTTATTCGGTTTGTTAGTCATTACATAAGTCGTACAATTATATGTCTGTTTGATACATAATGCATATAATGCCTTGGCTGTTTTTCGACTCGCATTTCTCGGTACAGAAACATTACATTGGAGAATAAAACATTGCATTCGAATAAAACATTCCCTCTGAGAAAAATATTATATTGAAAACACAAAAAGTATTCAGACAAGATACATTGTAACACATATAGTATATGTGTACATACAGGCTTTTTTCTCAAAAAAGATAAAATACATATAAAATATATTGCAAGAGCACATGTATATACTTTTATAAATATCAAATTGATTTGTAAAACGGAAAAACTTGTCGTTATATAACGTACATGTGAACAAAATCACTTTAGTAGCAGAGCATCTTATGAAGATAAATACCTATCCTAATTTTTTTGTTACATAATATCTGACCATAGTCTATCACTCTATAATCACGAGCACATTCTCGCCAGAGGAATAACATCCGGCTGCGTTCCCGATGCGTCTCCCTCTCACTCTCTCACTCTCTCTCTCTCTCTCTCTCGCACGCGCGCACGTTACATATCGCACAAAAAGCGTCTCCTCGTTAGGGGGAGCTTTAAGTTGTCGCGGTAGCCAACTCGTCGACTCGTCTCGCGTGAAAGAGGAGCCGAGGTTTACGCGTCAACTTACAGGCGGCAAAGGTCGCTGCTCCTCCGGTGCTACCGCATTTCCGTTGCAACTCGGAGTTGCAGTCCGGTTGCAGGCACGAGAGTCGCGACGGGGAGAGAGAGAGAGAGAGAGAGAGGGGGGGGGATGAGAATGGACACGAGGCAGGAGAGAAGGAGGGGGGGGAAGGGAAACAGATCGGTGGCCCGATATGGATTTTACCATTTAATACACACCCGCGCCCGCGACCGCTCGCGCGTTTCATTACCGCTGCGAGAGCGTTCGCGCCCGTTAAAAATAACTTTAATCGTAAAATTATGTCGCATTTAATTGCCCGAACTTGATTTACGGCGGATTGACGACCCGATTTCTAAATTGTGTGCGCGGCCACATTGAAACTTCCCCTCCATCCAACTCGCACGCACCCCACGCGTCCACCAACCAACCCTTTCTCCCTTTCTCCCTTTCTCCCTTTCTCCCTTTCTCTGTCTCTCTCGGCGCGGAAAATGATTTGATGATGCATAGATGATGATGACGATCATCGGATGAGGTTATGACGATAGATAAATTTATTCGATAAATAAAAAGCATGAACGAGGAATGGCAATAAAAATATATAAAACATGAGATTAAAAAAATGTGAAGAAAAAAATTAATTCTGCAATTTTTAATATTAACGAAATGTTTCTCGAGATTTATATGAAATCTGTAACCGCACCGTTTCTCTCCAACGAATCTGCCCGCAACTTTTTTCCTCGGCTAAAATTCGCTCGGTGTCCCGGAGATACTTTATAATTCTCAATTCGTGCGCATTCTGATGACTCGTTCGCAATTAAAGCGCGCGACGGGAGAAAATGGATTTACGTCGAAAGTGAGGAATCGTAGATGCGAGGAGCGCGGCGCGGAAACAAATTATTATTACACAGCCTCGCTCGCCCACGCTCTCTTCCTCCCTCTTTTCGTCACGTAATTTTATAATATTTCGTCGCAAAGGCTCGTCCGGGGCTAATTACGCCGAAACGTCGCGCGGCCGGCCTGTCGAAACGAGACGGAAACGATTCGGTCGTTGCGAGAGCGCGCGGGGCAAAGTTAAATTTCTCCGCATTAAGTGGTCGCGGCGTTAATTATAATTAATTACGGTCACATGTGCTCGCGCGCGCGCGCGCGCGCACGCACTATCGTAATGCATACGGCATACGCACTGAAGTGGTTTAGATGCAATCTATGCATTGATGTGGCTTGAAAAGTTTAAAGGTAATATAAACTAACACTGCGTCTATAAAGCTTTAGAAATAAAAACTCGAGTAGCATACATACGTATATCTATACATAATAACTACTTAGGCAGAGACCTTTAGATCTTCAAATCAATTGGTGAGTGTATCGAATTCCTTAAGCGACATACATATGTTCAATGTCAGCACAGCTGATACGATTCGCTCCGATTTTCGGAAAAACGCTCGCCAGAATTCGCGATACTTGAGTACGATAAACCGCACGATATCGCAACAAATCTAATTCTACGTACGCGTGAGAATAATTGTTGGCGTTTCATGGAAATAACGGGAAAATGCGAGGCGCGTAAGAAAATTAGAATAACGGTGCACGCGTGTGCGTGGCAACGGTACCGCGATGCGTGTTTATTTTTTTTTCTCCCTCTCTTTTTTTTTTTCCTCATGACTAATGACAGTATGTGTATCTCTCATTCACTTGACTATCGGTGGTTAATTTATTCCACATACGTCGCGCGCGCTCGCTTCGCTGCTCAATTCGATAATTGTCGGACGATTCATTGACTGCCGCGCGCGCGCTTTTACAGCAGCCGTGAACGATCCTTTTCAAGCGGATTCGGCCACCGCGACTCATTTTCATTTCCAAAAATGCAACGCGTATAAACGACGAACATCGCGGCAATATTTACAAAATAATGTGCCGCCAACAAACGTTAATTGTCGCGTATAAATAAATATGACGGAGCAACTGGCGGAGTGTATATTCGGCGAATTGCATTTCGCTGTGATAAAATTCCGAGAAATTAAACCTAGATAAATGTAATAAGCCTATACCCGTTAACGTTATTGCGCTTGAATGAGAAATATGTCGTATCGCAAGAAATTTTTCCACATCGATTTAGCCATAAATAACTATTATTAGGTATTTTGAAGATTTTACGTGTGAGATAAATATCATGCTTCATCTTACGTGATACACACACACACACACACACACACACACACACAGACAGAAACAGTTTCCCTTGTAGGGAGAAAATATATTATATTTCGTTTGAGTCTGAAAAGTTTAATTGCCAAGATACTTGATGTCAAAGGTCTGAATGATAAGATAGATAGCGGCAAATTATTCAGGAAAACCCGGTTTCATGTATTCATTCAAGATTAACATTCCCGCCATCAGTTCCTATCCACTTTTCCCAGCAACATTCTGTGTGTGTGTGTGTATGTGTGTGTACCGGTGTGCGGTAGGTATTCTTACGCTTTCGTGCCCGTTGATGACGGCGACAAACAAGATGCGAAATGAGTTAGCGATCGCGCACGTGCCAGCGAGATCATAATTGCCTCGGGCTTAACGACCGATTTCCGGTCGGCCCGATATACCGGGAGCGCGCACGAAAAAGATGGGGAAGGGCGGCGAGATGGGATAAGAGAGAGAGAGCTAGAGAAAGAGAGAAAGAGAGGGCAGTGCAGTTTCCTGGCGAACGATAAACCACGCCGGTTATCGCACTGACTGAGGTCCGGTTGTGCAACGACAACGGTATTATCTAAATAACAATAACAATAATAATGGCCGTTATTACGCGCCGGCGGATCACATCGATGTTTGTCGGTTTGTATCTCCCCGCAGCCGTCTCGTAGGGAGCTTACATAAGTTTGGAAACGGGTTTTCTACACACAAAGCGTGCGATAAAACACTATATATATATATATTTAATGCGCGCACATTTGTCGCACATTTATCCCCGTCTAAACTATGTCATTGTTTGAGCTGCAACGCAATTATCATATACTTATGTATATTTTATCTTTGTTTACTCCGGCACCTATTTTTCTCTTTGCCAGTTACATTTTATCGCCCGTTTGCGTTATCTCACTCGCTTCGCGAGTGTAACGTAAAAAATACGCAAAAGGGAGGGATGGGCGAGGGGATAGCCCCCCCCCCTCCCCCCCGTTTCATTTATAACGAAAGCGAAAGTGACGAAAGAAGCAAGTAATGCGTCTCGGACTGAATTAACAGAAGTTATCGGTACAACTCTGGATTGAGTTATATTTTTAGAAGCAATCTCTCTCTCTCTCTCTCTCTCTCTCTCTCTCTCTCTCTCTCACGAGAGGCGAGAAAGAAATTCGACGACGATAGAAGGAGAGGGGCAGGGGGAGGAGGAGAGGGGGCCTCTCTCGATCATAAATTCACTCATGCATGGCAAACATTATAATCTAAACTCGTTTCAGGAGAGAATCTAATGTATGTCCTAGAATATGAAATAAATTTTACTTCATCCTACTTTCTGAAATACGCGCATCTGCCCGGCGTCGTGTCTACTTCAAGTTTGTACGTTTTGTTTGAATGTATAATGGAGATAAATTATATATATATCATGCATGTGTTCACTTATACCGCGGCAATCGTTATTAATTCGACATGATAACTAGGCACTGGTTGATTAGACATGAAACATTTATATTATGCCCCAAGACTCTGGTTTCCCGTTAATAACATGAGCATTGTGCATTAATTAAACAGCATCGATTTCAGAATTTATATAGATTTGCAAAATTATACAATAACACGTAAATCAACATCCAAGGTAAACCAGGCGATAATATTTTAGATATTAAAATTAGACAAATTACTTTTATGTCATTAAAGTCTTTTTCCTTCGCAAAAAAGATGAGATTGAATATTCATAAAAACATATTTACAATAAAGTAATATGCGAGTGTTAACTTATTTAATAAATCAATTAAACTCAATACTGTAGCTGCAAATTATTGCAACTTTAGCACATATTTGGTTCCGTTTTTTTCTTATGAAACCTAACGTCCAAGCATACTTTCTAATCTATTTCCATTTCATTCTCTTGCGTTTTCTACAATTTTATATTCCTATTGTTCTTAGAGAAATTTACATGCCAGAATAGGGAATAAATTCCTCTCACTCTCCCTCTCTCTCTTTCTCTGCTCGTGTATTTCCTGTAACGTGTTCTGCAACCGCGTTCACGGAAAAACACGCACACGCGAGGGATAATTACCCGTTAATAGCTCTTAATTTATGAAATAATTTATTATATAACACGGGCCAGGATATGGAGGAAGGGGCAATGGCGGCGGTAAATGCGATATGCGAGAGCGGCGTGCGCGAGAACAACACAGGGAGAAGAAAATTGACGCGGGGTGGCGGGAAAGAGAGGAGCGACGAGATGCTGTATTGTTGAAAATTGCGAGTGCGCAAAGAGAAAGAGAAAGAGAGAGAGAGAGAGAGAGAGAGAGAGAGGGAGAGGGAGAAAGAGAAGTTTTTTTTCTCTCTCTCAAACATATCGCGAAAACTCACGAGATTATCGTCAGTAAATATCGACGATCTCTAAGGACCGCGCCACACGTGGTTTTATTTTAATTCAGCAATTGCTTTACTTCCGATGAAAAAATAATAAAGCGGAGATGCGGCATTACGTCGAGATTATATCGTGAGTTCGAAGAAAAATAAACCTTCTGGAGGAGAGGGAATTTTTTTGCACAAGAAAATATGAGCAATTTGTATCGAATAACAATGACCGGATCTAATTCCGCAAGAACAATTTGTCTTATTATATGTCTTATTAGATACGTGCGACTCGATCTAGAAGTTTCGAGATTGAAGTTAGTTCCCTCTAATTCTCCAAAGAAAGAGAGAGAGAGAGAGAGAGAGAAAGACACACACATACGATATACATATTTATTTACGTAAAGGAAACGGCGACTCAATGTTATCCCTGCTTCAAAAGGAGCTCACCGGTCGCTCCGTGTGTACTTATCTTAATTGATTGGCAGTAAAAAGTATTGCATCATGGGGCAGTAAATTATTGATAAGCGACATTATATTGTCGGTCCAAGGATAGTTATTCCTGCGGGCGTGTGCGCGAATTTGCGCGCGCGCTCACAGCATTGTTTTATAGTTTGTCCGAGACAAGAGAATATTTTTATCCGCGTCACAAACGCGCTCGAACGTCGCGCGCCCTTCCCTCCTCTTCTCTCTCGTTCTCTCTCTCTCTCTCTCTCTCTCTCTCTCTCTCCGCCGTTCTCGTCCCCGCTGCCATCTCCCCTCCGACACAACGACTCCCGCCGACAGAAATAAATTGTACATTGTGCATAATAAAATTGGTACTGTTACGAATGATATGTGCATTATGCGCACCGAGTTTTACGAACGTACCGTCGCGCAACGTTATGAAGGTTACCGTATTATTGCAGCCTTCGCAATCTGCATTGTTGGCTCTCCGCTTTTAATACTCTTTATTGTCTCTTTTATAACCGGAATGACGCGTTTCTTTCAGCGCCGGATAAATTACACGCAGCATTGTGCCCTCTAATTTTAGAGGGAAAAAAACGCGGAGAAACGCGCCGCGGACGAATTTTGCGCGCGCGCGCGCGTTTGCGCACGTGGACGGCGCGCGCGTTGGACCGCGATAAAATCCAAGCCAAATCGAATCTTTTTATTACCCGCGACCGATAAGAGATTCAATTTTTTTTTTTCTTACCTTTTCTTAACGCGATGGTCCTCGCGCGTCTTTTCACGTTTTTCGGAACGCATCTTCGTCTTGCTTCTCTCAATCGATGATACGAGATGAAGATATATTTTCACGCGGGAACATGTATGTATTCTCATAATATTCCAAGAATACTTTGGGAACAGGAATATTTTCTTAAAAATATTCCAAGAATATTCCGATGGGATTCTAATAATGTACGGAAAGTATTCCGTGAATATGTTTCTAAGAGTCTTATGGAAATATTCGTTTCACGCGCGCAAGAGAAGAAATATCTTCCCGCATCGCTAATCACGTCAGAGAGAAAAGTGGAGGGAAGGGGAGGGGAGAGGATCTTCGCGATGCTTTTCGATGGATCCAGATGCATCCTGATGATCGGGTCCACGCTTCACGTCACACCTCGGCGAGCACGATTGATTCTCGCTCCAAGAGCACGCAGAGGGAGGGGCGGGGGAAAGGAGGCTTACGTAACGCTCGCGAAGGCACATATCGTTATATATATATTTACTATTATATATATATATATATATATATATATATATATATATATATATATGTCTACTTCTCTTGTGATATAATGTTGTGCAAAACATACGCATATTCAGCGTAAGCGCTAAGTAGCGTTAAGTGGGTCGGAGATTTACTCTCCGCGCTTTATTATTTCTACTTTATATTCTCCAGCGCGACTGTGCGCGGCTGCTGTGCTTGTGCTATGCGAATTGCGCCGGCGGTAGGATGTGGCTTATTGGCGCAAATCTGGGTTATATTATTCGCATCGGTAGGAAGTGCCGTGATGCATACACGCGTGCACTCAGAGAGACCTCGTCGTTTCTTTCCACGGTCACGGACGACGCGATACGTAGGAATCTGATAAAACGCGGAGAGAAACCTTTTGAAGGACATCCTTAAAACTTCAAAATTGCCCGCGCGAATCAGATATTCTAATCTTAAAAGCATTAAAAAACTTGAGTAAGTATATAGACCGGGTCATCTCTACCTGATTAAAAAAAAAAAAAAATAATAATTTTCTCAGCTCTAAGCATAAATCTTAGTACTTGGAATTATGCAAGCATGCAGCCAAGAGGCATTAAATCATTTTTATAACGAAATATAAGATGTAACAAAAAAAAAAAAAAACTTGAGAATTATTTGATCTCTGGAATTTCCCAGCAATGTACATATGTTTAACTCTGTTGTGCGTCACGTAATGATATTGCATATAATGATATTTCTCTTTTATAGCTCAAAGAAAATTGATTATACGTAAATTGTTGAAGCTAAACAATCTTGACATAATAAAGTAGAAAAATTCAATAACATTTGTAGAATATATATCTATCAGGATTTTCGCTTTTACTGTCACCATCATTCACCTATAATAGTGTTGTAAATGTCTCTTTATCAGCATCTATAGATTTTTTTTCACGCAAGCGATTGAATCAGAGTTGGCAAAATTCCATATTTTTTGGGAAAAAAATCATGCTAGTATTAAAAACTAGTATTTTCTGGAAAAAACCGGTCATTTTTATTAAAAAAAAATGTTTTATTGATATTCGTCAATTAAGAAAGTATTTTTTAATTGAAACTTTATTCAAAATAAAATTCGTAAAAGATGAAGAAACGATGTGAAAAATAAATTAGTTTTTTTGTTAGAAGATGTTAAAAGAAACGCAAACTAGATATTTATATTAATAATAACTTTTAATTTCATTACTATGCATTATATACCATATACTATATACTGTATACTGTATACTATTACATGTTTCTTGTTAAACTAAAAATTAATATAAAATTTAGTAACATTTATATCTCTAAATCTTTTGTTTTAGAAATGTATTTTACATATTAATTTGGATTAAAAAAGGCTTTATTATTAATATGATTTCGATTTTTCTTTTATACTATTAACAATTAGTATGACCTATTAATTAAAATTAAAAAATATTGGTTTTGCACAGTTATATATTACGTATCATTTTTATAGTTTTTGCCAGTTTATTCCGTTGGATCCAGGTTTAGGTCGGGAACAGCCGGAATTTACCATGGTTTTTTTCCACTCGCTGGACTTTTTCGGCCAACCCTGGATCAAATCCATGCATATCGCTTCACAGAATTGTATCCTCAACAATACAATTTGTATAACGAAATGCGCAATCGTCGAAACTATACGTAGCTACGTGAGCTCTCTCTTGCTTGTCAGTGCGTAATAACTTATCTACGCATAAAGCGCGCGCGCGCGCGCGCGAGCGAGCGAGCGAGCATTTGCCACGGCGAAATCTGCATATAATATTGATGTAATTCGCCATTAGAATGGCGACGGCACGGTCTAGGATGTGGGCTCTATTCTGCATGCGGCCAGTTGAATGGGCCGGTTCAATTAGAGAATCATAACTTGCCCTGATGAGGCCATCCTGGCAGGCATTACCTTACGTAGTACGGCCCTGGGACCGATGTGTGTATATCGTTTTTATTATTGTCATCGCCCTCGTTATCATCATCGTCGGTCTGAGATAATCGATTCATCCGCCTGTTTACGCTCCGATGCAATTTTCATTAATTAAGACACTATGTAAATACGCGCTGTCTTAAAATTACGTAACACATGCGCGCGGATCTTCCTCGGGAGGGATTGTTTAGTGAGAAAATGTATCGATATAGAGAATCAATGTTGAAAATCAATCGTTTTTATCAAAAAGTTAATAAATATTACTCTCTTGTGTGTATATAAAAGTTAGTATACTAATTAATATCGCTGCCGATTCCTTTTAAAGTAAATTTTTTGATTACTATAACTTTCACATGAGAATCTCGACGAAAGAAATAGAGAAATCATTTTATCCAGTTGTTTGAGAAAAATATGAAAATGTCGGAAGACTCAGACAAGAGATTACAATGAGTTCCTACTTTATTGCGCTCTCAGGTTAAATGGGACGTGTTTTACGGTATTATTATGCTCGTTTATTTAGTCGCGCATAGTCGAGATAAGAATTCGAGATTTTTCCAGGATGGCGATCGAACAATTTGCTCGATTAATGGCTAATTGCGGCCGTCCTTAACAGCGCTCACGCGATCCTACTATAATGAATCGATACGCGTGCTATCCATAAATGCATTTGCAAATTGAAACGTCAATCAATCCTTTGGAAACGCTCGTGCTCCGCGGATTGGCGCAGAGTTTTCATCGTTTCCATTTCGCCTCCCGCCGCGCGTCACGAAAACCCGGATATATGTAGGTGCGAACTCGCATAAGGGACAGTGTTTATTGCCTACCTCCGGGAGCAAATCGATCTCCCGTTTTCCCTTTGTCTATTTCAGTAGATAAAAAAGTAACACGATAAAAAACAAAAATTAATTAAATAAAGAAGATGGCGGTGTAATAAATTTTTACCGGTTCTATTTTCACAGATATAATTAAAAAATAATTATTTTTTAATTATTTTAATAGTATTATATTTTTTAATTAAGTATTATATTTTTAATTAAAGAATAATTATTCTTCTTATCATTCAACGGTTTTTATATTACTTTTATATTGTAACGATGTTACAATATAGTTTGAGAATCTCAATTTGCAGCGCAAGTGCAATTTCGACAACTATGGACGATTACAGCATCATTTTAACAATTCGATTTTCATGCAATTTTACGAGAAGCAAAAGCAAAGATTATCTCTCTCGATATATTCAGCGTCCTCGAACTATCTATTCTGAATGTAATCAGGTGGCTGCGTGCACGCAATCGCGCGATCGTAACCAGATTTATAATCGCGTCGGAGAGACGCGCGAGAGTTTGTGCAACGCCTATATCGGACGACCCACGTCTCGTGTCACAACGACTCGTATTATGCAGCATTATATGCGTGTTACGATAATAATAACGACGACGATGACGACGACGACGACGACGACATCGACGACGATGACGGCGACGACGACGACGACCACTACAGTAATGGATTTCATTATCGCCTACTCTCCCGTTCGCACCATCGCACACTGTTTTCTGTCCTACCCCTATTCTCGTCTCTCGCTACTACCTCTTCTATCTATTCGACTCTTCTTCTTCTATCCGCAGCGTCCCAACGGGGTTATCGAGGAAACCGATGACGATGACGACGACATGGTGGACGACGTGGCGCCGATTCGAGAATCTAACGATAGTCAGATGCTCCGCCCGTGCCACGTACGGCTCTAATTACTATCGTTATCGCATTTGCAGCTTTAACCTATTTAATAAGTCGCAATCTCGCTCTCGAATACTGCCGGCAGCTGCACGCGGTTTGCGACTATCGTCTATATCGGGTGTCTTGTACGACTGCCGTTTCGCCAAGCATTACAAGAATGGATAATTGTACCCAATGTTGCATGATAATACAACAGGAATCAAGATAAGAATCGAGATATACAAGTATAATAAAATTCGTTAATTTAAGGAAAATTTATCATTAATAATTGCAAATGATTTTTGACGGTACAGCAAATTATGTAAATATGTTCCTACATAATAATTAGTAATATAAGTAACACGTTTCCTTGTAATTCTGTCAAACAAACGAGGAAATAACATCTTCATAAATAAAACATTGTGTATATGTACATAAGTGTCGTTTAGCTTTCGATAGCGAGATATTATTACTTGACGTCAAGAGTGAATCAAAATTAATTCAGCCTCAAGAACGCCGCAAAAAGACACGTCGACCGATCGATGATCCGTCACAGCATTCAATTTACATTCATTCATACGGTCGCAGCTGTGTTACGGCCGACCGCGCTCATTCATTCATCACACAAATCACAAAAATCGCGAGTCGCGCAAAAAAGTCTCATTTCACAACTCGCACAATACCGATCCTAATCGCGCAAAAACCAGTGTCCATCGGGCATTCTTACCGGGCGGGGAGAGTCCCGGTTGTCACTTGTATGCTACGTAACAGTTTAATGATAGCGTAGCCGGCGTATAGTGATTCACGCACGTCGTAACGATAAGTCTTGAATGAGTTGAATATACTCTTGATATGAACGCGAAAGCCGAAGAAACTCGAATGACGAGCCATGCAAATTATCCAGTCAGTCAGTGGATCATTGAAAGAGAACATCGCGTCATTATATCGTCGCGATGATAACAGGGAGGGGATATATCGACATGTGGGACGGATCGCGATCGATTGATCTATCGAGAGCCTCTTTCATTGATTTCTGATAAGCTCCTAATCGAATTGATTATTACGAAAGTCCAACGATTGTTCGCGATTAGCATCGGTCGTTAACCGATTTGCCGTTTTATGATTCCTATTATGTACTATGATTTGCAATTTCTTATTCAAATCCGAAAAATAAGATATAAAATATTTTGAGCGATATTTTAAGATATATATCTCAAATTCTTCGCACTTTCTATCTCAGATTCTAGGATAATTTTATCAATTTCGAATTGATTTTTCTTTCTAAAAATTGATCAGCATTGTTTAAAACTACTCTGTACGTATTCGCTAATTAAATTTTCCCTTATACACGCTAGTCGCTTGGGAAAAATGAAAGGTTTTACTATTCCAAGCGCAAAAAAAGTTTTGCCTGTTTGAAGAAAATTGACCGTTTGGAGAAGGTTAATCCACAGAGAGCGAAGATCGTGTCGCGTTTAAAACAGAAGAGACAAAAAAAAAAAAAAGAAAAAAAAAAATGATCGATCGCGTTCGCGCGCGTACGAATTAATGACGCGGAAAATAAGAGATTCCGATCGGAGATAATTTCCGCGAATCACACGAATTAGAATATGACAATTTTTTTTAACGCGTTGTACTTCAGACGGAGGGAAGAAAAACGGGAGAGAAGGGCAGAGGGTAAGACGGGAGGGGGGAGGGAACGGTGAATTCTCGTGGCTGTCACATTACGCGTTACTGCATTATAGATAACGAATGCAGGTTAAAAAAATAGCCTGGCTAATTGATATTTTGATTCGTCGCAAAATCCATAGCCCCGACGGTCAAATTCAATCTCTCCTAATCGAACGTATTTTTGAGTAGCGAATAAATGTCTGGACGGCCCGTTAAATACATGATGCACCGGGTGCCCGCGATACGCGTATACTCGCCGCCGAATATCTCTCGCCTCGTATGATAAAATATTATTTTATCTCCGTCAGGCGCGATATATACGACACATTTCACGTATGTGTGTATTTCTGCGTCACCGTGTGGATAGAAGCAAAGTGCGCTGCGTGCGCGGTAATAATGAAATCGGCGCGAGCATGTATTTGCGCTGTCATTCGCGCCGGCATTATATTTATCCGCGGACACGGCTGTCGTATCGTATATTAAGACTCGCTTATTTCGCTTATAATCTATCATAACGTCCGTTGTGCCGATGTTGCGCATTCACCACACTTTCGAATTGTCTGTATATTTCTCGGCTACTGAATCCTATCTCTACGCACGCAACACGCGTAAGTTCCTGCGCGCGAGCCAGATTCTTGGAGAACGCCTTGCACAATTCTCACTTAACGCTGGAATACCGCTACAAGGTGTCTCGCGAAATTCAGACTCGTCGTGCTCGACCAAAGAGAATTTATTACTATTTTAAGAATAAGAGTTGCTGTAACGAAAAGTAAAGAAAATAATTTCTCTCTCTTTCTCTCTCTCTCTCTCTCTCTCTCTCCCAAAAGCATTAAGTTAGAAAAAAGTATCAACCAAATAGCTTTAAGAGTATTAAAAGTAATGTTAATAACATTAAACAAATAAAGTTAAAAGTATTAAATAAATATTTTTACATGTCACTATATATACCGATAATCACTTTCTACACTTTGTTCAATTGTTCAAGCGGGACAGGCGCTTTTGAAAAGCTCTGTTCTTTTAATCTTGCTAAAAAAAAAAAAAAAAAGAAAAAAAAAAGAAAAGAAAAATGACGAGACGAAGCGTGAGAAAAAGAACGGGAAGAAACGTTTGAGTGCAAAGAAAGCATTCGTCGAGAAAGAGTGAGAAATGCAAAGCGGCGTTACTTTGTCGGATAATCTCTTCGTCCAATCTAGTTGCGTGCATTCGATTATCTGGCTGCATCTTTGCACACGCATGCGCTCTGATAACATCTACGCTTCATTTCCCATCTTGAGTTACAACTCGCAATCTGTAGTGACAGATTTGTGCGCGCATATTCTTGTATTATAAAAAATCTCTTCGTATTAGAATATAAATGAATCACACAAAAAAACATTGTATGAAAATGAAGGATACGCGAGAGAGAGAGAGAGAGAGAGAGAGAGAGAGAGAGAGAGAGAGAGAGAGAGAGAGAGAGAGAGAGAGAGAGAGATATGAGAGTCGAGATGAAAGATGCATCAAGGATATTATTCAATTACGACGATCTTAAAAAGCCCTTAGATCCTAGATTATAATAATGACCTAGATTACAATAATAGGTGCTGAATTATATAAAGAGAGTTATAATAGAGTCCATGGATGAATAAAGTATTTCATATTCTTTTGAAAGTTATATGTATGTGTGTGTGTGTTATCTCTAATAAATTATTGCTCTCCATCATATCATATGCCATCAATTTAACAACGCGATAAGACTTAATAAAGTTGATTCATGTGAATGATGTTTTATCTATTCTCAGAATAATAAACGCAACTTTTGGTCTACCTACCCGTCCGTTCGATCGTCATGGTAATCGATCTACATCACCGGTGTCGCTGGCACGCGAAGCATCGAACGAAAAATTTATCCTTGGGCAGAGGAACAGAGTGCCGAAATAAAAAAGAAAAAGAAAAAGAAAAGGAAAAGGAAAAGGAAAAAGAATGACAGAAATTGCGCAGAGATTACTGGCGAATTCGCGGCTCGCCGGATTTCAAACGACGCGGAAACAATGCGCCGAGGACCCTTGTAGGATCTCTCTCTCTCTCGCCCTTTCCTACACCACGCCGGTTTCCGGTGTTGTCGCTTGGCCGGAATGAAGTTTCAATTACGTCGCTCGGCTACCTTTAATTCGACACTCGAGCTCCTCAGACCCGCGCCGAGAGTCGCGCGAGATCCGCGTCTCCTTTCTTCCCGCCGACTCCTATCGGTTTGTTAGCGACGCCGTGTAGAAAGAAAGAGAAGAAGGGGGACGTGAGAGAAAGAAAGGAAAACAGTGTCGGCTGGGTGGGTGAACCCGCGAAATAAAAACGGAACTCAATGTTTTTCAAGCAGTTTATCGCGAGAGCGCGCGCGGCAAAAGTCCCACGCGGACTTCGGCGTCAATTATACCTACAGAATAACTTAACGGTCCCTTAGAAACACGGCTGAATGGCCTATTCAGCCGTTCGCCGGAGGTTCTCAAGTGTTAAATAATAAAGGCCGTATTCCGTGCGGGCGTGACGTAAGTCCGCGCCGCTTTCGAGGGTGAGCGGCTCGCGACTCGCGACTCGCGACTCGCTTCTGCGTATTTTCCTTTCTTTTCGATCTCATTCTAAATTCCTCCCAAAGAGCATTTCTCGAGCCGATATCGCGAAATTCGCTCTTGCCAATTGGAAACAAACGTCGCGTTCGCTCTTGCCATACATATAATTTCTTCACGCTGTAAACATAGCCCGGACAAATAGAAGCTTACCCACACACACACATACGGAGAACGTCAAGACATTAATCATGAACAATTCTCACGTATGTGTCTTACGAGCTCTGAGAAACGTCTTGAAATTCTCGCGTCGGAGAAATAATTTTTTTTCGCGTGTTTTCCTCTCTACAATTTCTCTTTTATAACATAACACCGTAAAGCGTTGTAACGTGACGGAGACAAGCGCGGAAATAATTTTTACATATTTTTCAAGAAAGAGAATTTTAGTTGTGAGTCTTTCTCATTTTTCCTTCTGGTCGAAAATGAGGTAGGAAATCACTTCTGCTGTCTTTTCCACAGTTTCTTTACGCCAAATGTAAAGTAACGAGCGCGAACACCTTGCGTTCAGGAATCGTTCTATATAATCATTTGTCTTGAGATCCGAAGCGACGATCGGCGACGAGCTCGAGAATGATTTTCCCTCGCGGAAACGAATTTTCCAGCGAGCGAGCGCGGTTGACGTTAGACACGCGGCCAACTTGCCGACGACGAGAGTAACGTCGGCGGAGCTTTTGTGAAAGTCTGAGTAGAACCAGGGACATACAATCGGGAGAACGCTGTTACGGAAACAAGTGTAAAGTCGTTAACAGACTGCGGTAACTCTCCGGCGTGACGAGAAATTCGCATTTCTCTCTTTTCTCTCCCTCTTTCTCTCCCTCTTTCTCTCTCTCTCTCTTTCTCTCTCTCTCTCTCTCCTCTCTGTAACGGCGGCATCGCGCCGCGTAAACAATTCGCGAACAAACGCACGAGCGCCAGAATCGACTCTCTCGCCATCCATCGCGGATGATAAATGCGCCGAGAAAACCCGTTAAAATGATTGAAGAAACGGACTTTTCGCACATGCGAGCGCGGATTGCGCGGCCCAACGATTGGTGCGATTCATTTCCTTAATCCTTTGCACTCGGCGGAATTGTTATCGTTCGGAGAATTATAGCTTTACGTAAAAAGCTTATACTACGACGTGAAGTTAAATGAATTTTTTAAGAAAGAAAGGTCCCCCCGCCCCCCTCTCTCTCTCTCTCTCTCTCTCTTTATATACGTGAAATAGAACGGGGGTTTATTTGCATTTTACTCGAACAGAGAAGGTACACTCTAAGAAATTACGGAAATATACTAAGATAGATGTTTAAACTTAATCAAGAAGTAAAGTGCCGAAGTAAGTAATTAATAAAAGGAAACGCGGAACTTTATTTTATTATTAACTGTATAATTCATTTTATCATTATTATTAACCCTTTGTAGGAGCCTGGAAGCGGATCCATTTTCGATTCTGTTCTCTTCGACATTCTTGTTTGGATTGTGTACTTATTTTATTTAAACAAAGAATTGCTGTAAACTTTAACGAGATTACTTCAGAAATACAATTTTTCAGTTTTAAAAGAAAAGAATATAAAATCGCGCAAGTTTAGCATATATACTTCAATGTCTATGAACAATATCCGAACGTGAAAGTTTAAGATCCCAACCGCTTGGATTTAAAGAATCATGTCGCGACTGCAACGACTCGAAGGAAGTAGAGTAGCTCGAAAATCTTGGCGAATCCTTCACCGGCGCGGCGGTAGGTGCATACACCTCTGAGGAAAGTGCAAGCGATGGGAAGAACCGAGGGTGACGTCGAAGGGCGCCCCGACAACAGATGGGGGAGGAGGAAGGAGAAAGACAGCGTAAGAAGGGATGAGAAGAGGGTCGGAGACCTTCTCTCGTAAAGAGAGACGAGAACGGAAGGAGAGTCGAACGCGAAGGCGAGCGGAGAGACGGAGACGGTGAAAATACGTGCTCCGAGCGTGTGCACGCTTTTCAGGGTTTCCGCGAGAGCGGGGGAATATGACGGCGGTGACGTCAGCCTGAATATTTGAAGGGGGCGAGACTTCAAAAGAACACGTGTTACGGCGCTAGGACGCCGCTTAAATAATGCAAAGTCAACTTACTCTCCCGCCGTGCCGTCCCACGCATCTGTCTCTTTCTTTCTTTTCTTTCTTTTTTTCCTCTCTCTCTCTCTCTCTGTGTCTCTTTCATTCCGCTCCTTCCCTTTCTCTTCTCCGTTTCTCATTCTAGCAATCACATACTGTCTTTGTCGCTTGTTTTCTCTCGCTTTATTCTATAAGGACTGTGTTTCACACACACAATCTGCCAATCCTCTTTTCCCTTTCTCTCTTTATCTCTATCCGTTTTTATATTCCATAACTTATTGTATTATCGTGTTATTTTTTGTATCTTATGTTTATGGGAAACCATTCCACGAAGAGTTTTAAGCATCGTTAAAAAAATATGTTTCCCATTTTAATAAATTTAAGGATTGGTGGTACACACACGCACGCACGCGCACACACACACACACGCGCGCGCGCGCACATATATATATATAATATATATATATATATATATATATATATATATATATATATGCACGAGACTCATTATATATATTACTATATTTTACAGCGCCATACTTCATGTTATTTTTCGCTTTATGTTAATTTCAAATTTATTCATTACAACTGTTTACCTGAATATTGCGCAATGATCATAAATTTTTACCCATGGACATTCTCATTCTTACTACTTCAGAATGATAAATGAAACTCCATTTTATTCTCCATCTCTCTCCCACATTCTATCCATCTATCTGTCTATCCATCTATATGTGTGTATGGTATTTCTCTCTCTATCTCTTACTGGCACTCTCCGACACTCGACTCGAGTCTGAAGTTCGTAACGATCGATGTGCCCGCCCTGCCGTATATACCGAGCGCGATGAAACGTTAATGCAGCGAGGATCGCTCGTCCGTGCCAGGAATTTCGGATTTCCCGTGCACCGCCGCCGATTGGCCGCTCATATTCGCCGCGTTCGCTGTTACGAATTAAGAGGGTCGGCCCGGCGCGCGTTCGCCAGTCGGTTTTTCTCCTCCCAGCAGCCGATTTCACGATCGAGATTTCCTCACGCGAGGAGAAACCACCAAACGATGTGCGTATGATTATTTTCTCAAGTTTATGCCAATTAGGTAATTCAGAAACACGTTGAAATATATTATTTCTAAACTTCGGCATTGTATATATATATATATATATATATATTGCGATGCTTCTTTTCAACTCACACACATTTCAAACAACTATGTGATAATTAAGTTTAGGCTATAATATTTTATCTATTTTATTTTAATTTTCTATGCAAACTAATTTTGTAATTAATAATGCGAATTTTTGAAAAAAAAAAAAAAAAAAAAAAAATGAACGAGTTTGTTGCGCATCATTATAGACACCTTGTAGACGAAAGACGACGAGATGGAAAACCAGGAAGCGAGAAGAGAGAGAAAAAAAAAGAACGACCGTCGGCGGCGAAAGTGTGTCAAGAAGGGTAGAGAGGAAAGTCTCTTCGACGACAAACTCGCCACCCGTGATGTGACTTTTTTATACTTGGCGCTTAAGCTCGTGGCTGAAAACGCGACTGACAAAGTGAAGTTTTCGCGATAGAAAGTCGTCGACGATCGCGAGACGAATTTTATCACCTTGTCAAAAAGAGGGAGAAAGAGAGGGAGAGAGAAAGGGAAAACGGAAAGAAAAAGAGAATTATTTATTTATTCTCAGAGTACATACATAACATAAACAATGAAAGAGATACGCAATAAAAAATACGATAATAAAATATTCTTTTAAAGAATATATTGCACTTGTCCCTCCCCTCCCCCCACCATTTGTTGTATTCGTTTTACATTTGTCATATTATTTCTAACAATTTGTCATATTATTATAAATTGGAGAACACTTGTTAAAGGATTATATTTGAATGTTAGATTTTCCATAGCTTGTAATAATACGATAAATAATACCGAGAATGAAACAGCAGTTACGTTATACAATAAACAGTTGGTATGTAATAATACTGGAATATTTGATCGATAGAATTTATATCGTTGAAAAGAGAAGAAAAGGTCGTTTCAAAATAGATCCTAATAAATAATTAATTTGCGCGAGAGAAAAATGTAGAGCGGTTCCGTTAGAAAGTGCGATGCATGTGAGATAAAAATATAATAGAGTCTCTCGGCTCTCGGCGAAAAAGGAGAAAGTGGATTAGGACGAGGAGGTAAGGTAGATCGGATTTTGCATAAATGCGATGCGAGAAGTTTCGAAGGGTCCGTCCGATCTATCGATGCGAGAATCTCGACTCGGCTCACAATGAAACGCGTATTGAACGCGAGATTTCTTATTGTTTCCGGCGATTTGTCGTATCTTGCTGATCAGAGTTCCTCTTTCAAAGAAAACCTGAGCGTGCGAGTGGAAAGAGAGCTGGGGGAGGGGAAGAGGGGGAGGAGGAGGGAAGTATACGAAGAGATCACGAAAAGAAAGACTCGCAGAAATAAATGTAGTAGTGGTCGTAAATATATTTAGAATCTGGGACGAGAATTACTCTTTAAGAACAGCCCTGAACGAACAGAGAGAGAGAGAGAGAGAGAGAGAGAGAGAGAGAGAGAGAGAAAGAGAGAGAGAGAGAGAGAGTTCACTGATAACAGTATTAATCTCAAATTGATCGAGATGCTTGTATATACATATATATACAAACATATATCTCTGATGTGTACACATATCTATACTCTATCAAATTATAAAACTTTTACCAAGTACAAATTTTTAAGAGATAAAGAGCTATTTCCGTATTACCTCTTTATTCCTTTATTCGATCTACTTTAATGATTCACTTACTTTGAAAAGCGGACCATCTAGATATCTTACAATATTGGAAATCTCTCTCGCAAACTCTACGAGCCTCGGGTAGGTATCGATACTTGCGAGAAAATTTTTGCGCCGTTCTAGGACGAAAAAAAAAAAAAAAAAAAAATAAAAAATAAACGAAAAGAACGACGAAGCATCGAAGTGGGGGGAGGGGGTTGGGGAGGGGGAGAGGAGAGGGAGGAGGCGAGCACAGAACGGGTACGTGAAGCCGACCGAACGCGGGAGATGCACGTGCAGGTGCATCGGTAGTGGGGGGCAAACGGGAATTCGCGCTGTCGCACCCGCGCATTTACCCCACCCCCTCGTCGCAGGGCGCAGGATTACGGTACCACCCCTGCCGCCCCCGGTATACCCAGGCCCTCTGTTTTTAGTCCAGCTTTTTTTTTCGCCGATTGGCCGCCCGTCCCGCCGGCCGGCCGGCGATGCGCCGTTCGCGGATCGGACTCGCGTGGGCGTTCGTTTTCGACGCATCGTGTTACATCATATCCTCCGCGCTACCGCTCGATTCCTGTTTCCAGAGATTCCCGTTCGCGAATTTAACCGCCGGCGGAGAGACCCCCTCTCCCCTTCCCTCTCCCCCCGATCGTTTGTAGTATCGGTTCCGGAAGAAAAATGTCCCTTTTTTTTTTCGTTCAGAGAATTATATATTAAACAACCTTATTAGCTGCGTTAAGGCAGTTGGAATAATTAAAGCAATTTGAATGATGTATTATATTTGCAAATATACCGAGTTAATTAAACTTGGTAATTTATCAAATATTTGTTAAACAATCATGTGCAATTTTTGGCACAACTTTGACGAAATCGTCTTGAATGTAGCAGAATTAGATTCAGTAAAGATTCTTATAACTGTTATATATTCATTTTCTACGACAGTGCTTATAGAGTCAATAATAATGATAATAAATTAGAGAAAAATATATATATATATATATATATATATATATATAAATTTTTTTCCATGCATGTATAAATGTTAAAAATACCTTTAATTATAAGCGAAAAAAATAATTTATTTAATCACATTACTAGATTAAAATTATGATTTTTTATTAAGCTCTTTATTTAAATTTTTTTAATTTTATCTTGATAAAAAACCAATGGCTATAATTTGCATTTAAATATATAACGTGTTATTGAATCATTACATATTGAACACAGTATATATAGAGTTGAAAAATAATAACATTGCTCGCTTGTGCTTACCGATACATAGTATATTTTCGCTACTCAGGTTTCGCTGCACTTTAGTCGCCCATTCCACCGCATATTAAATCCAATTAAATCCAATTGACAGACCTCTGGACACGTCACTTTGTACTATTACAAATTAATGCACCGATCACACTCGTACACGAATACACAAACGCTCGATATCAATTCGACGCTCGCCATTTACTTTTCACGCGGAAAGAAAAAATCATGGGAGGAAAACTTTTTTCCATGACTGTCCTGTCTTTCGCGTCCGTCGTACCGTATAAACATAAGATAAAACTATGATCGCCACGAGATAACACATAACGACAGTCGCAAAGTATTAATACGACACTCCCGAAGCTCGTTCGCGCTCGCGATTTACCTTTTGAAAGAAAAAGAGGCGAAAAAAGCCAAGAAAAGGGAGAAAGCGCCGAGACGACGAACCGGTAAGACACTCGGCGCTAACTAACTCACCCGCGCATGCGCGCCACCGGCGCGGCGGCGCTTGTCACAACTGTCAACGAATAATCGTGAAAAATAATGGCGATATTTATATACAATTTCACGCTAAAAAGACAATCAAGCCAATTCTTACCGACATCCGCGACGTCTGTTACGATTATATTACATACTCGAGTCATGGTGAGTACTTATGATCGAAGGAAATTTCGAGTATTTTTACTTAGAAAGGGGGGGGGGGGAGGAAGAGAAGAGAGGCTCGCGTCGTTACATTTTATATGCGTGAGAGCATGTGTATGTTTGTGTACGTGACCTCTTGGGCGCGTTCGGTACATTTTACGTGCTAGAAAAGGAGGAAGACGACTCGGTAACCGAATGTACATATATTAATCCTTCCTTCTCTCTCTCTCTCTCTCTCTCTCTCTCTCTCTCTCTCTCTCTCTCTCTCTCTCTCTCTCTCTCTCTCTCTCTCTCTCTCTCTCTCTCTCTCTCTCTCTCTCTCTCTCGCGCGCGCGCGCGCGCGCGCGATTCTTGTCCTGTCCCTCTTCACGTTCAATGTTTCCTGGAAGCACGGACAAGCGCGATCCTTCTGCTTTAAGGACAATCTTTTCCCAGCCGTGTTCTCTCTATCCGACTAGAAAGTTTTGAGTGATAGGTTCAAGTTTATTTCCATCCGTTTATTTCTCTCTTCTTCAGCGCCTCGTCTTTATATAATATTTTCATTAAAAGCGTATCATTTTATTTTATTGCTTTTTCTCTAGTAATGTTTAAAAAAAAATCTTAACGGTCGAAATCTCTCGTACTGTTGCGAGTTTTAGAAACATTTAATATTATGCTGTCTCTCCGCAATTTACTTTTTTTTCTTGCTTCTTACAATCTTGATTAATTCTTACGTGTTCTACTTTCTATCTAGATGTCAATTTTTCATTTAAAATTTTTTTAGGATTACCAACGATGCGAAATGTTGTGCAAAAGAAAAACTAATCTTATTTTTTTCGTTTTTAAATGATTTTAAATAGTTTCTCGTCTGTCTATTCAATAATCTGTAAATTGTGAATAAAATAGCTAGACTATGCTCTTGTTAACTTTTCTAATAGTTATGACAGGAAATTGTAGTCTGCAATTTAGTTTGCGTTTTCGATTGAACGATTCGACCACCACTAAGAGTTCAAAAAATTATAAAACCGAAACAACAAAACTATTATAAGCAAATTTATTCAGATAATATAATCAAATTTTCTACTTCCGCCGATGTATTGCAAAAACTCATAACATTATAATCTCATAAAAGAGCAGTATTTAAAAATTTTATAAATGTGTTCTACTTTTTTTTTTGGTAGAGAAATATTTGTCATCAGCAACTCGCGATGATCTAACGTGTTTATGGTTCTGAAAAATATATGAGACATAAAAAATACATTTATATGCTTTAAAAAATCTTACGATGGACACGCTGTTTCGCAAGATTGCGTCACATTATATAACAAATGCGTTACACAGTACAATGGCCTCTTTTCATTTTCACGCGATTGGAGAGAGTGAGTTTTGTTTTTGTAGCCGGCGCGGAGAGACAGTTCTTAGTTTCGGCAGGAATAACGCAGGAAGAGAACACGGGAAAGTGCTCTTAATCCGAACTTTGCCGCTGTGCTTCGGGTCGGGAATACTAATATTTAATCGGCGACGCAGTTTGAAGCACCGTCGTCGGTTTGCGAGCGCGCAAGCGAACGAGCGTCGGATTAACGTATCTTGACGTAATGTTTGCCGTATGACGGGGATTCTTAGAAAATCGAGATTTACGGCGCCGAGCCGCATAAAATCGACGTACACGCCCCAGCGCCCCGACAAAAATCTATAAAAGCACGTTGGCGAAGAGCTAGCGAGCTTCGTAACCCGAGCTCCGTCGCTTTCTGCGCGAAAAATGAATCACACCGGCTTGATGCGAGTCCGCGAAACGCGACTCGCGAAAAAACATCTCGTGAATCGTGAGAGTCTCCGCAAGGTTGACCTCCGCGTAATTGAAGAGCGCGAAAGAAACTGAGTGTGTGTTGTATTACTCTTGAGATTATTGTCGTGTATGTGGAATACATTTTTTAAGTGTAACAAAAATTAAGAGATTGTAAAAATATTTGTCAAGAGCTGATAGTTTTGCGTTTACAAATACACCGATTATGATTTCGATAAATTCCTATATATGTGCGTGTGTGTGGGTATGTGTGTGGTGTGTGAAACTATTTTCTATTCGAAGAAAGTGATGCAAACAGTTCTCAGAAATAATACAATGTATTATTCGTGACCGAGTAGGAGAAAAGAATAAGGCTAAAAACCATTGTTGTTGACATTGCTAGGGTTATTGACAAGCCATTAATTTACGTACTTTTATAAGTTTCCACTGTAGTAAATGTAAAGCTGGAAAATTTACGATGCCGAAGAACTTCCTGCTCTTGAAAGCAAGTCGGTAAATTTGCTTTCATATGTTGGCATGGCTTGTCGTGTGCATCGACACAACTTTGTAGATACTTTTCCTATTTAACGATAAATAAATCAAAGAGATACAGGCTTGCAAAGTAATTTCATTATAGTTCAAATATCACGTCACAAGTTCTGAGATATACAATATAACATTATCTTGCAATTTGTACAGAGATTGAAAATAGATCTTGAAAATAGAATACGGCATCGATAATCGATGGCCTTCAAACCGTTTTTATTTTTTTGCTCGCGATAAATTTATTAATTTCAAATTTTTCGTACCCATATATATATCGTTTATTTTTCAATAGGTCAACCGTTTGTTTTAGCATTTTTTCTTCTTTCTAATATTTTACCATAAGAAAATCTTAAGAAAGAAAATTTAGCTTTCGTGTATCAGAATTTCGTCCTGAAAGATTGGCAGTGGCATCTCTGATCGTCGGTGGCAACAACCGGAAACGTCACGCGGGATCCTCTCGCTAGCGAATCGCGGAAAATCCGAGACGAGAGACGAGACGAGGCTGCCGCGACGAGTGGGAACACGTTTCGAAGGGGGTGTTTTTGCACGGCGGAAGTTTTAACGCAATTACACGAGCGACTCCTGGCGCCTCTCCTTCGTGCCTCTGTCCTCCTTCTCTGCCCTTCACGGCACTCTCAACCTCCTCCCCCTCCTTTTCCTCCTTTCCTCAGCCCTTCCCTCTGGTCCTCTCATCCTTCGCCGCCGTCGTCGTCGCCACCCTCACAACCGCCACCCACCACTTCCTCGCCCACGAACCTACTTTAGCTCGTACTTTATCTTTATCTGTTTTTCACCCCCTCGTTCTCTTGCTCCTACTCCTCCTCTTCCTCTTCTGCCGCCGCGCCCTCTCTTCTCCTCGTCACACTCTTCCCTCGCCGCGCACGTCATTCCGCATTATTTTCATTTTATCGTCAGCAATCTTGGTTAATGCAATACCCCCCGTCGTCCGGGAACCCTTTTTTATTTTGCGTTTGAATATTCTATCGCGTTACCGCGCCGTGGAAACCTCGCGACTGGAGGCGGGAGAGACGGGCAGGAAGGGGGGGGGACGACACCCCGGAACCCGATGGCGTAGCACTTTGCTTCCGTGCGATAAAGATCCTCTTGGCCTCGCCTTCGAACCAGCGTGGCATGAGCTCATCCGAACTGAGAAGAGATTCTCTCGCACGATTATATACACTGCTGCCGCAAATACATTTTTTTTATTTTACTTCAAAGAAAAGGATATTTGTCGAAGGACCTTGAGTTTTTGAGCGATCTAGTGAATCCGAAGGCCTCTGCGTAATTATTTTTATATAGAAAATAAAAAAATTTTATTATTTTTACTGAATTGCTTTCGCAAATATTTTTTCATTATATTATTTTTGAGTAATTGCTTATTAAAGTTTCCAGTTACTAGCGTTGTTGCTTAAAGTTGCCAAATAATTCTTAAACTCAGTACTATTAAAATATTTTTTAAATTAAATGTTAAAATACGTAAAATGTTTTAAAAAAAATGTTAAAGAAAGAGCTTCTGTATAATATACATATATAATATATAAAAATATAAAATATGTAATATAATTTTTTTTTCCTTTTCACATATCATTCTTGACATTTAGTATTTTGAATGAAAAAGTCTGGCGAGCGCAATCGAATCGCGGCTACCATTTAATTCGGTATTAATCTCTCGACCGATTCGGATAGCACTTCTGGTGGACGAACGTCTTCTTCGAAAGCATTCAGCGGGATTCGCATCGATCGAACGCACATCCTCCGCGACGGACATCCCTCAGAGCAGACGCGAGCCCGTCGCCGCCGCCGTCGACTTACTTTCCGCGAGTCACCGCGTACATGGCTGGGCGCAAGACGTCGCTCGACGTAGTATCGATCGCCAGATTAATTTGTAGTCCAGACAATGGGCCGCCATCTCTGCCGTCTCCTGCGATACATCGAACGTAACGTTACGTTGTTTCGTCCGCGCGTCTTTAGTACCAACCCGGTGCGCCTCTCCCCCTCGCGCCGGAAATAAAACAAGCGGGATGATTCTGACGAGATATCCATACGCGCGCGCCTTTATTTTGCCTAAGATATTTCCGGCTTTCCGGGATCTTATCTTTGCTTTCGAATACTCGCCGCGTAAGACTCGTACTTTTTCCCCTTCCCGTCGCCCGACGCGGATATTCACGCGCGTGCAATTTTCCTACCCTTGGCAATAGAGCGTCACCTATGGCATCTGCATCGACACGAATTCCCAAAGTTACATTTACATAATTGGATAATTTATTTTAGCTCTGGACGGCTCGTATTTTATTTCAAGATAACATATCATATTATGATATTTAAATATGAATTTCAAGAAAGACGTAAATTAGATATTAATATAAGATAATAAATAGGTCAAAAATATTTGAATTTTAATCAAGAATACATTTATTTTCTAAAAATATAATTTTGCCCGTCAAAAAAGATAAAGATCCATATGTATATAAATTCTTGCTGTACGAATATAAATTCTTCTTATGCACTTTCGGTTGGGTGAGCGTCTTGAGCCAGCTGCCTATCGCTTTCATTCCGAAGTTGGTCTTCCGTACCTCGGTGGCGACGAGACGCATTCGGCCGTTTCTCGCACACATATTTCTGGGTCTTTTTTATCTGATCCAGACCACAATGCAGGTATCCGCCCGCTTATCCGGCCGTGCACACTTCCGGATATAAATGCAGAATGACGAAAGTAAATTTTCCTTAACGATTTTGATCCTTTTAACTATGTGATCTTTTACGATAATAAATTCTCATCCGTCATTTTCTTCGAAAGCTCTTTTTTATGTAAATATAAACCCAAAAGGGAGTCAATTTTTATTACAGTAATTTAGTACAA